>NC_142021.1:7819829-8119829 GCF_049901735.1 Notechis scutatus | reverse complement strand
AAGCACTCACTAAAAAAAAAAAAAATACTTGTAAGTTGAGAACTACCTGTATTGGGGCTTCTGGATCTAGGGAGGATCTGATCATTCGTGGCCAAGGCTTAAGACATCTAAGTTCTCCACTCTTAACTGTAATAGCAATAGCGCTTAGACGTACATACTGTTTCACAGTGCTTTACAGCCCTCTCTATAAGCAGTTTACAGAGTCAGCCTCTTGGCCCCAACAATTTGGGTCCTCATTTTACCCACCTCGGAAGGATGGAAGGCTGAGTCAACCTTGACCCGGTCAGGATCAAACTGGCAAACTGCAGGCAGCCGGCAGTCAGTGGAAATAGTCTGAAGTACAGCACTCTAACTGTACTAGGAAGGAAGGTAGGAAGGATGGAAGGGAAGGAAGGAAGGAAGGAAGGAAGGAAGGAAGGAAGGAAGGAAGGAAGGAAGGAAGGAAGGGAAAGAAAGGAAAGGAAAGAAAAGGAAAGGAAAGGAAAGGAAAGGAAAGGAAAGGAAAGGAAAGGAAAGGAAAGGAAAGGAAAGGAAAGGAGAAAAGGAAGAACAATAGCAATAGCACTTAGAATTATATGCCACTTAATAGTGCTTTATAGCCCTCTCTAAGTGGTTTACAGAGTCAGCCTCTTGTCCCTCAAACAATCTGGGTCCTCGTTTTACCCACCTCGGAAGGATGGAAAGCCGAGTCAACCTTGAGCCGGTCAGGATCGAACTCCTGGTAGTGGGCAGAATTACCCTGCACTACTGAATTCAGACTACTGGATGATAGATAGATAGACAGACTAGGCAGACAGAGAGACAGACATGGAAAGAGAGACAGAGAGAAACAGTGAGGGACAGAGAGAGAGAGAAACTGAGGGACAGAGGGACAGAGACAGATAGCAATAGCCCTTAGACATATACAGCATTACAGGACTTTTCATCCCTCTCTAAGCAGTTTACAGAGCCAGCCTCTTGCCCCCAACAATCTGGGTCCTCATTTTACCCACCTCGGAAGGAGGGAAGGCTGAGTCAACCTTGAGTCAACCTGAAAGTAAGTTTGTTGTTGATGGTCTTTTTGTTTTTAAAAGAAGAAACTCAAGGGGGAGACCGGTTCAAATCCGGTGACCCCAGTGAAGATTCCTGATTGTCCTGTCCCTGCTGCTTTGCTAGAAGAGCTGCTGAAACCTCCATCGGCGGTGAGTAAAGAGCCACTGAGGAACCTCAACAGCTGCCTCCAGCAACTCCGGTGAGTCACGTTTTCTGCCTTTTTCAACTCCAAAAAAAATCAAAAATGGCCACGCGCAAAAACGAAAAGCACCTAGAAAGAAATAATCACAAATTATGCTGCAAATAATTTGGGAATCACAAGTGCTATTTTGAGGGTTGACTCATTTTTTACTGCCAATGAATCTCCTCACATTCCTAAAACAAAGGATTGGGGTGAGGGGCTGTTTTTCCGATTTGGGGGGCCTGGGAAATGAATACAGTTGGTTCAGCAGGATTCTTCTTAATAGCAACAGCAGTTAGACTTATACACCGCTTCACAGGGCTTTACAGCCCTCTCTAAGCAGTTTACAAAATCAACATATTGCCCCCAAGAATCCCCATTTTACCAACCTTGGAAGAATGGAAGGCTGAGTCAACACTGAGACAGTCAGGATCAAATCCCAGGCTGTGGGGAGAATTAGTCTGCAGTACTGAATTCTGATAGAAGATAGGTAGGTAGGTAGGTGGGTGGATGGATAGATGATAGACAGACAGACAGACTAAACAGACAGACAGACTGAACAGACAGACAAATGGAGTTGACAGGCAGAGAGTGAGAGAGAAACTAAAATACAGAGAGATAGACATAGAGAGAGAGTGCAACATAGATAGCAATAGCCCTTAAATCAGAGCTCTCCAAACTTGGCAACTTGAAGACTTGTGGACTTCAACTCCCAGAATTCCTCAGCCAGCATAGGTGGTGAGGAATTCTGGGAGCTGAAGTCCACAAGTCTTCAAATCGCCAAGTTTGGAGACCTGACTGGGCAATTCTGGGAGCTGAAGTCCACGAGTCTTCAAGTTGCCAAGTCTAAGCCATTTACAAAGTCAGCGTATGGCCTCCCAACCATCTGGGTCCTCATTTTACCGACCTCACAAGGACGGAAGGCCGAGTCAACTTTGAGCCAGTCAGCATCGAACTCCTGGCATTTGGCCAGTGAGTCAGCCTGCAATGCAGCATTCTAACCCCTGCACCATCACGGCTCTAAACCGTTGTTGTTTCTCTTCCATGTTTCTGACCTCCTGAAAGGCAAGAGATGGACAGCCTGCAGCGTCAAATGGAAGAGCACACTGTGACGGTCCACGAATCGATGTCTTCCTGGACGCAGATCGAAGGCCAGTTGACAGACCTCACTACTAATCTTTCTGTAACTCTGTTAGCCAATGAGAGTCTTCCTCACAGAGACCTCCAAGATCATAAGCCAAACACGGACGTCCAGGAAGAGGTGACCCAGTGATCCCAAGGCCCACGGATTTCCATCAGAACTGCTTTAAGTATGTTTAAAAAAAAGAGAGAGAGAAGTATTTATCAAAACCCTATTTATATTTTGTTCTTAAACCTTTTAGAGTCTTCGGTCTACGGTTCGTTTTAGCAAACGGGAAAAATTTTTTTGAAGGCCGTAGCTTGATCAGACAAGCAGAAATAGAGATGGTGGGCTGGAAAGGATGCGAGGTTTGCTGTATTAAACTTTTGAGAACTAAGGATTTGGATTAGGATGGCTGCAGAAAGAAGACAAAACAGGGTCCCTTTTAGTTTCCACTTTTTTGGGAATTTTGTGACTGTTAATGGATACTCCACCAAATCCAGTATTTTTTAATTATGGTATCTTTTGATTCATATTTCAACACATCAAGCAACCAAATTGCTCATCGCGAAACCACAGTGAAGCTGTTTATCCAATGGCACCAGTTGGCTCCTAAGCAAATAATTTCCCAGTAAAATGTTTGGATTCCTCTTCTGACAGATGCTGTTTGCACATTTTTCGTTGTTGTTTCTCTTTGCAGACATCTGCAGGATGGAGTTGTGGGTGAGGTTACTTTGTTCTGGAGCCTCTTACATATATATGGATTCTTCTATAGATTATAAAGCACCTGGGTCGGGGTTGTTGTTGTTTTTTGTCTTACTAAAGGTGATTTGTTAAGTTTTTGGTGTCCTGCAAAACATGGTGTGGATATGGGCCTGAGAAAGCTAAAACCAGAGCTTTTTAGACATTTAATTCACTTATTTATCTTTCAAAGAGAAATGTTCTATTTTGCCTATAAAATCCTAGTTTCTTAGCTTTAATTCCATCCTCCACCCCATGGCTTCCTCCTGAGACTTAACCAGGAGCCAGAATTCATGTACTGTTTTTTTTGCAAATGCATCTTCATTTATAATTCATCGGTTGAAATAATATAGTTTCTTTAAATTGTTTCTCGACAACTGACAGCACCTTTTTGTGCTCTGGGTGGAAACACAGGATTTTTTACCCTGGCCAAATTGTACTGTAGGATATGCTAGGAAATAACAGGAAGCGTGAATGGAGAACACAAAGGTAGGAGATATTGTGATCTTGGCTGGAAGTTATGGATGCTTGAGGTGAGAATCAGGTGAGGGAGTCTCGTCCAAGATCTTAGCAGATGCAATTGTGAAATCAGCAGCTATGAGTCTCACTCTGTCTTCATGCACATCACATTTATGGGAGCATACCAGACTGCCCCTACAATGCCACATTGTCCAGAGATAAACCTAAATCTAAAGTTTAGATAACTTCACGGATTAAACGTGATGAAGGAAATTTTGGAGCAGGACTAACAGATGGAGACAATCTATAAATGAAATATGTGTTTCAACAGTCTGACCAAAAAAAGCTCCCAACTTTGAGTGGTATGGATTGATTGAATGCGGAAGGATTATTTTTCCCAGTATTTGTAGAAATGTCACTCTGATTTTCCTGTTAAAGCCAGGCCTTTTTTTTTCACTAGGTATTCTGCTTTTTTCTCAAAACAGACTTTAGATAGGCACTTTGATTGTTCAGCTTTTTCCAACCTGAATTTCAATATTTTTAATATTCTGATTCTGAAACTTCTGTCAGGCATTTTTTTATTTTTATTTTCATCTAATACGTGAAGGAAAGGTGGTTTTTTAAATGTAAAGCTTTCTACATTTGAGAGGAAGGAATCTCAGATATGCTTAACTATTTGATAAGACTAATCCAAACTTATCAAAACACCATCTTGAAGGCTTTATGGGTCAATTTAGACAGGTGGTAACTTTTATTATAAAGTTGGTTTTATACAGTAAAATAGCAATGTTTTTTTTGCCGCTCATATCCGTGAAGCTTATATATTTGCTAATGTAAGCAAGAAATACTGTAGTATTTAAACACCAAAGTCAATATTACGTAATGAATAATATGTATATGATCACTTCCAAACTTTGCTGTTCCACTTAGTTGTTTGCATTTTACAATTTTTGATTTACTCATGAAGAGTTTTCTGAGCGTGCTATCAACAGTCATAGCTGAATGCAATGTAAAAAATACTCCTTCAACAATTTGGGTGAGGTGAAGGGGCAAAAACAGAGTTGCTGTATTTTTACTAAATGAAAAATCCATTTCTCCCGCTTCCCTTTTCCAGACCGTCTTATTTATACTTCCCGTGGCTTGTCATTTTGACTAGGAAAGAAGTGGATTGTATAAGTCTGGGAACCCCTGACTCGGCAAATTTCCTCTCCGGAAAAAAAATATTTAATGTCATTCTCTCTTTTTAAAAGTGCTATCATTTAATTCATACTTTGAGAAACCAGGGTTGTGAAGGGCTCTCCATCTGCACTTTCAGGCTAGTCAAGATCTCTAAATCATTCAGGGTGGTCCCTTTTGGTTTTTATTTTTAAATATTCAAAATAAATAATAGAGCCATTATGGTTATTGCATTTTTTTTACAAAATGTACGTTTATTTATCCCTGGAAGGTAACAGCTAGATGTGACTGTTCTCAGTGTTTTTCTGAATATTAGCAGAGGTTGGTTCTGAAAGGCTTTAAATCTGTCATTGTTCACAGCAATTTTCTGCAGTGCAACAATATGGTGACTATTAATTCACCTGACGGTCTTCCAGGTTATTTGGAGACTTAGGCGTTCTGCGAACTTTTTCCTTGTGCATCGTCGGTTTCATTTTCCAGTCTGGCAATGCTTGTCTCATTCTACCAGGAAAAAAAAAATTCTGCTTGAAAGAAAAATACTTTTCCCAGAGGGAAGCAGGCTTTGAACGATGCTTTGGGAAAACTGGTCCTTTTCTAAATCAAAATTGTAATTTTTTACTTTTTGGGTAAGCAGCTGCACTAAGTCAAAAGGGAGCACTGATGCTAGCTATCACCTTTACAATTATGTCACTGGCTTTTTGAGTGACAGATATGTAATAAAAGTAAAGTTGCCTTAATTTAGAAATTCTGGTCAAACGGTCCCATTTATAATGAGGATCTGTTTCAAAGTAGTTTCAAAGTTTTTCTCCCCCTTGCTTACTCATAGGAATCTCTTCTGTTACAGTAGCCAATGCAGAATATTCTTTTCCCAAAAGAGCATCTTATGCATATCATTTTATCACATTTTTTCTTGTTCCCGGCAAATGGTTGTCTCATTCTATTTAATGAGGGGAGGGGAAATGTCATTTTCATAACATGTTTGAGTGAGTGTTCCAAAGGAAGAGTTAGATGTGTTTGATTCAAGATTAATAATTGTGCTTTAAAAAAACAAACAGGGCATGTTAATTTAAGAAAAATCTTTAAGATACGCTAAACATTCTTGAAAGGTTTTGTGCAATAAACTATTTTTCATTAAAAAAAAAAAAGATGTGCCCACTGCGTATTTTAACTCTATGGTGTGTATTTTAACTTTATAGGAGAGCCATGTTAAGTCGATGCCAGTCTTATTGTCTGTGATAATTTGAGTCCAGCCATTTGTATCTTGAGTGGGAAGGCTAGGATGGTTTGGTCAGTGATCTATTGATTTTTTTTGGCTGCCTACTGTAATGCTCGTGTGTCCAGCTTTCCTTGAAATTGTTGGAAGAAATATCTGGGTTCAGTTCCAAGTGGGGAAAAAGACACTGGAAACATGGAGGCTGTTTGGAAAGATGGTTTAATGGTGGACAGGAACACATGGCTTGGAGTTCCAAAGAAGGAAGGGATGATCACATGCTTCAAGATGTTGGGGGAAGGAAAAGAAGGGTGGGCTGAGATGCTGAGAGTCCCTTATATACCCTCTGTTGGGCCCCACCTTTGGGTTTCCTGTTCCTGTGTAAGAAACGCATCCCACTGGCTGTCAGACTCCCAGGGGCAGGAGGGCCTTAGCTAACTTTGTAGGCTTTGTCTGGACCACAAGGCTTCACCTGAGTGCTGGCTGATCTTCCCAGGCCAGGTGGTGAGGTGGGTAGAGGCCTTTGTTATGTAGAATACTCTGGCCCAGGCCTTAATGACCCACCCATTAACAAAGCTTCTGCCTCTCTGAGTTTCTACTTCTCTTTTTAGGGGAAATATTCTGCCTTTTTAGTATATCCCAAAATATTTCATTTTCCTAGGAGAGGGGTGGGTTTTAACGTCCAACAAAATCTACATCCGATCAATTGTACAGGTAGCCCTCGACTTGCAGCAATTCATTTAGTGACCGTTTGAAGTTACAGCACTGGAAAAAGCGACAGGGCCATTTTTCCACACTTGTGACCGCTGTAGCGTCCCCGTGCTAACGTGATCAAAATTCGGATGCTTGGCAACTGACTCATATTTACGACGACTATCTCGTCCAGGGATCAGGCGATCCCGTTTTGCGACCTTGTGGCAAGCAATGTCAATGGGGAAGCCAATTTCACTTAACCACCAGGTTGCTGGCCTAACAATGGCAGTGATTCACCTAACAACGGTGGCAAGTCGTAAAAGGGGGCAAAACTCAAATGAACAAATGACTCACTTAGCAACGTAAATTTTGGGCTCCGTTGTGGTCATAAGTCAAGGACTACCAGGACCCTTTTTAAAAAAATAATTGATTTCTGTAATAGAAATAATTGATTAGAAATCAATTATTAGAAATAATAGAAATAATTGATTTCCCTTTGATTGTTTCCTGTTTCTTTGACCTTAACAAAACAAGGAGTGGATTCTGGTGAAAAAGACCAGATCAGATGATTTAAAAAATTGGCCAGAAAGTTGAACTTTAGTCAACTCATAATAATTTGGAACCAGCCATTTGCAAAGATAACCCACCTTTGCAAACCCAAAAGCTAGAAAGTTATACACCTAAGAGTTAAGCGCAACGTGGCTTTGCTGGAGAACTTGGCTGCATTCTCCACTTCCGGTTTCTATGCGGCTCCGCCGACGCCACTCATCTCCAGCCTTTGCGTGGCAGCTTCGGAGGCTTCAATCGGAAACCGGAAGTGTTTCCCTGGCGGATCCTTTTCTCTGCCCTTCCACTCAAGCCGTTGCCGGGGGCAACCGAGCTGCCACTTTCTCAAGGCGACAGTTGGGGTGGTTGGGGCTCGTCCACAAGATTGGACTACACCTCCCATGCCCCGCAGGGATTATGGGCTTTTCTCCTATTCATGGCCTGCCCTCCCCCTCTCTCCTTGCGTGTGACGTAGCGGCCCGCGATTGGTCACCTCGGCGCCCCTTTCAAACACCCAAAGGGCGCGCGAGAGGGGCCGCTTCGCTGTCGAGGCCTCGGGACCACCGGGGAGAAGCCAGCACCCGGCCTCGGTCTCCTCCTCAGCCCCTCGACGGGGCACAAGAGCCGATGCCTTCGGCGCAGGCATTCTCGCGGACAACCCCGCGCGCGGACGTCCGTTGGAGCGCCGGGGGGGGATTCGTGGCCAGGAGTCGCCTGGCGCACGCGCGCGCGCGCGCGAGGCCGTCTGCGCCTGCGCGGACCTCGCACCGGCGCGTGGGGAAGGGAGCGCGACGGACGCCGGGAAGTCCCTCACGAGGTACCGCCCCGGGGTTTATTTTCCCCCCCCCTCCCTCCGCCTGCTTGTGCGCCTGCGTAGTGGCGTCTGTCGGCCGGGGAAGCGATGGAGCGCTGGGTGGCGGGCGGCTTGTGGCGGGCCGGCTGGGCCGGTTGGCCCGCCTGGGAGCTGCTGGCCGCCTGCGCCGTGATCGGCGCGCTGGGCTGGCTGCTGCGGCTGCTGGAGCGAGGCCCGCGGGGTCGAGGCCCGAGGCCCAGCGCGACGCCTCCGTCTCCCCCGCCGCCGCCTGCTGAGGAGAGGCCTCCGCGCTGCTTCGACCGCTGCGACGGAGGTGAGAGGCCTCCCCCCGCGGCTGCCTTTCCGCTCCCTTCTCCCAGCACCGCCTCCCTGCCAGGTAGGCCTCGGGCCCCGCGCTGGGGATGATGGGGGCGGGAGTCCCCAAGCGCCTTGGGTGTGGGGCGGGGGGGGTGGTGCCTTGCGATCCAAAAGGGAGGAGAGAGAGCGAGCGAGAGGTTTGGTTAATTCCAGGAATAGGGGAGAAAAAGAGCGGGGGGGGGGAAAGGCCGGGGGGATGGGAGACCACCGGGTGATCCTGGAGGAGCAGGTGGGGCGAGCAGAAGGGAGCCTGGATGGAGGCCGGGCTGCTCTTCTCCCATGGCCTGAATGGTTTAGCTTGCCTCGCTTTGGCATCGAACCACTTGGGAAGAAGCCCTCTGGGCGTTTCACAGCAGAACAGAGTCGGGAGGGACCTTGGAGGTCTTCTAGTCCATCCCCTCTGCTCAAGCAGGAGACTCACACGCGTGCATTTATAATGTTGGACCTCATTTCTACTGTTTCACCGTTTTCCTGCCAAACCATCTGAAGAAGAGCTCTTGTTCCCCGCCCTAATCCCACCTAAGGCTCAAGGAAAAAGCATAAACCCTTTTTTTTTTAGCCAGGTTGGCTTAATGGTTAAGGTGTACAGCGGTGAGTTCTAGTCTTGCCTTAGCAATGAAAGATGGCTGGGTGACTTTGGACCAATTACCAGGAGTCTGGGAACTCTAGTCCCGCCTTAACCATAAAAACCAACTGCGTAATTTTGGACCAATCACCAGGAGACTGGAAGTTCTAGTCCTACCTTAACGATGAAAGCCAGCTGGGTGACTTTGGGCCAATCACCAGGAGTCTGGGAGCTCTAGTCCCGCCTTAACCATAAAAACCGACTGCGTAATTTTGGACCAATCACCAGGAGACTGGGAGTTCTAGTCCTACCTTAACGATGAAAGCCAGCTGGGTGACTTTGGGCCAATCACCAGGAGACTGGGAGTTCTCGTCCCGCCTTTGGCATGAAAGCTACCTGGGTGACTTTGGACCAATCACCAGGAGTCTGGGAGTTCCAGTCCCGCCTTAACCATAAAAACCGACTGCGTAATTTTGGACCAATCACCAGGAGACTGGGAGTTCTAGTCCCACCTTAGGCATAAAAGCCGCCTGGGTGACCTTGGATCAGTCCTTCTCAACCCACCTCACAGGGTTGTTGTTATGGTGGAAATAGGAGGAAGATGTATTGGGTATATTTGCTGCCTTGGGTTTTTATAAAAATAAATAATAATCATACACTTCCCATAATACGCCTATGAAAAACATGGCATAAAGTTACCCTTTCCTTTTCCCCCTCCTTTCTTGTTCCTTGTATCCCGCAGCATCCAAGACCAGCCATCAATGCAAAAAGATGGCAATTATGACATCTGATGCAACTACACAAATTGCATCATGTGCCAGTTGTCAGGATGCCTGTGCCTTCACTTGGTTTCTCACCCCCTCACACCCCCCCCCCTCCCCGTGTGGATTCCCATGCTATATTTATTTTGGTTATGAAGCCTCTGGGGATGCACAGACTATCACTATGTAGGCAGATGAGACGGCCCAAATGTCAAGTAATTCTGAAAAGCTTCCTATTTCAGGGATATTCACATGGAAGTGCAGAATTTTTAAAGCAAAAAAGAAAAGACATTCTCTCCATGGTAGTTCCAGTTTAGATTCTTGGGTTCGCTAAACACGGTTGTTTAGATTTAGTAACATGTAAGCATACTAAGAAAAAATCATTAGTGCCTAAAAATAGTTAACAATATTTCTGTTCTCTGGTGTTTGTTTTGGTTTCACATCAAAGCCGGTACTTTTTCTTGGGAAAGTTAAACATGCTTGGGATATAAAAACATCCTAGTTCCCTGGTGAAATTAGATTAATTAACAAATATTTATTCAGACTGCTTGAGTCACTAGCAAAGGGTTTGCTTTCTGGATGTTGATTTTACTGTTGCACCCAATGTGGTCGATGACATGAAAGCAATATGTATTTATACATTTAGATTAAAACTTTTATTGAGTGGTATTCTCCATTTGTGGTCAACAATAATAACGTTTGCAAGGATGTCAACATATCTTTGAATATTCAAATTCCGTTGAACCCAAAGATGTATCTAGTCCAGAGGAACTATTTAAAGATGACTTGACATTTTGGCTGGATTCCCAAGAAGGTACTAAATAAATATTAAATTAGCATTTCTTTGGCAGTGTCTTCAATTTGAAACAATACGGGGGGGGGGGACACCCCAAAAGAATCTTATGGCAGGAGGACCAATTTATTTTCCATTTTAAAAGAAATCAATTCACTTTCGAAATCCATGATTTTGTGGAAAGTTGGTAGCAATTTTCTATTCTAAAACATTGGTAAAATTAATATATCCAATATTCTTACTCCATCAAAACATTCTGCTTATTTATGTCTATTTCCAGTCTTCAGCTGCAGCTTTCCTTTTACGGTTGAGATTTTCCTCTTATTTCGTTCTATTTTTAAATTAGGAAGCAGAAGTGTATTTAAGCATTCTGCCAGATGCTTAATGATTAAGATCTAGAATAATTCTCAGAATGTTGGCTGCTAACATTAGATCCTGTGCTAAAGCAGAAATAGATTAAGGGCATCCATTAAAGGTCTGACCTGCTTTTTTAAAATACTACAGTAAATTTGAAGATTGAACATATTTAATTAATTAGTTATTAAATGCATTTCAATCCAGCTGTAACCGAGTTTATCAAACTGTTCTTTTTTAAAGGTGTTTTTTTTCCCCTGAGTCTTTTAAGTATGATGCCCACAAGTGGACACAGTGTTTTAGGGGGTGTCTAGCCCCATCAGCATGCTGGCTGGGGACTTCTGGGAGTGGAAGTCCTCGCATTTTATAGTTGCCACGGTTGAAAAACACTCATCCAACCAACGTGGAACATAATGGATCAATACTTCTTTTGACGCTGGCTATATTTGCATAGTTTTTTAACCATACAGGTTAATCCTCAACTTAATGACCACAATTGAGCCCAAAATTACTGTTGCTAAGTGGGACATCTTGCCAAGTGAATTTGGCCTCGTTTTACTTGTTTTCCCGTTGACTTTGCTTGTCAGAAGGTGATCACATGATCCCGGAACTCTGTGTCCATTGCCAAGCACCTGAAGTTTGATCACGTGACCATGGTGATGCCGCAATGGTTGTAAGTGTGAAAAACGGTCATAAGTTGCTTTTTTTCCCAGTGCCGTTGTAACTTCAGTCCCTAAATAAACTGTTGCAAGTCGAGGACTACCTGTATTTCTGACTAAACTACCTTGTACTTCTGACTAAAAAAAATGGCCTCTGCTTTTCCTCCCCCCTTACAGGGAGGATAACAATGGATGAAATCTTCTCCCGATTAAAGCAACTGACCCCCGATGAGCTGAGAGAAGAGATCGTCCACGCTGGCCTGAAATGCGGGCCCATCACCCTGACCACCAGGTCCATTTTTGAGAAAAGGTTGGCCCAGGCTTTATGGGACCAGCAAGGACCCTCCGAGGCCACGGCTCCCTTTTCGAACGGCGTCCCTGGAACGGCTGCCAGTGGTGGGAACCAGCCAGAATCCGGAAGAACCAATGGCCACCTTGCCTCTCCCGAGGAGGGGGATTTTGGCTACAGCGTGGGACTGAACCCTCCGGAGGAAGAAGCCCTACTGCATGAAGCGAATGGCTCCCCCGCTCGTTCCCAGAATCCCTCCAAGGAGCCTGTGCTCTACTATGGGGTGTGCCCGGTGTACGATGACATATTGACCAGAAACGGTAAGCGTTTCTTTGATTAAGAATGGACGGTCGTTGATGATCTCTTTGTGCAGTAGCTCGACTTAAAACCATTCATCTAAAATGTCTGTGGAGGTTCTCAGTCATCCAGGTCATGGTTGTCCCAAAGGTGCTTTTTCTTTTCAAGAGGCAGCTGGACTTTTCTTGTTGTTTTTTTGTTTGTTTTTTTTCTTTTGAAGACGATTCGCTTCTCATCCAAGAAGATCCTTCAGCTCAGACCGGATGGTGGGGAACGGAAGGATTGATCCTCTTTGAAGACAGCTGATGATTTGCATCCTTTTAGACCAAGGGTCTTCCAACCTGGCAAGTTTAAGACTTGTGGACTTCCAACTCCCAGAATTCCCAAGCTAACACGACTGGAGGAGGAATTCTGGGAGTTGATGTCCACAAGTCTTAAAGCTGCCAAGTTTGAAGACTCCTGTTTTAGAGGGTTCTTGAAGCCACTTGGGGGTTGATATGATCAGCTTGTCTGCAAGGCGTATAAATCCTTCCCTTCCCCACCATCTAGTCAGAGCTGAAGAAGCTTCTTGGATGAGTAGCGAAACGTCTTTTTTTTAAAAAAAAACAAAACACAAGAAAGTCCAGTTGTCTCTTGTCCCCGTGGTCACATGATCAAAATCTGGCCCTTTGGCTTAGTCATATTTATGACACTTGCAGCCTCCTGGGGTCCTGCGATCACCATTTTGCGACCTTCCCAGACAGCCTCCGACACACGGAGTCCATGGGGGAAACCGTTCACCGCTCAATTCCCTTAACTGTGGCCAAACAGGTCGTCAAATAAGGCAGAACACAGTTAAAACAGCCACCTTGCTTCGTAATGGAAGTTTGGGGCTCAGTTGTGGTCGCAAGTCGAGGACTAGCTGTCCTATAAACACGTAACTCCTGACAGCCGCTCCCTGAAACTAGCCAGGCTGCTTGGTGCTGATGGATCTTGTAGTCCCAGCAAAATCTGACTTTCTGCAGACAGTTAGCTGCCTTAAGAGTCTTGAGACTCCTTCATGTGAGGCAAATGCCAACGAGGCTTAATTGATGGCTTTCTTACGGCCGGCCAATGAAAAATTCACCAGGCGGGCATCGATTTCCCGCGCTTAATGTGCACACAGCACCCGCGTGGTTGAATTACTGGAGAAGAAATGGGCGTTGAAGGAGACCTTTTAGTGCGATAGCAATAAATGCTCGGCATAAAAATAGCAGCGGTACATTTTCAAGGATCGATTCTTTTTTCTTTTTCAGGGATGTAGTACTTAGCGAAAATAAATTTCCTAGCACAAATTATGTATTATGATTTTGAATTTGTTTGGTGGCTCATGTGTGTCCTCCCCCTGTGCAAAATTCGAACATTTGGGGTACAAAAATACTGGGGTGTATGTGTGTCTTTACCAAAGAGATCAGCTGGATATATGAAATGATTTAATATAGCTGTAAAAGGAAGGAGATAACCCTGCATGAATCTTAAGCTTGGAAGCTTCCTCCATTCCTACCCACCACCGCCTTGCTTGTTTTTGGAATCGCAACTATTTCTGTTTCTGTTGTTAAGAGGAGCCCAGTTGTTGGTTAACATCCAAAACTGGCAATCTTCAGTTTGCTGAATTCAGGGATAACCCCATAGGCTAAATCCATCTTGCCCAATTTTTCCCTTCTTGAAAGACGGATTTTCTCTCCTTCCAACTCTTAGTTCTTACCTTAATAGGCCCTTCAGGCTGAATTCCCAATTCTGAATTAAAGATTGGTTTGTTCCAACAAGATAAGATCAAGCTGTTAATTGCAACCTGTTTTTGAACTATAAAATCTTGAGCATAAATGGAAGAAATAACAAGGCCCCAGGAGCGGCAACAGATTCTTTGAGGCTCCTTACAACAGTGCCGGAGGACATGAAAACATACACTGTGGGGAAAAAAATCGCTTTTTTTAATGTTGTCTCTGACTTGGAGCCATGATTTTAAGCAAATTAAGTTCCTTTCAAAAGGTTGTTTAGTTTCTCAGGGAACAAAATCGACTTGCTGATGAAAAAACAACCCAGTGTTGCATCATAATCTTAGTGAGACGATTTTAACTTGTTTAGCTGTTGTTTTCCAGTATTGATGGTGTGTCCTGTGGCTTTAATTAAATTCCTCTTCGCAATTTTGACTAGAATTGATCGGTTAGGTGGAAGGCCCTAGAAAAAAAATGCAGATGTTGTTCTGTGGTATCGTAGTTATTTGCCCCCCAAAGTAAAACTCGCCAAAAAGCAAGATTTAATTGATCTGTTTTCTGCTATAAATCATCATCTCATAAAGTAGCCAAACAGGACTTGGGATTAAAAGTAGAAGGACAGATTTCTTGACTTGCCGTTGCCTCCTGCTTTCATCGGAGCTGAATTTACTTCACTGCTGTTTTGTTTTGTTTTGTTTTTTTCCCCCCAGAGAGGGTACATGTCTATGAGGACAAAAAGGAAGCTTTGCAAGCTGTAAAAATGATTAAGGGGTCACGTTTTAAAGCTTTCTCAAACAGAGAAGATGCAGAGAAATTTGCCAAAGGTGTATGTGATTACTTCCCGTCTCCAAACAAGTCTGCCACCTCACTGTCTCCTGTCAAAGTCTGTTCGGTCTTTGGTAGAGGTAAGCGGGGAGGCTTCAGCGTGTTCCACAAGGGCTTTTAGAGTTAAATGGCTTTTAGACTGCTTTAAACGCCGGCTATTACTATAAAGAAGGATGGGCTGGGCTTTAGAAATGAACTTGCAGGGTTATGAAAAAGAGCAGCCGCAAGGAGAAGCTAATCGAGGGGCAGTCAGCAGCGAGAGCGGCTTAGCAGGCTTAACAACCAAGCAGAGGGTAAAAATGCTGAAAGTTAGCATTTAATCCTATTATGGAGGGCTGCAGGTGCTTGTGCCTGCCTTAGTGTTTTAAAAAGTCAAATTTTAAATGCACACTATTGTTCAGTTGGCGAATGAACCCAAAGCTAACGGGGTCCCGCTTCAGACCTTTGTATGTAGAAGTAAGTTTTGCACTTTGCAAATGCCGATGTGTGTCTTTGAACCTGCGTTGCGTCAGGAGCGCATGCCCAATGCTATTTATATCTCTCTTAACAGATGGCTTGTGCTCTCCGGAACTGGAAACGGTCAGTAAAGAAAGAGCCAACAGCTACAAAAGCCCTCGTACCCAGGATCTGACTGCAAAGCTCCGGAAAGCCGTGGAGAAAGGAGATGAAAGTACTTTCTTAGAACTCATCTGGAGTAACCCTCGCTATCTCATCGGCTCTGGAGACAATCCGACGATTGTCCAGGTAAAGAAAAAAAAGTTTTAAAAAATGGTGTTTTGGCCATTATCAGCTGCAGGACCAACAGATCCTTTTTTTTTTTTTTCCTCCTCTCCCCTCCAGATGTGATTGTTAAGGAAAATGTGTAGCTGCCTTGGGCCAGTCTTTGGCATCCGAGTAATTTATTTATTTGTATTCCACCTTTATGACAAATAACTCAAGGTGGTGAACATACTTAATATTTCTTCCTCCTATTCTCCCCTACACACACACACACACACACGCACACAAAAACAATCCTGTGAGGTGGATTGGGCTTAGAGAAAGGGACTGGCCCAAAGTTACCCAGCCAGCTTTCATGACTAAAGTGGGACTAGAACTCCCAGTCCCCTGGTGATTGGCCCAAAGTCACCCACCTGGCTTTCCTGCCTAAGGCGAGATTAGAATTCCCAGACTCCTGGTGATTGGCCCAAAGTCACCCACCTGGCTTTGATGCCTAAGGGGACTAGAATTCCCATTCACCTGGGTGATTGGCCTAAAGTAACCCAGCTGGCTTTCATGTCTAAGGCCAGACTCTCAGTCACCTGGTTTCTAGGCCAACACCAAACTGACCCCAAATACACCAGTTTGGTGTGACATCCAGTTTCTCTTTATCAGCTAACTTTGAGGCTGATAGCAGAGTCTGGAAAACAACACACACACACACACACACACACACACACACACACACAGAGGGGAAAAAAGGAAGTTACGTTTATGTTGGACTGGAGGAATCCCAAATGGTGACGCCCTCTGTTCCTTTTCTAGGAGGGGTGTCGATACAATGTCATGCATGTGGCTGCCAAAGAGAATCAACCTGGCATCTGCCGGCTGCTGTTGGACACTCTGGAAAACCCAGAATTTATGCGGCTGATGTACCCTGACGACGACACCGTCATGTTGGAGAAGCGCATCAGTTACATAGTGGACCTTTATCTGAACACGCCAGATAAAACGGTGAGCCTAGAAAGCAGATCCGCCCAATCCGCACAGGAACAGGATATAATAATGGATTATTCATACATTTATTTTTATTTTATTTTATTTTTTTTGTAGGTGTTTGATACTCCGCTGCACTTCGCTTGCAAGTTTGGGAATCCAGAAGTGGTCGGTGTTCTTGTTTCCCATCCGGGCATCGTAAAGAATCCAAAAAATAAATATAGTCAAACTCCAGCAGATGTAAGTTGCATGTGATAAATGTCTTGATTTCACTTTATTCACTTTACACCTCAGCAACTTTAAGACCTGTGGATTTCAATTCCCAGAATGCCTCAGCCAGCATGGCTGACTGAGGCATTCTGGGAGTTGGAGTCCACAGGCCTTAGTTGCCAAGGCTATGAAATGATGCTTTATAGCTCAGTTCCCCTTTTATTTTTAAGTATAAAATACGAGGCGTCTTAGCTTAACTAACACACCTTACGCCTTCTTGCCTAAACAGGTAATCTGTGAAAGGAACAAAAACAAATCGGCAGATCTGAAAGCAAAAATCAGGGAACACTTGGAAGGTTTGTATTTCACGTTGGCGGTCTGTGGGGCATCGTTTTACCACATCGGCTTTGGGGCTATTCGAAAAGCAAATGGCACAACTCAGAACCAAAAAGATTATTTAGTGCAGAATGTATTTTTTGACTGATATCAAAGCGGCCGTATTTAAGCGAATAAATATTTTAAAATGTAAGGATTTGCAGGCGGTGATGAAGTTGAGAAATATTTCATACACCAGCAAGCAGAGATGGGGGGCGGGCAGACGCGTACAAAATTCTGCCGGTTCTTTGGAGGCTCTGCACCTGATTCTCCCTTTTGATCCTTTGTGAACCAGGTCAGTGTTACGTGCCTCTCTTCAGAGCGGAAGATAACGCCACTTCCCCCATGATTGGCACGCCATGGTCCCCGGATCAAACGGAGAGCAGCCCACTCGCTTCTTTGCCCAGATACCTCGGCAGCCCCAAAGACCCAATGCTGACAGTGAGGGCTTACGCGGGGCCTCTGAGCCCTTCCAAGGTAAGGAGAGCAAAGAGGCTCTTCGCTGAAGCGCCTCCTTCTGTTTTGATGGCGTATCGCGAGACGGTGAGAATGAGCAGCATGGTGGCCTGGTGGTGGAGACGCTCGGCTCCCACTCGGAAGATGGAGAGTTAAATCCCAGGTGTTTCTCAGTCAGATGTTTCTCAGGGCACGAAAGAGGAAAATATCTGCTGTGAACACCGTGTAGGTGTCAGGAAGGGCACCTGGCCAGCAAACGCTCAGTCACCCCGCCTCTACCCTGATTTAAGGGATTACAGGATCGTAAAAAGAATGTTATTTTTATTGTGGGACTGTGAAACTGGGCTGAAGATGCCATGTCTTAAAAGATGAAGGCAGGCATGGAAGTTGGCCGGGCCAGGGAGCTATAGGCAGTCCTCAGCCTATGACCACAATAGAGCCCAATTTTTATTTTTATTTTTTGGTTGCTTAGCGAGACAGTTTAAATGTTGAGTTTTGCCCCGCTTTGTGACCTTTCTCGCCACTGTTAAGCGACTGCCTGCGGTTGTGGAGTTAGTAGCGTGGTAGTTGGTTGAATCCAGCTTCCCCATTGACTTCGCTTGCCAGGTCGCAAAAAGTAATCACATCTCAAGACGCTGCAGCCGTCATAAATATGAGCCAGTTGCCAGGCATCCAGAGTTTGATCACGTGACCACGGGAATGGTGCAACCGTTGTGTGAAACACGCCCGTAAATCCCCCCTTTTTTTAGTGCCGTCGTATCTTTGAACACTGGCTAAGTAAATGGCCGTTAAGTCAAGGACTGCCTGTGCATAAGTTAATAACCATAACAATTTAACAATATTATTATTGGAGCCTCTGTGGCGCGGTGGTCAGAGTGCAGTACCGCAAGCTACTTCTGCTGCAGCCAGGTGCCTACAATTTGGCAGTTCAAATCCCATCAGGCACCAGGTTGACTCAGCCCTCCTTCCGAGGTGGGTCAAATGAGGACCCAGATTGTTGGGAGCAAGAGGCTGATTCTCCAAACCGCTGTAAAAGCACTCTGAAGTATATAAGTCTAAGGGCTGTTGCTATGATGTTAATAATCATGATTTAAGAGGCAGGGCTGTGCTACCCTGAGAGTAATGGCCCACAGGGGACTTCTTCTCCTCTTCCCTGAAGCATCATCGGGGCCAGCTGGCTGTCCGAGTTGGATTTTGCTCCTTTCATCTCTCCTCTCCCTTTCGACAGGCAGAAGATTTCCGCAGGCTTTGGAAGACTCCACCTCGCGAGAGGGCGGAATATTTCTACCACCTCCGAAAATCCGATTTGGAAAGAGGGGTCGAGCGAGTTGGAAGGTATTTCAGACTCGGTGCCCGAAGCCAGATGGCAAAAGGCAGGGAAGAGTTCTGTTCCAACATTAAACGTTTTAAAAAAAAAAACCTTTAAAACACACACGAGCACCAAATAGACTAGGAAGAGCTGCAAGTAAATCATTATTATTACATACTCAGGTTGTATTTATAGGGTGGACAGACCATTTATTACAGAGATTAAATGTTTGAGAGGGTTGACATTTTCTTCTAAATACTCCTTTGTGGTTTGACACGTTGCCATGGACCATTCCTAACTACAATGCAGGTAAGTCCTCGACTTAAGTTTGTTCAATGACCAAAGCTACAACGGCATTGAAGAAACGTGACTTTACGTTTCTCACAGTTGCAACCTTTGCAGCAGAACTGGCTCACATTTTTGACAGTTGCAGTGTGATCCTCTTTTGCGACCACCTGACCAGCAAACTCAATAACAGCCGTGTTAAATAACTTAAGAACAGCATGATTCACTTAAGAACCGCGGTGAGAAAGGTTGCAAAATGGGGAGAAAGCTGACTTAACCAATATCTCCCTTAACAGCAGAAATGTTGGCCTCAGCTGTGGTCATTCAAGTCGAGGGCTACCTGAAATGTTTTCTCTGAAAAACAATGTATTGGGATTAGTCTGCGAGGCTTAAACACTGTCTGTCCAGTCGTTCCTGTCTTAAAATGGTCCCTTTTGGAAACACTCTTATTTTTAAAAAAATTATTATCATTCAGTGTCATGTCATACTTTTGCATTAAGGGTATTTCATATGCTGGAGATCTTTTATAAAAGTTATAGAGGAAAAGAAACGTTTTTGGGGGTCAAACTTCAGTAATTACTGAAATAAGTTTCTTTTGAGGAAGGGGACAGGATGGTGTGAGCAGACAAGTTGTTAGAAACAAAAGAATTGGTATGAGTTGCAATTGGCTACAGAATTAGCCCTGTAAAACCTGGATGGCTTTGAAAATTAGCCAGAAAATGAATGTTTGGGAAGATTGTGTATCCTAGTGAATTTAGTCACTGAAGTACCATCTAAATCAATGTCTCTTAACCTTGGCAATTTTTAAATAGGTGGCCTTCAACTCCCAGAATTCCCCAGCCAGCATGGCCACCTATTTTAAAATTGCCACGGTTAAGAAACGCTGATCTAAATTGTGTTTTTTCCTTCCCTGTCCAATTTACCCCTATTTTATTTTGGTCTATCCTATCCTATTATGGCTGGGAAGAAGAGACAATGGTGTCAACCTTCTTGTGTATGTGTGTGTGCATGCAAATATGTCACCCTATACTTTCATAACATCAAGGGGGAAGATGCTGAGAATTTGAATCTATCCCAATTTTTTTACTTACCTGTTTACCTGATCTTTCATTGTGACTTTTCTGAAATTTGGCAACACCTTCTTTTTTGGGGTAATTATGGTAATATTAAAGGGTTAGGGTTTTTCTTCCTCTTTGATGTGCTAGGAGTGCATAAAACAAACTGGCATTTTAGTGTGTGAATGCGACAAACACGAAAACTCGGTGTGGGGTAGTTTTTATATCACACTGCAATCCTGAGGCGGATTTTAAAAAATGTCTTTCAGTGAATTTGTTATCCAAATTAATTTCATACTGTCACAAATGATCCGTTCTGTCTCCTTTATTGCAGGGAGTTAGCTCACGAGCTGGGGTTCCCATGGGTCGAATACTGGGAATTCCTGGGCTGCTTTGTTGACCTGTCTTCCCAGGAGGGGTTGGGACGGCTAGAAGACCACCTGAGCCAACAACAGGAAATGAGCAATAATGCTCAGCTAGGGGAAAACGAGGCCCACAACAAACCTCCACAGGCTCATGGTAAGATTGAAAGCTGAAAGTTGAGTGGTTTAAATGGATTAAACCTCCAAAGCAAATTTAGCCAAACCTCCTAATGCTTTGAAAAGTCCCAGCTTGCTGGTTGAATATAAAATGGCCCCCTTACAACCTGTGGACTTCAGCTCCCAGAATTCAGTGGCTGACTCAGTAATTCTGGGAGTTGAAGTCCACAGGTCGTTAAATATCTATGGAGATTCTCAGCCACCCAGGTCATGGTTGTCCCAAAGGTCTTTTTTTTTTTTTTTTTTTAAAGAGGCAACTGGACTTTCTGGTTTTTCTTGGAAGACCTTTCGCTTCTCATCCAAGTCAGAGCTGAAGAAGCTTCCTGGATGAGAAGTGAAATGTCTTAAAAGAAAAACCAGAAAGTTCAGTTGCCTTCTGAAAAAAAGCACCTTTGGGGAAAAGGGGATATTAGTTGCCCACCCCTGGTCAAAAAAGCATTGGTGGTATCTGCGTTACCTATTGCATTTTCTGGGAGTTGAAATCTATACATCCTCAAGTTGCTAAGATTGAGAAACAGTTTTCTCTGTTAGACCAAGTTCTTTAAAAAATGAAGGATACCTGTCAAATCAGAGCATGGCGACCCTCCCGTAGTTGCAACCCACTGCAGGGAATGGATTGGGAGAGATTTTAATTTAAATGTAAAATAGATTCAGAGGAACCTTCAGCTCTCTTTAAATAGGAACACTAAGAAACAAAAGCACTTGTCAACTCATAAAATATTTCTCTGGTCTTTTTAAGAGTTGCCAACAGAAAGGGAGAGGGGAGCAGTGCAGCAACTTGCAAAACCGAAAGCGCATTCCATAAATGTCTTCAAAGATAGTAACTAGGTGACCGAAGTTTCTGCCAGGCAAAATTCTAACTGAAGAGCATGATTGATTGACTCTGGGCTATGGGTGTGTCCCATTGGAGAATATGAATTACGATACACCCAGAGGGTTGGGGGAAAACCAGGGTCAAGGGTGGCAATAAATGATGTATCTCAGAGTCAGCTACACCCAGACAGTGTTGGACATGTTAACTAACGCCCAATAAATCTTCTTTAAGTTTTGGAAGTCCAGCTAGAGACTCATGATTTAAATGGGGGAACTGCTGGAATCCTGACAGCGATAGACAAGATCAGTGGGCTGTATATAGTCCACCCAAAAGCCTACAGTTTGGTCCACACCGTTTTTATTTCTGTGGTTGTTACAGGTAAAAGTAAAAACTGCAATTCTGTCTCTGTTGGCGCGTTCCTCGATGATGATGATATGAGTTTGGAAGAAGTCAAGAACAGGCAAAACGTGGCCAGAAATTACAGCCCTGTGATTGCACCCAACGAAGCCGCCATCGGTCCCTTTGGAAGCTCCAAGTGCGACATTCTCTCCATCGAACATACGGGGGCTATCATGCCTAGGACAAAAACCTCCCTCCGGCCGGCCGAAAAAGGAGACCCCGTCAGTAAAAACGGATACTGCAGCCCAGCCGCTAGCGACGATAGGACAGGAAGCCACAGGAGGCATCCCAGCCAGGAGGAGAACTTTCAGTCCCCCGTGGCCAACTTAATGGATAAATTTGGCCAACTCTCTTGCCAGGATCCAGCCGCGGCAAGGGAATGCTCGCCAGGCAAGCCGAGCCAGAAGGCAGCAAAAACTTGGAAATGTCCAGAGCAACTGCCCAAAATGGGCTCCCTGCTTTCTAAGGCAGGGGCAGCTGCCAGGAAGGGCAAGGAGGCCAAGAGCAGAAAGGAAGAGGGGGACCCCCAAGAGGCCGAGGGACCCTCAGCGGAAACCGAGGTCAGAACCGGGGAGAGAAAGCCGCCGGGCACTTTGGAATCACCACCCGGGATGTCCCCTCCTGGTTTGCTAAAGACGCCGCCCTCAAATGGGAGAACGAAGCAGATGTTCCTCTCAGGGTACGAAAGGGGTTTGTTTTCTCTTCCCCTCCCCCCCATATATATATGTTTTATTTTAATCCCTAAACATTTTGAATACAGTGTATTGTCAGAGCATGTCATTAACCAAAAAGCAAAAGGAAAACCAGCAGAAGTATCACGATATAGACTAATAATAATAATAGAGTAACAAATTAATTTAATTCACTAAGTTCTTCAGTATTGTGGCCAATTGATCCATGTGCACAAAATTAAAAGCAAGAGGTATAGCAATAGCCCTTAGACTTGTATACCGCTTCACAGTGTTTTCCAGCCCTCTCTAAGCGGTTTGCGGAGTCAGCCTCTGGGTCTCCTCGTTTTACCCACCTCGAAAGGATGGAAGGCTGAGTTAACCTTGAGCCGGTTAGGATCGAACTGCTGGCAGTGGGCAGAGTCAGCCTGCAATACTGCATTCTGACCGCTGCGCCACCACGGCTCCTTTAATTTGGTTCACCGTGAAAGAGCTTGTACAGATGTAGGAGCCTGTTGGTGTTATCTATTCACTCCGGGGGTCATCCAAGGGGAAAATTGCTCAATTGGAGACACTCTCAGCAGAAGCCCAGGCGGGGTTTTCCCTAAAATGCTGAAATATTTCTGGGAGATAAGAGAGTAAAAGCCTCGGCCTTCGGTGGTGCCTAGCTGCCTAATCCAGCTCTCCTCTCCTCTGCTTAGCGATCAGCCGTCAAAATGGGACGACGACGTGTTAACGGCGTTACTCGGCGTAGAGATCGACCCCCAGAGGTACCCTGCTATTTCCAAGTGGAGCGAGTCCGTGCGGGCCTATCCTGCTTCCGAACGGCGAAGGTACATCCATAGGAAGCGTGAAACAGTTTGCTAGGCAGGTGGAGGAGCACGTATCCCTTTGAGTTGGGGTCACATCCATCCTAGGATGCAGGGGGTAAAAAGCTGCACCCTACCAGTGTTGCCTGTTGTCCCCGGTAATTAAAACTACTCAGGCGACTAATTTATCTTCTTGAGAAGCTGATTTGTGCAGTTGTTGTGAAAGATACCGAACTAAAATTAACCACTAGTTGGGTTTTTTGCCAACACCCACCTCTCTTCCTCTGAAAAAACCACATATTTGAAAGGACACAACTGCTTTCTCCTCCAGATAACATTTTAGGTGCAAAGGAAAGGGGGTTGGAGCCAATTTTGGGCTGGTGTTCCTCAATCTTGGTTACTTGAAGATGGTGGACTTCAACTCCATGCCTGCTGGGGCATTCTGGGAAGCTGAAGTCCATCCATCTTCAAATGGCCACGGTTGAGAAACAATTTTGGGCAAAGACACCAGTGTTTTGCATCTCTTTGCTTTTCTCTGGTGCCTTGCTATGGTCAAGGAACTGTTGGTTTCTTCCTACTAAGACCTGCACTTAAGTTACAAACCATCTATAAAAGCCACAGCAACGTTTTCCCGTCACAACCAATCGCTCTGCATCAAGTCGGAGAGCCGTTTCTCCCACGTTTTGCACTCTTAACAAAAACGCTGCCTTTTCCCGACAGGTGGTCCAGCCCTTCCCTGAAAGGATTCGCCAAGGGCCAAGCCACCACCAGCCCTGCCAGAAACCTTCCGTACTTCAGCCCAGGGAAGAACAGCCCCGGGAAGTATAACGCGGCGCCAGCCGGCTTCTCTCCAGATTTAGGGAGCCCAGGGCGGTATACGCCGGCGTACGTGAACTACATCCTTCTGTCCAAGAGGCAACATTTCTCAGGACTGTCTAATCATTAGGGTGGGGAATTAGCCACCCTTGGCCATGAAAACGTGAAGGAAAATTTGGATGGTGGAAACCTTTGACAGGATGGCTTTTGTGACCACTTTTAATTTATTTATTCTTGGAAGAGGGGGCTGCTGGAAGGAGTGGGGAAGCATTCCATTTACCAGATCGTCAAGAGTCTTGTAAGGTTAGGAAGTTAAACCTGAAAGGCCTCTGAATGGGAAGCCCTAAATCTCGAAGTTTAGGGATTCATAGATAGAAGGGGCGTTTTTTGGACTCAAAGAATTACAAATTGAAGTCCAGTCTACCTGTAATTTTCTTTCTTTCCTTTCTCTCCCTTTCTCTCTTTCTCTTATTCCTCCCTCCCTCTTTCTCAATCTCTCTCTTTCAGTCCTCTTTCTCACTTTCAATCTGTTTCTTTCACTCAATCGCTTTCTCCCAATTTCTCTCATTTTTCTCACTTTCAAAGTCTGTCTTTCTCCCAATCTCTCTCACATATTGGGATCCCTGTGACTCTTTTTAACACCTGAATTTCCATGATCATAACCCATCTTCCAGTTGAGTCGAGATAGGAATAAGCCTCTTTAATCCCAGTGGATACTAGGGCAGATTCAGTTTGCAATCTGGTCTAATTAGGATCGTTAAGCATAAGGGGGCCTACACTGAAGCTTTCGGGGAAGCTAATGAAAGTTATAGATACCACAAGTTAATTATTATTTTTCCCCCCATTCGCCCTTCTTCATTTCTGGCTTTGGGGATGGGATGGGGGCAGATTTTGCAGCTTCCACAGAAAAGCTCCTAAGTGGCAATAAAGCAGTTTTCCTTTCACAGCTAAATTCATCACTGCAACTCATGGGAGCACAATGGCATCGATAGTGACTCCATGTTTGATGAAACAGCTAGAACAGATTACAGCTACTCTGCTGTTATTTTAAATCTCACGCTGTTTTAATGATGGCTGGTTTCTGAGTTTCCAACATTTAAGGATGAGCCTGCCCAAATAATGCTTATATTCCACTGCAGGCCATTTTTTTAAAAAAAAAAAAAATAGCCCAGTTCCATACTGCAAAGGTCTATTCTTGTGCAATTGGAGATAACCTCTATAGCAGAAAATGGGAGAAATGGTTAAATCATAGGACTTGGATGGGAAGTTATTTATGGCACACTAACTTGAAGTAATCACAGCATCAGGAACTGCATGGTGGTTTCCTTACCCATGTGTAGCCCACATTTTATATACTACCTGTTTGATGTTTTTGGTACTAAAACTTCAGAACTACACTCAAAGACTCTTCCAGTTTTATTAGTGCCTTTTGTAACTTTTACGTTTGGTATTCCTGTCTTGCTTTTCAATGGGTAACGTTCCCTTATGTATTGAACACATTTTAACTTTCCACTTTTTGCAGTTTTTTATAGTTTGATTCCAAGAAGTACTGTAACCATCTATTTATTTTATATATGTAATATAAGTGTCCTATACATAAAACAAAAATTAAAACAAAGTGATTTAAGAATCATTTGGAATAGAAACCAGCTTTAGCAGCAGCTCTCTCTTTGGGTCACCCAGCTTTTGCTACCGATATCAATCATTCTCCAGAAAGTAGTATAAAACCTCTCCAGGTTTGTACTGAATGACATATCAAAGGCCAACGTGTATTAGAGAGAAAAAGAGGAATGCGCCAGAGTTCTGTTGAGATAAAAAAAAGGCAAGTTTCTAAAAATCCCTTTAGTGTAGCATGGTTTCTGAAATTTGGCCTTTGTGCTTAAAAAAGTGCCCTACGCGCATTACACCTGGTCTACATAAATGGTACAAAGCCAGATAGGGCTATTGTAGACAGCTACAGGTTTTGTGTAAAGCTTACTCCACAGTATAAAAGGAAAGCATTCCTGCTTAGCCACCGCAAATTAAAACAGGCAACTGACCAATTTCCTTTGCTTTTGTTTATACTTTTGTACTCAAAAGATGTTTACGGGAGCACAAAATGTTCAGTTGATACTTTTTTTGTTGAGATGTCTGAAGAAAGGTCAAAGAATTGCTCTTGAAAATATTGTCTAAAACGTGTATTATTTTTTTTTGTCAATGTGTTAATGTGAATTTTAAACGAGCTTATTAAATTTGTTTATTTAAAAACATCTTCTCTCCATTGATCAGTGGTTGTTGGTAGAAGGGACTAGCTCCATACTCTGAAGACAGCTGTCCAGGCCATAGGAAGCATGTTAATAATCCCGTTCTACTCAGCTGCGGATCTTAGATGCTGAAAAGGATCAGGCAATTTTAAAAAAAATAACTCCTTTGAAGTACAGCCTTTAAAATGTCTGAAGTGTTTAAGATGAGAAACACCACGGATGACAACTTACATGTTCCAAGCCTTTTCAGAATCTGACCCAATGCAGCAGCAGCAGCTAAAATTAACGTTTCATAATGCCTGTTATTTTCAATTCCACCTTCCCACCAACAAAATAAAAATCGGATGTCGCACTGCGTAAGTAGCAAAGACCCAGACAAATGTCACACTTCTATTTTTTGCCTTATGTGAACCTTGGTATTCAGAATTGAAACCTTCGCTTAAAAAACTAGGGACCTATTAAATTTTGAAGCAGTCTTGAGTGGAAATCATTTTTTTTTAATTTTCACAGATAAAGACAAATAGAAATAACTTACATTTTCCACACTGACACAGATCCACCGGTGTCTTCTCTGAGCACAGAATAACCCCAACCTCCTGCCATTCCAGTTCTGCAACCCCACAAGCATTCACAAGAAGCCCTTGAATCTGTCTAGAAGTGGCAGATTACTGGCTGAGGGTTCAGCTTCCCACTCCCCAATAAAAATTATATTTTGCGGTATAAGAAGTACAGAAGTGTCCTGGGCCCATCGGAGCCTGGTTTAGAAGAGGAGTTGGGAACTGGAACCGTCCGACAGGGATGGACCGGCCACCTTGGAGAGGCTGGAGGGCGATGCTGTTCCGGGTCCCTCAGACATGGGGAGGGAGGTCGACCGGACGGAGAGCTGCCTGCCTTCCCAGACACGGAGGATCAGCTGTTGGCCAGCAGTGGTGCTAACAGTCAGGTCCCCTCTGGTGAGGAACAGCTGCCTCCTCCACTGATCCAAGGGCAGAGTGTAGGCAACCTCAGAGAAGGGCTACTCGGGAGGAGGCCACCCCCACCGCTCCTCACAAAGGACATCTGGAGGGGAGTAACTTAAGGAGAAGCCATGGGGAGTTAGTCCCTGCCAGGAACCGTGGTTTGCTTTGGCTTGCTTGCGCTCCCCTGGCCTCTTGCTGGTTTGCCTTGCCTCGCTTGGAAGATTTGCTCTTCACCTTTTGGTCTTCGGCCTTCTCTTGTGGATGGTTTCTCGCCTTGGGACCTTCTCTTTGTGCCTGGACACTCTGCCTTGTGGACTGGACTTGGAACCCTGGGCCTTGCCCTGTGAGGGTACTCCCACTCTGGGCTTTTTTTTTGTGCTACAGGGAGACTGAGGGTGGGGTGGGGATGGATCCTTACCGGTCATTGGCCGGACCATTTGTTGAGAGAAATAAAGGGACTCTCCACCTGGGCCAAGACACAGAAGGATAAAACAGAATAGCTTATCCTTCCAATTGGATGGTGGCTTTAGGGGAATCAATGGTAAGCCGTGACAATTATTAACGGCCAAGAAAGGCTCCTGTTTAGGGTTGGTTGGTTGGTTTATTTTTAGGAAACAGACACTTGTAGCAAAACGTCTTCCAATAAAAGACCAAGGAACTAGACAGGGCTTGGAAGAGAGGAGAGCGCAGACAATTCTATGCTTTTATTCCAGCGCTGCTTTGGAGGGCAACTCTAACTACAGATGCTGCCTCCCGATTTTTTTAATCATAAAAGTGTATTTTCCGAGCCCGTGTGCAAATCGGAGCGCTGCTTTCAAGACTTCGTCTCCCTCATCTTCGGAATTACCGGATCTGGTGGCTTCTGGCTTTACCCTGATTTCAGTACTCAACATGTAATCGCTGGACTTCGGAGCACTTCTGACCACCCCCCCCAAAATATGAAAGGGAGAAAAAAAATAAATCCTTGGATAGCCTTTGGTCAGAGGCCACCAGCACTGTGGTTTTGTAGCTGCGAAGGAGGCGAGTCCTCTCCAATTCTCTCCAACGGTCAGTATTGCACGCCACGAGCTACTAGTGCAAAATCTTAGCGTGTAATTAAACAGTCTGAGACTGACAAAAGTCCAGCTGAGGGAGCCTGTAGCTTTTGAGGGAAAGGGTTGGCCTCATCTGAAAGGAGCTTTGTCTTCTTGGTTGGGAGATCCTCCCTGTTTACAACGAGCTTGAAAGGACAGACGGACGAGAAAGAGGCGTTAGTTGGTCAACTCTGTATCCCACACAACAATAAGGTTCCAATATTACAGGTAGTCCTCGGCTTACGGCCACAATTGAGCCCAACCTTTCTGTCACTAAGTTTTGCCCTGTTTTACGACCTTCCTTGCAGCGAAGGGACTCACTGCAGTGGATAAGTTAGTAAAAACCCCACTGTGAAGCGAATCCAGCTTCCCTGTTGACTTTGCTTGAGAGAAGGCTGTAAAAGAGGACACGTCACCTCAGGACACACCAATGGTCGTAAGTGTGAACCAGTTGCCAAGTGTCTGAATTTGGATCACGTGATCATGGGGATGTTGCAAAGGTCCCGTGAAGAACGGCCGTAAGCCCTATTTTTCAGCACCGTTGTAACATTGAATGGTCGCTAAATGAACGGCTGTAAGTCAAGGACCCCCCGTAATAGTGGTCCCAATATTACTGCATGGGTTCAGGGCTGATGGGGAAACTCCAAAGGAGGCTTACTCAGTTGCGGGTGATCTTCTCTGGCGGCATAAACCCCGTGTCACCCAGCAGGCGGAGGGCCACCCGACCGTTGGGACGGATCACCAGGTGAGTGATGCTCCCGTTGTTGAGGGATATCCGTAGCCAGCCTTCCGGAGGAAATTGCAATGCTCTTCAAACAGAGGTTTAGAAGAAGAAGAGAAAAAAAAGGGGGGGAGAAACGGTTATTGAGTTATTTATAAAAAGAAGAAAAGGCGGGATAAAAATAAATAAAAATCAGGATGCACCTTAAAGGAGGCGAGTTTGTGAGTTCAACTGTTGTCAAAAGCGAACTGGCCTCCCGAGACTAGCATTTTTCAGGAATTCATTATACTGGGATTAAATAAGAGCCGTATGGAGAATCATAATTAACTCAGCAAAAGCTTTTTTTTTTTATCCTCCCCAGGAGAGCTGAAAGAATCTTTAAAAGAGGGAATGGTTGTTTCAGCAAGATTATAAATATTTCTACAGCCATTGCCCACTTTATCTTTCTCCTCTTTGAGATAACTGTTTCTGGAACCAGCCTCCAACTCAAAACAACCTTGGCAAATACTAGAGCAATCTTAAGTGTAATCTTAAGTAATTAAAAACACCCCGGCTCAAAGTCTAACAATGTGGTCCATAATCTGCACAGTTAGATAGAAACATGGGTTCAAGCACAGATCCATTCTCCTTGAAACTGGTACAGCTTTAAATTTAATGTGCCACCAGGACAATTCCTGAAAATATAGTACATAAAAAGCTTCCAGCATGTTTGAAATAACCTTTGATAGTGGAGCAAGTGATTCCAATCCATCTATTCATCTCTTTGGTTCCTTCACTTGCAGCCCTTCATGTAAGAAACTACAACTCCCATTAGCCACTCCCCTGGCTGTTGACTGAAGCACCAGAACTATCAGCAAGGCTGCTTACTGGGGGGGGAATGTGGAGGCAAAGCGAAGTGTGGAAATTTACTTGCTGTTTAATCCAGAAGGGCTCCAAAGCCAGGAATTAAAACATTCTCTTCGTTTCTTCCGTCCGGTTTTTAAATACTACATTTGTTTAAACGATTCCTTTAAATCCCGCTACTTAAGAGCGAAAAACCAAAGCTCTGAGATAATCCTGCAGACAACTGTTCCAATTACTGGGCCTTCCTAAAATTCCCAACCGTGTGCTAAAAGCATCCGATCTCTATGTCTAATCCAAGGCACAACGTGCTAAACCCCACTTAAGAACCACAAGGCTTTCAGAGCAGTGTTGCCCCAACAAACCCCTCCCTGTTACCTGCAGACAATATAGCGAATAACGTTCGCGTGACAAACAAAGATTTCGTAGCTGTCCGTTTCCTGCGTGATATCGGCTCGGTGAATGTAGTTTCGGAAGGCGGCCTCAATGCGAGCGCCATCTTCGTAGTACTGCTAAAAGCAAAAGTTTGGTGATAGGGGACAGATAATTAAAAGCTGCACAGATTCCCACCCACCCCTTTTGCTAATCAAAACCAGTGATCGGCTCCCCAACAGATTAAAATCTAGAGGGCCTTGATATTTAATATTATTTAGATTGCTGGAATCTGCAAGAATTAAGGGAACAGGCTGCCTAAGTTCTTGAAATCCAGTTTAAGGTGCTGAGCCTTCCTTTTTATTTAAATCGTGCTTTGGCTGTCCCAGAACCATTTCACTTCTATTTCAATATTCTGTAAGAGGCTAAGCTCCTACATTTGCCAAATTACAGAAGAATAGATGAACTGAAAAACAACACACTAGAACAATTCTGGATTTCTAAGTAACAATCAATGAACTTTTTTTTGGTGGTTAATGCATTATTCTTTTAATCAATATATGCCCATTTTAACAAGAAACACCGGTTTTGATTTAGCGTTGTCAACAAGTTACTGTTCATTTATTGTCCCTAAAAGAACAATGAATGGTAAACTTGGCCAATCACAACCTGCTTATCAGTGTGCAAAACTCACGAGATGACACACGCACGTGGAAAGAGAAGCCAGCCTTAAAAGAAACCCTGAAGTTATACCCACAAAAGCTAAATCCTGGAATAGATATTACCACAGCTTCAGGCTTCCAGTGAGAACTGGGAGGATTTGGTTCAATGGGAGCTCCTTCGCGCAGGAGATCCGTGCTCAGCTTGGTCACCCCTGAGGAAGACAGAAAAGAAGGATGTGGGCTACCCTTGTGGCCTGATTTGCATACAAGCCAACGTACACAAGAGGATTTACAGGCCTTTTGGTCCTAGTGTCTTTCCATAGACACACACACGCAATTCTGTAACAGACTTAGGAGACAGATTTCCTAGAGATGTTTGCCGCCATTGCTCTGACACAAGTCTTACAAGTGAAAGAGGGCCATCACTAACCATGGATAGATATTCTGCAAATCTGTGCCAGCTCACCAACTTCCTAAAATGATCTGTCTTGCTTTAATAGCCTTCAAGGAAAGACTTATGATGGATTCCAATCAATCAATCAATTTTTACTATAGTCACAGACCAGCACGCACCCCAAAATTAATTCATCTTGTCACAGATCCTAAAAACTGTTCCACAGCCTGTTTTCCTCCTGTATTTTCAATGTAAAATCTTAACTCCCCATGAAATAGTGGTTTCAACCCTCCTAGATGCTTTCTTGGTGTAAGTTGTTGATTCTTTAAAAATGGTTTGCAGTGTTTCTAGCACTCTTCAATGAAATGGGCGTATCAACCTCCTCCACTTATATTTTAATATTTTGATCCTTCTCCTGTTTGTCACTTCTAGGCATCTCTGGTTGGTACTATATTTTCCTTTCAACCCAATTTTATCTTCTGATAATCAGTCACAGCTTCTTTGCAAATACACCAGAACAAGCAAAACCAAGACAACATTTCAAATTTCCAAGTAAATGTTGCGGTCGCTCTGACACAATATTATCTCTCCGCTCTCAAATCAGCAATTAAATCAACACCAATCTTAAATGTCCTTTGGACTAATGCTTCTTGTTTGCCTGCCTTCAAAAAGGCATCATGTGGTTCAAATCATTTTGTATGATGATCAGGGAATTGGCTTACACCGCTGCTGACTTGGGACTGCAGGGGTAAACTAGTTAAGATTAGAAGTAGGAACAAGAATAGATGTGACTCAGGCATTAACTTAAAGAATGCTATCTTTCTCTGACATGCACAAAGAATCTGTATCGCAACTGGAAAAAAAGAGACAAAGGTCAGAGTTTAATCTGACACAATGCATTCCAAAAGCTTGATGAAAGCTTAACAAACATAAAAGAATGAATGTTGCAATTATTTTAAAGATACTTTCCTAACTGCAGCCACATCTGGTGAAAAATAAGTTTGCAACAGTTATGGAGAAGTCCCAGAGGTCCAACTCCCAGAAGGTAACATGGAAAACAGGTCATGGAGAGGATGTGTCGCATCCCAGACAATCCTGCAGATTCTGCTCAAGCATCGCTTGTTCCATGTCCTGGATAGAAGGGAGGGAACTGCCAAGAACCTTTTCTGCTGTCCTCACCACTCTGTACCGCCTTCCTGCCTGAGGCAGTAATGCTTCCAAACCAGGCTGTAATGCAACAGGGCAGGATGCTCTCTACAGAAAGTGGTAAGGACGGGAAAGGAAGATGTGCTTTTCTCGTGTGACACAGAAAATGCAGGCGCTGCTGTGCCCACTTCTCCAGTGTCTCCCTGTTGAGCAACCAAGCCAGCCTACTCGTTAGCTGCACACCCAGAAACATGATGCCACTAACCACCTCCACAGGTGTGTCATTAATACATAGAGGTGTGTGGCTGTGCCTGCCTTTTCTGAAATCCACGACAAGCTCTTTAGTTTTCCCTACATTTAAAAATGAGGCTGGGTTTTTTTGTTACACCGGTTACACAAAAAGATGAGATGTTCCAGTGACTAGTATGCAGCAAGATCCCTAACCTGGATCTACATTGCCTTCTCTCAACTGCTGTTGATCTTGCTAGCGTTGAACTAAATCTCTGAGCATCTGCAAAATCTCTTGGATCGCTTTAGGGCTACAGACTTCGAATCCAACCCTCCAGATATAACGGCTCAGAGTATAAGCAAATCAGACAGCTGGTCCTGCCGGCAAGTAGTAAAACTACATAAATGTTGCTTAGCCCAAACTGGGTTCCAAAAAGACACTCACCAGGAAGATGTTTGCTAATAATGTTGGTTGTTTCCGTCGCTCTGGCCATAGAAGAATAGACAATTTTATCAAATTTCAGCCCCAGACTTGCAAGTCTCATCCCGGTCAGCTCAGCTTGCTCGCGACCTAAAAAGTACATTTGTGGATAAATTCTTAAAAGGCACAGAGGTTTTGTTTTTTTCTGCTTCTTCTCCTTTCGGCACAGTATTTTAAAATCAGTACTTGCTGCTTTTTTTCAGCTTTCCTGTTTGCATTCTTCATATAAAGGATTATTTTGCATTGCATGCAGAAGTCGGCAAGCAATGGAAGCAGAACATTTTTTTGAATAAGGAGTGTATTTAGGCCTCCTTGGCTTGAAAACAGATAGCAGAATGGGCTAAGTATGCTCAAAGCAAGCAGGAGTCATTTGACTGAATGGCCACTAAGCAAATCAGTCCAAAGAAAAACCTACATTTAGGAAAGAACAGAAGGCTAAATTATACACCAAACAAGCAGCTTCCTCCGGCCTAAATTGCATCCCGAAGTTGCTTTTTAAAGTCCAGTTGCCTCTTGAAAAGGCACCTTTGGGACAACCGTGACTTGGAAAGTGCACCTCTGCCCATTATCCCATCATACCTACCCAGCTTCGTTAAGATTCTGTCCTTGTCCTGTTGCCCTTCCAGATTGTACTGAGAATGGCGTATGAGGAATATATGCCTGGTAGCTTTTGTTTTATAGCGGGCTAAGCGAGACGACGCCTCCAGTTCACCGGTCTCTTCGTTTTTCTTCTTCTTCAAGTTCATGAGAGCCAGGGGTTCCCTCCTGAAAAGCAGGAACCCGAAGTTTATATTCTTGCATTAAACACAGCGGACATGCTCCTGGGCTGCACCTTTGTTTGAGAAAGTCGGCCTTAGCCATTCAAATTGCATAGATATCTCCTTTGTGCCATTTACTATCTCGAAAAGGCAGAAGAGCAATGGGCAACTAGAACCTACAGACAGTCCTCGAATTACAACAGTTTGTCTAGGGGCCTTTCAAAGTTAACAATGGCACTGAAAAAAGTGACTCATGACAGTTTTTCACACTAATGACTGTTGCAACGTTCCCAATGGTCATGCGATCAAAATTTGGGTGCTTTGGTAACTGGTTCATACTTACGACAGTTGCCGTGTGCCGGGGTCATGTGATTCCCCCTTTTGCGACCTTCCAACAAGTAAAGTCAACAGGGAAGCCAGATTCACTTAACCGGGTTACTAACTTAACTGAAGTGATTCACTTAACAACTGTGGCAGGAAAGGCCGTAAAATGGGGCAGAACTCACTTAACAAATATCTTACTTTAACAGCAGAAATTTGGGGCTCTATTATGGTCGTAAGTCAAGGACTACCTGTAGTTACATTTCACATCTTGTATCACTGATCTGAAGTGTGTGCATCAAACACTACCAGATATATATATAAAGGCAGAAGGCAGTTCCTGCCACATGAGCAGCCAGATTGCAATTCCAGCAATTTGACTCATTTCCCATCGCTGGATTATTTTTGTTCATTTAAGAGCAGACCCAGTTTTGGCATTTTATTCCTGCTTCTACCCTTCATAATTTATTAAGTACAGTAGAGAAATAAAGGCGAGTCAGAACAAAGCCTTGAGAGCTGCCAAAACAAAATGCAGTCAGAAAATGAAAGATAGCTCATCCGTTTGATGTGACGGATGTTTGTGGTGTTAATACACTTTCAAGTAAGCAGATACTGTGTTTCGCTTTCACAACAGCGGCCACTGTGTTGAAAAAATAATACACATCTCAATGTAAATGCTAAAAATGGAATCCATGGCAAGGTAAATTTACAGGGGCTAGTTATTAATATCAATTCGCTATATGCCTTACTTTCTGATTTTGCAGAAACAATATTTTTTTCTTGAAATCTGTATCAATTCCTAGTTTTAAAGAGAAATTTGAACTAGTTTTTTTCAAAAAAACTTGTGTAAATAAAAATACAAATATAAAAAAAAATACCACCTATTTAAAGGGAACCCCACTGAATTAAGTCAGGCCCAATGCATAGAGGCTCTGGTCATATTAACTATTGTTAATCCCAGTAGCATAGGATACACAGTCATACCAACTAACTATTCAGAAAAGCAGCTAGGGACACGAACAACATACAAGCAACATCATCCTTAAAAGAACTACTTGCCCATAGCTAAACAAAATTGCCAGATATCTTTAAAAAGTTCTACAAATGTGACCACATGAGAAACCACAAATGAGGGCTCACAGGTTCAAAATAAGACATTCTGCATGTCACAACAAGCCAACCCTTGGCTTGGATTCAAGAAATGATTTATTCAAGACATTTCTCTCTTTCCTAAAGCACAACCACTCCTGGACATAAGCAATTAGAAAGCATGCACCGGTTAGTTCAATTCTTCCCAAAAGATGCTGATTTTAGAGTTTGTTGTTATATGTATGAACCCCGTGTAACCAAGCTGCAAACCTAGACTGGAATCCAGTGTCTCCACATAAGCCGATTAAGGGCTTTTTGCTTACCCATACCTACACTGAGACCAGCAGTTCCAACCCATTATGAAATTAAATGTTAGGAAGGCTTTCGTTCAGATTTAGTGTTAATCTCGAAGGGATCAGGCAGAAATTAAGGCTTAATTCTCTTTTCTAAGTGAATTAGTAACTGCAGCATTCTGAAAAGCATAGGTATTATTTCATATATAGCAGAGAAACAGAAGGCCTTAGGCAATTACTTTGATATCTGAAATTCCCAATAATTGTGAAGTGGCTCTGTGTATGCACAGATTAGCAGAGTTGGAAGGGACCTTAGAGGTCTTCCAGTCCAACCCCCTGCTCAAGCAGGAGACCCCGTGTGTGTGTGTGTGTGTGTGTGTGTGTGTGTGTGTAAATATAACATGAACTGCCATAGATTATTATAAATTTAAAGGTTCTCCTGAATGGGTAAGGCTTAAGGCAATTATTCAAAATGTGTTCAGCAGAAATGACACCCAATGCTTAGAGGTTGGTAACATTTATTTATTTTTAAAAGAATGGTATGATTGCTGGATCCTAAACCACCCTATAATTTAAGAGTATGGTTCCAGTTCCTATGATATTAGTAGAACGCAAGCCAACTGGCTGTGCTCTGCAAAAATGATAATGATGTCAACAAATCAGGGACGAAGTGACATCTACTAAAGTTCATTCACACTGTTTATCTTCAGCAACTCATGCCGTGGTCATTCTTAAGGCAAACAGCAGGATGTGGCAAGAGAAACCTTAATTACTAACATTTTTGAATGTATATTCAGCCAGAAGGAAACAAGGACCCTTATACACAGCCTTCTGTGTATCCAGTGATCCAAGTGATCCAAGACGGTCACTTACACAGGACTAGCATCCAGAACATCAGTTTTGAGAAAGTATTTCTAATCGGTCAGGAACCTTGCACAAGTAGAGGTTTTGGAGAGAGAAGGGGAGGGTTTTCTTTTAAATAATTCAAGCATTCACAGTAGATACAGATTAACAGAGTTGGAAGGGACCTTGGAGGTCATTTAGTCCAGGGGTCGCCAACCTTTTGGACCTCAGGGACCACCAAACTCATAATTTTAAATCCCGCGGACCAGAGACCCTGGGAAAATCCCCAAAAAGGTCTGCAGGAAAATTCCCCACCCCGTTTTCCTACTGATCGATCGTTCTTTATTTGGGATGGCAGGATACCGTCTCCAGCTCCATTCTTGGGGGAGAGGAGGAGGAGGAGGAGAGAGACTTCTGGCTTCATGTAAGGAAAGTAGCAGGAGCAGCAGAAATCTTTCTTTCTGTCCCCCAAACTCCACCAGAAATGAGTCTTGGTGAGACTTATTGCACCGGCACAGCTTCTTGGAGCAGGAGGCCTTGCAGGATCCCAAAGGCTCATTTCTGGCGGAGTTTGGGGGAGAGAAAGAAAGACTTTTGCTGCTTTCCTTGCATGCAGCCAAAAGCAGAAGAAGAAAGAAGCGGAAAGAAGCAAACCGGTGGACAGGACAGGCGCATGGGGCGTGTGAGGCAAGTACCCCCCCTCTGCCCTTTCCCTCTCCCCTCACTACCTCATATTGTTCGCAATGCAAGTGACACAATCCTTGTGTTCCTGTAGGCAGTATAGGTGGTGCAGCCTTGTGTTCCTCTGCAGCCTGGATTAATTGCTTTGGGGGGGGGGACATTTCTCTGCGGACCCCCCAAAATTTTCTCGCGGACCACCAGTGGTCCCCGGCCCACTAGTTGGCGACCACTGATCTAGTCCAACACCCCCCCGCCCCGCCCAAGTGGGAGACCCTAGCATATACCATTCCAGACATGGGGGACACTCCGGCCATTGGGGGGAGGGGAGGAGTTCAGGCATTTGGGGCTATAGAAGTGGAGGGGAGGGCTCTGGGAATGAGGGGAGGGGGGAATTAGACCGTGGGGTGGGCTCAGAGCATAGGGGGCTCTGGGAGTAAGGGGGTCCTCTGGGCATTGGGGGATTAGACTGTGGGGGAGCTCTGACCGTGGGTGGAGGGCGCCTCCAGGCATGGGAGGGGTCTATATAACTGGGGGTGTCTGTGTGGGAGGGAGGGAGGGGGGGATCTGGGAGTCGGGGGAAGTCCAGACAGGGGAGCTATAGAAGTGGGGGGAGGTCTGGGTGGGAGGGAGTGTGGGCGGGGAGGGCTCTGGGAATACGGGGGGCTTAGACTTTGGGGGAGCTCTGAGCATGGGGGGACACTGGCCATGAGGAGGAGAGTCCAGACCGGGGAGGGGGCTATAGAAGTGGGGGAGGTCTGGGTGGGAGGGAGGGAAGGATCTGGGAGTGGGGGAAGTCCAGACGGGGGGCTATAGAAGTGGGGAGGTCTGAATGGGAGGGAGTGTGGGCGGGGAGGGCTCTGGGAATACGGGGGGGCCTTAGACTTTGGGGGAGCTCTGAGCATGGGAGGGGGGACACTGGCCATGAGGAGGAGAGTCCAGACCGGGGGGGGCTATAGAAGTGGGGGGAGGTCTGGGTGGGAGGGAGGGAGGGATCTGGGAGTGGGGGGAAGTCCAGACGGGGGGCTATAGAAGTGGGGGAGGTCTGGGTGGGAGGGAGTGTGGGCGGGGGAGGGCTCTGGGAATACGGGGGGCCTTAGACTTTGGGGGAGCTCTGAGCATGGGAGGGGGAACACTGGCCATGAGGAGGAGAGTCCAGACCGGGGGCTATAGAAGTGGGGGGAGGTCTGGGTGGGGGGGAGGGAGTAGGGGGATCTGGGAGGGGGCAGTCCAGGTGTGGGGGCTCTGAAAATAGGGGCCAAACTCTGAGTAGGGGGCAAACTCTGGGATTGGACCGTGGGGGTGTCGGTCTATGGGAGTAGTGGGGGGAGTGTAGGCGTGTGGCGTAGGGGGGCGTCTCCTCACCTGTCCCAGTTGTTGTCCCAGTAGCCGCAGCCATTGGCCTTCTCCAACCAGGCGGGCGCGCCCGAGCCGGTGGGCGACGGCAGCAGCAGCAGCCCCGGCGGCGGCGGCGGGGGCGGCACAGGTCCCGTCAGGGAGGCGGCCAGGGTCTCCGGGAGTCCCCGCCGGCCTTCTCCGCCCCTTGCTGAGGAGAGACGACGGCGGCGGCGGCGAGTGCTGCTTCCCGAGCGCCACGGCGGAGAAGAGGACGGAGCCGCCCGCCAAGCCGCAGGCCGCGGCAGCCGAGACGGTGACGACCCGCCGGAACGCCATGTCGCCGCCGGGCTGCGTGAGGAGGGACGGCCGCGCGGCCAACCTTTTCCCGCCGCGGACGGGGCGCGGCGCGGGACAAAATGCCTCGGCGCCAGCGAGGACGGGCGTCGGGGGCGGGGCCCGGCGGCGAGGGCGTCCGTCATTGGATGGCTTGAAGGGAGGGAACAAGATCGGGCAGGAGGGGGCGGGGACTTGATGGTGGGGCGTGGCCGAAGGAGCGTCTTCGGCTGACAGCGGAGCGGAGGGGGCGGAGCCTCCCTGGAAGGAGAAGATCCCTCCGCCGAAGACTCGCTGCTCCGTCCCGCAATCCCTCCGCTCCAAAGGAGAAGGAACTATTTTTGAGTAGGAAAACCAGCTCAGCATCTCCGAGTCTGGTGGATTCCTGCACCCATCATCCACAGTCAAGGCCGGAGGGGAAATGAATGGAGCGGTAGCCTAAGACGGGGAGGCACCACGTTGCTCCATGGGTCATTACATGGCAAGAGTGCTCCCCTCCCACCCTAATGCATTGGGCTTCCCCTTCCATGGTGCTTTGCTATGGACCAGGATGATGGGAGGGTGTAGTCCTTTCTGCTTCCCTAAGAATGTGTCTACTCTTACGCCAGTGCTTCTCAATCTTAACAACTTTAAGAGGGGTGGACTTCAACTCCCAGAATTCCCTAGTCGACACGGAGAATTCTGGGAATTGAAGTCCATGGATTCGGGCTGGGGAATTCTGGGAATTGAAGTCCACCCCTCTTAAAGATGCTGAGATTGAGAAACAGTGGCATAAACTCTCCTCATCATTGGAATGGATGGAGAGAAGCAGCTTTAGAGAAAAAAAAATGCCCACCCAGAGAAGCATTAAATATGAGGATAAATGACTGGTTAATTGTCAATTGTGCCAGCAAAGTGGACATCTAATTTCTAATCTTGCCAAATGATGTGGTTTTATATCTGCATAACCGCATGGATCCTTTCAAAATGTTGTGTGGATGCTGATGACAGAACCTTCCAACTGTCATTTAATTTGAGCCTTTTTTGCAACTGGTTTCCATCCGAACTGTCAAAAATCCACAATGACTTGATTGGCAGCAAGGCTGATATTTTGGTACGAATGACAGGCAATTCCATTTTGTAGCAGCAGGGCGTGTGGGATTTAAAATAGAACCATTTAGATGTGAGAGATAATTGGAAAAAAAAAAGACCAATTTAGGACAAGCTTGTCCAAATATTTTTTTTTTTAATACACAATTCACTGGCACGGAGCAAGCGACACCATATTGTGTTTAATTCACATTCTTCGGAGGGATTTCCCAATTTTCCATATTGTTTGGGGAAAGATATCCAGAAACAAAGGCAACTTGAGATTTTATGAACGATGAAAGTCTGTTTTGTACCATCCATTGTCCACAACAATTTTTTTCCACAATTATTGCTCTCCATAAAAAGTGGAGCTAACCCTGAGTTGGCAACATCTTCAGAGACCCTTCTTTCAATTAAGTTGATTTTAATTTATATTGAAATGGTCAGAAAGCAGAATAAGGTGATTATTCTCCAGTTCTGTTTCATGGTTTTCCCTTTCCGTCCTCTTAATTTTTCAGATCTTTAGGGACGGAGTCAGAATTTGACCGAGGCCCACTGAATCTGTCGATCTGTAGATGAAATCTTCTCCAAAATGTGATGATGATGGACCACCTCTGTTAAAATAACCGCATATATCCTGCAGTATTGTATATTGTATAGTACAATACTATACCATCAGCTTTTCATAGGCCAATGCCCTGGAGCCTCTGGTGAAAACAAAATGGTCCTTTTAAGGTGTAAATATTATGAGCCAGCTGCATTCTCCATTCATTCAGTTCCTAATTACTTGGCAGTTCCAACCAATATTATTTAGAAGCTTTCTTAATGATACCTTTTAAATTGATAAATGTTATATCTTGCCATAAGGCCATGTTAGCCTTGCCAATAGAAATATACCAAGTAATAAATTGTTAAGACTAATTCTTATATTTTGAGACTGTAATAAACTCTGTATTGATATTGGACTGTTCTTTCTATCTACCTATCTATCTTTCTATCTATCTATATCTATCTATCTGAGCTCTAGCCCTTTCATCTCTATCTCTTTCTCAATCTCTCTCACCTATCTATCATCTATCAATCTCTCTCTATCATCTCTCTCTATCATCTATCTCTATCTTTCTCAATCTCTCTTGTGTGCTTATCTACCATTTATCGATCTAGATATCTATCTATATCCCATCTATCTATCTATTTATCTATCTCTATTTTCTATTTATCAACTTTCTCTCTCTCTTTCTCTTTCACTCTCTTTCTCCACACACACACACACACCCCTTACCTTCCTTACTAGTTAGCCCACAACTAATGACATTCTCTATCTTTTTTGTTTTCTTACGTCTTTTGATGTCCTTGTAGAGTCTTGAAGCATTCTACAGAATCAAAGTTGACGTCTTTTGTTTCATTTCCAGCACATCAAAACACCACCATTGATTTATTCAAATTGAAAGAAGCTTAGCCATTGTGATGAATCAGGCTGGCAAGAAAGCTAGTGATGTTAGGGTGGTTTATCCACGAGCCATCAAGGACGCTTAGACGTCTACATTAGACAGAGAGATGATTGATTCCTTGATTCAGCCTCCCTCCATTTGCTCCTTCTGTCTAAGACCAACTGCCTTCCTAGACCATCCCTTTTCTTCGTTCTCTTAAATGGGTTGGAATGAGAAGGATTCCCAAGTTTGTCATTCCAGGATGCCAAATAAAAATCTGAAGCGCTCCAGATTTGGACAAGGCAGCAAATTTGTGGTGCTGAGATGATGGTAGTGATAGATCCTTCTTCCAACATTTCAGAATTTCCCAACCTGGGCATTCAAAACTGAACACCCTTCCCCTTTGCCCCCACCCAGCAACAGTGCGATTCAGCAGCCAAAGAAGGAAACAGTAAGGAAGCCACCTTCAAACCCGGATTGAAAAATATATACATATGTATTGAGACTAAAGCGACAGAGATGAGAATTACAGAGACAAGTTTCACGAAGCCTGCACAGATTACATTCCAAACGGTTTTTGAGATAGGAGAACAGGTGAATACAGACTGTTTTAGGAGGTCTCTCCGAGGACGAGGTCCTCAAACTGTGATTTTAATAGCAACCTCTCTCTCTCTCTCTCTCTCTCTCTCTCTCTCTCTCTCTCTCTCTCTCTCTCTCAGTCTTCAAATTCTTTCTGTCCCTAATCCCAGGCTTGGGTGCAGGGCCAATCCACAACATTGTGGCCCCTGTTTAAGCTTTTGTCTGTAAGACCGTGATCCTCACCAAGAGGGTCTCACTTATAGAGCCCCCCCCCCTCTCCGTTGTACAAATACGATGAGCAGATATTTACAAAACCTTGGGTACACTTTTCTTATTTTCTTTTCTAAGCAGACCCACTTGGCTGCATATCAGGGTTTTTTTTTTTCAACGTTAAAGCATACATCTGCATAGTTTTGTCTGTGTGTTTGTGTGTTTGTGTTTGTGTTTGTGTGTGTGTGTGTGTGTGTGTGTTGAACTTTACCAGCTGTTCCCACAATTATATATATACATCCCTAAGGAATCCTCTGTGAGCTATCCCTGTGTCTTTGATGCTTGGTGTGTGTGTGTGTGTGTGTGTGTGTGTGTGTTTTAACTGCAAGGGGTGTAAGTCTATTATTAAACCCAAACAGAAATAGAGCAGTGTCTGGTTTTCTCCACTCTGCCCTCTGTTGCTTATTCAAAGAAGTAAAATATTAAGGCTTCAAGTTAAGAAAAAGAAAGAAAGAGAAAAAAAAACCAAACTAAAACTGTAAACTTATTCCTCTTCTGTTTGCTCTTGCAAATATAAAAAAAAAAAACCACCGAAAATGCCAGAAACGCCACTATATATATATAGTATTCAGCTTTGTTCGGGTATTTCCCCACATCATTATAGTTGTGCTTTTAAAGTTGTAGCAACGTTTTGGCAGAATCTCACACAGCAAACTCCAAGACCAATAAACACAGACCAAGACTCCCAACCAATCAGGATGAAGAAAAAATCATTCTGGCACAGCAGTAGGCTAGCACCAAATTTAAAACAGAAACGGCTGTGAAAGTCTGACTCACAGACGAACACAATACAGAAGCCTGATGATGGCAGATGAGATTCTGCCGAAACGTTGCTACAACTTTAAAAGCACAACTATAATGACGTGGGAAAATACCCGAACAAAGCTGAATACCAAATATACATATACATATACATATATATACACACACAAGGATTGCAAAAAAGTAAACCTGCAGTTTGATGGAAATAAAATAAGCATATTAGTCAAAAGAAAGCAAAGTGTAACAGTTGATGGATGAGATGAAGAAGTTGACCCCTAACACAAATTTGTTGAAGTTATCTAAAGCACGCATGTCCCTGCAGTTCACAGTTTCAAGGTGAACCATGTTTGGGTGAGAAAGCTTTCAAGAGTTCAAGCTGAACTCGTAAGTGATTACGTGGGCATGTCCATGTTGTCCCTCTGGGCAACAACACAGAAATTATCTTCTGTGGCCATCTTCTTTTGAGATATTATTGTGAGTGTACACCTTGTCTACACTCCAGACATTTCCTGATGAGAACAAGGCCTGTGTCTACTGGGGTGGAATGTAGTCTGGATTCCCAGGAAGGAGGTGCCACATTCCAGAGACAGTGAAGTTTAGACAGTTTGATTAGGAAGGAGAGAATTAAGACCGCTTCTCCCTAGAAATTCTCAAAAGTATATCTACAATGATGCAAGTAGCTTGATTTTAGTTGGGCAAGATTCAGTCTACGGGTGAGGAACTGCTCAGAAGTAATTCCATTTGTCTTTCTTAGTACCTATTTTCAAAAATCAGTCAACATCAGCTCCTTCATGAATAATAATCATGAATAACTTTTGGGTTTATAGGCCAACACATGAGTTGTGATATCATGAATGGGGGGAAAAAAATGTTGATCAACCAGATCATTCAACACACACCGAACCAAACCAAAGTCTCTAACATAACATAGCAAACCAGCCATCTGTAAAAAAAAAAAAAAAGTCAGAGAGCTGGACAGAGCTAAAATCCTTCATATTTTTGGCAGATCTTCCAACCTGGCATCAAACTGTCCACTAGAAACGTTCTCCTAACCGCAAAAATAAAATCTGAGTTAACATCTACGGTCCTTTCTTCCCAAGTGACCCGCATTGGTTGGAAATAAGCCCAAAGGGAAGAGATCTGTGGTTTCCAGGGTCTGCAAATGGGTTGATGCCAACTTACTTCAAAGATCTGAATAATGTACTGCCATCTGAAGGCTATTTAGTCTATTTCAAACGCAGACTTCAAAGAAAAGACGAAAGAGAAAAGCACAGCTTCATAACACTATTAATGCAAAAGGTAACTTTTCCCCGTCGAAGGAAGCTCATGCCTGTTGCAATTTTTGTGCACCCGGATCCATTTTATATCTTTAGCCTAATGAGACACATCTCCTGCGCCTCTGCCTTCTTTAACGGGCCTTGCTGGAGCTAAATCAACCTGGCTAAGATAAATAACCACTTTTAGGTCCACACCACCCTTCGGCATAGAAATCTGGAATGCATTTACTACTGGAGAGGAACTATTTGAACAGTGTGGTGAGCGTCCAGGTGTGCCTCTTTTCTTCCTCTTTAGAAGAAGAAGGAAAAAAAAACCTGATGCCATGGACCTCACAGAATTCAGCCCTGACCTGAGTTTTAATTCTTACCGTTCGGCATTTTCTCACCGAAATTAAAAGGGAGAAAACAAATTAAATCAGAGGGAGGGAGAGAAAAGGAGAGAGAGGGGGAGGGAGGGAGGGAGGGAGGGGGGAGAAAGAGGGAGGGAGAGGGGAGAGAAAGAGAGACAGAGAGAGAAACAGGTGGGGAGGGAGGGAGGGGGAGAAAGAGGGAGGGAGAGAGACGGGGAGAGAGAGAGGGAAAGAGAGACAAAGAGAGACAGAGGTGGGAAGGGAGGGAGGGAAAGAGAGAGAGGTGGGGAGGGAGGAGAGAGAGAGAGGGAGGGAGAGAGGGAAAGACAGAGAGAGAGAGGAGAGGGAGGGAGGAGAGAGAGAGAGAGACACAGAGAACACAGAGAGAGAGAGAGAGAGAACAGAGAGAGAGGGAGTGGGGAGAGAAGAGAGACAGAGAAGACAGAGAGAGAGGTAGAGAGGGAGGAGAGAAACAGAGAGGAGAGAGAGAGAGAGAGGGGGAGGGGGGAAGAGGGAGAGAGAGGGAAGAGAGACAAGAGAGAGAGGTGGGAAGGAGGGAGGAAAAAGAGAGGTGGGGACACAGAGAGAGATGGAGGAGAGAGGAAAGACAGAGAGAGTAAGAGGGGGAGGAGAGAGAGAGAGAGAGAGAGAAGAAACAGAGAGAGAGAGAACAGAGAGAGAGAAGAGAAACAGAGGGAGAGAGAGAGAGAGAGAGAGAGAGAGGGGAGAGAGAGAGAGGAGAGGAGGGAGAAGAAAGAGACAGAGAGATCGATGCACATCAACAACTGAGTGGTTTCACAACTGGAAATGACCTGTATGTATCCCAGCAAAACATCAGCTCAGTTACACACATGTGTCTGTGTGTCTATGTATGTGCTTGCTTTGAACTATCTGCCCTTTTGCTTTGATTTCAGAGGCACTACAGAAACATCCATGTGTTTCTCTGATCATATAGCCTTATTCACACCAGGTAGGCATATTTCTCGTGGTAATGAGGCTTTTGCGAGCTTTGCAAATTTCGACAGAAAAAAAAATATCACCTGATCTCTGCTTACTAAAGTCTTACAGTCATCTGCTAAGTTTCATACTTCCCTAAATATGCCCCTGTGTTCCTTAGTTGCTTCCCTCCCCCTAAAATGGCTCGGGAACTTTCAAAATGTGCGTTTATTTCACAGATGCAAACCGTCTTTCCTCTAGACTAGTCTCCTCTAGTTTGAACTTGGTCCCTGTTTAATGGGAGATTACAGAATTACAGAATTACAGAGTTGTAAGAGATCTCAGAGGTCATCTAGTCCAACCCCCTGGGCAAAGGGCTGTCCGGCCTCTTCTTTAAAAAAAGTCCCAGCGATGGACATTTTTTTTCCAACTGGCAACTGGACTTTGTTTTTCCTTGAAGAGGTTTCGCTTCTCATCCAAGAAGCTTCTTCAGTTCTGACTGTAATCAGAACTGAGGAAGCTTCTTGGATGAGAAGTGAAACCTCTTCAAGGAAAAACTAAGTCCAGTTGCCTTTTGAAAAAGCACCTTTGGAACAACCATGACTTGGAAGACTGAGAATCTCCTTAGAATTCCAGTGATGGAGCACCCACACCTTCTGGAGGCAAGGAGTTCCACTGATTAATTGTTCTTTCAGAAAATTTATCCTTAGTTCTTGGTTGCTTCTCTCCTTGATTAGTTTCCATCGATTACTCCTTGTCCTGCCTTCAGGTGCTTTGGAAAATAGGTTGACCTATTTCCCTTCTTTGTGGCAGTCCCTCAAATATCAAAAGACTACTATCATGTCAACCCTAGTCCTTCTCTTTGTTAGACTGGACATTCCCAGTTCCAACAAAGGGAAGATGTTCATATAAAAGGAAAGAGAAGCTAGAAAAGAGAAATGGAGAGGGATAAATAGAGATAAATTTTGCTTCAATTCACTAAGCATGAAACTGAAAATTAAAGCCAGCTAATGTAAATGGCTTCCCCTCCTGCATAATAATTTCCACTTTTGCATTTCAGTTAAAATTCAGTAACAACATTTGGAGGGAAGCTCTGATTTAAATGCAAACTTTGGGTTTGGTCATGGATAAATTCTTCCATGCTAATCTGTATTAGACGCACCTCTTCAGAAATGCTATATCAGTTTTGGATGCCATGCTGTTAAAACAAATCGAGTCAAATTGGAATAGATTCAAAGAAGGAAAATGATTGGGGAAACCAGACAGAGGCTGTCAAGCTATTTTCCAAAGCACGTGAAAGCCAGACAAGGAATAATGGATGGAAACTAAACAAGGAGAGATTCAACCTGGAAATAAGGAGGAATTTTCTGACAGTGAGAACAATCAGCCCATGGAACAGAAATTGCCTTCAGAAGTTGTGAGAGCTTCATCACTGGAGGCTTTCAAGAAGAGATTGGGCTGCCATTTGTCAGAAATGGTGTAGGGTCCCCTGCTTGGACTAGATGACCTACAAGATCCCTTCCAACTCTGTTAATCTGTTACAAGAAGTTTAGGTCAGCTTTGAGAAGACCAAGAATGGAAGATATGAGATAATAGATTTAAAGTCGCAAGAAGGATGGTCCCAGTTAAATTTTAGGAAAAACATCCTAGGAGGAAGACGAATTTCAACAGAGGAAATTATGACCAAGAATATGGTGGGTTCAAGATGGACATTTTGGGATGTTTCAATTTGCATCCCAACACTGAGCAGGTGGATGAAATCCATGGCTTCCGTTTCAATAATTCTGTGCTTCTATCGTGAGTAAACATTTGGGAATCTGTCAATCCATTACATCTCGTGGTTATCTGGGTAAGGAAGAAAAATCTCCCTGGACAAAAGAAAGTTTTCTTCTATAGATATAGTGTCCTTAGACCATTATGGGCAACCTGGAATGAAAATAGCTTACGAGAAGATAGAGAAATATAGCCACACCCTAAAACAGTTGGTTAAAAATAAAATCCAAAGGGGTGACTTGAAATATATCTTCTCTAGGATTTCCTGAAAACTGTTTTAATCGCTTTGGAGTGCCATCCCTGGAGTGGCAAAGTTATCATTTTGGTGGCGGTGTTGGTTTATTATTCATTGTGGAATTTGGAATGAGTGTCTGTTGGTTTTTACTCTGTGTAACTACAGACAGTTCTTGACGTACGGCCACAATGGAGCCCCCAATTTTTGCCACTAAGCGAGACAGTTGTGAAGTGAGTTTTATCCCCCGTTTTATGACCTTTCTTGCCCCAAGTTGTTAAGTGAAATCAAGTTAGGAACAGGGTGGTTAGGTTACTCTGGCTTCCCCATTGATTTCGTTCACCAGAAGTTTGCCGAAGAGGAGCACATGATTCCAGGACACTGCAACCGTCATAAATACGAGTCAGTTGCCAAGCACCTGGATTTTTGGCCACGTGACCCTGGGGGTGCTACAAAGGTCGTTAGTTGTGAAAAATGGGCACCAGCCACTTTTTTTCAAAGTCACCGTTGTAACTTTGACTGAGCACTAAAAGAACTGCTGTAAATTGAAGATTATCTGTGTACGTTTTGAGAATTCCCGTGCAAAATAACCTATGCTGGAGAGACAACGCTGGTCAGCTTCTATTGGGGAAAGATATACAATTCTCACTTCTTAAAATACAATTTTGTTTTGCTTGTCATAGAGGAAAGAGATGCAAGCATTTGGTTCCCGGATCTGGTTCTCACACGAGAACACTGTCCCTCTTTCCAGAACAAACCACAACTCGTATCCAAGTGATTGGAACTACAACATTTGCATTAAGGCATCCCTCCAGGGGTGGGATTCAAAAAGTTTTACCACTGGTTCGGTGGGCGTGGCTTGGTGGGCTCCAGGGATGGGATTCAAATTTTTAACAACCGGTTCTGTGGGCGTGGCTTAGGTGGTGGGCGTGGCTTGGGGGTCATGTGACTGGGTGGACGTGGCTTGGTGGTCATGTTATTGACTGGGCGTGGCCCACTCAATATCACTCACATCGAGGCACGCATCTCCTCGCCAGGACTCTCATGACTGTGGGGATGCTGCAACGGTCGTAAGTGTGAAAAATGGTCATAAGTCACTTTTTTCAGGGCCATTGTAACTTTGAATGGTCACTCCACACAAGCAAAGTACCAGCAAAGGAAGGAAAAAAAACTCCAGAGAGTTCCTGAGACAGGAAGTCTAGTCCTGCCAAGAATGTAATAAGGGTTAACGGAGAGGCAGTTTCTGTAAGCAACACCAGAATGTTTCCTTCCTGCCTTCCTTACAGGATTAGGCCAGTGATTTCTTCTAACAACCGGTTCTCCGAACTGCTTAGAATGTTAACAACCGGTTCTAGAGAATAGGTGTGAACTGGTAAAATCCCACCCCTGGTGGGCGCGCTTTGCGTGCGTGCACACACTTTGCTTGCGTGCATGCGCCACACACACACTTTTGCGCAGGCGCAGGGGCATTTTAACTCACCTCTTGCAAGCCTGCACTCTCCCGGTTGCTTCAGAAGCAGAGGATAAGGTAAGTTTGGGAGCCTGGACAGGCAGGTGAGCCCAACAGCAGAGCAGTGGAGAGAACTGGCTTGGTTTCTGTGGCTCATCGCCGCGACTGGCTCGGCTGAACCGGGCCAAACCAGGCCGAACCGGTAGAATATTCCCACTGGATCCATCCATTTCCTCCCCGTCTTCCTGGTTCTTCCAGGCCATACAAACACACACAGATGCACCGAATTTGGCAGAAAAAAAAGGGGGGGGCAAAAAAACAACAACCCCAAACCCACAACATTTTTAACACTGGGATCTTTTGCAGCATTCAGTCTTGAAAGGCAGTCACCCAACTTTATATTATTATTATAGATATATGTATAAAAAGAATTATTTAAGGCCATTATGCTAAGTATCGGCATTCTAAATATACTACTATTTTCTGCTTGTTTTCTAAATTGAAACATGAGATTAATTTACACCGAAAGGGAGAGGCAGAACGAGGAAGGGAAGACATCCTAATTTCGAGGAGAAATAGTTAAGAGTTTTTGTAAACAGTTTTTTTTATAGAGCACTTTTCTTTCACAAATTCTCTTTCGGGTCAACTCTTAAACCCAAGCGATCAGCGGTCTGGCTGCCTCCCTGGATATTCAGTTTGTCCCATCTTCCAATAGGCCACCAACGTGTCTCCCGTAGACGTGCGTTCAGCTGACCGGCACACACAACCACACATGCGCACACGCATACACACGGACACACATCGCGAAATTCAACAGATCAAAGAAATACCTTGCGTTGAGATTATACACGCTGCACCAATGCAAGACAATTTAACACCATTTCACAGTCCCCAGGAGTGAGTGGGAAGGAGTATGGCTGTTTTAAAATCATAAGTTACCTTCTCAAATATTTTGATTTTGTTGTTGTTGTTGTTTTTCCTTCAAAAGAAGGACGTGGTTATTGGTAATGTCTGAAAACCTACCTAGAATTGTCCAAATATGGGCGGGGGGAGATAAGTCCTTTATTTGTGCAACTCTTCATGGGCCATTATAGTTTCAGATACTTTAGCAGGTGGTAAGAAGATGGCTAGAAAACTGTCCCCATTCTTGGCCCAAAGGATGGCATCTAAGAGACTGCACAAGACTCAAGTGGTGTCCATCAACCTTCCTTTGGTAGATTAGGATTCTTGTGAGTGTATGGTTATGCCAGTTTCCATATGCGCATGAATTTCCCACTCATCCTAACAGGAGGAAGATGTACGTGTGGCCCAAAGCATGGATGCACAAACCTGATTCCCTTCGGCCACCCCCTGAAATGAATTAAGAAGACCACCACAGCTAAGGAAACGGTTGAGGGCCCAGAAGACTATAAATTAGGTAGCGCTTGCTTGCCTCAAACACAGGTCTTCCGAGATTTGTATAGATCACAGATGGGCTGAAACGAGAAAACCAGAAACTTGTTGGGTTCCATCCCTTCTTCCTCATGAGTTCCATCCCTTCTTCATCTTGGCCTTCAACCAGCCTGGAGACTTGAAGCAAAGGGTGGAGGAGAAAGCAACAAGATCTAAGGACAGGATGGGATGGACAAAGACAAATGCACAATGGTTTTTGCTGTTGTTTGATACAGCTGGCATTGTCGGTGGTAGGCGGGTCAGTCTGCCCAGGAAGTATCCAATGAGCTGTGCCAAGTGCATCATCCTTTGAAGAATAAGGCTACAGCCGGCCTTGGCTGGCAGAGGGGGACCTCCATGTTACCTTTTCAAGATGGTTGGGGGGGAAAAAAAATCATAAGTCCAGCCATGAAATAATACCCAGCAGTTGGTTTCCTCCTTCTGTTCCTCTTGGATCTTCACAGTAGATATAGCTCCACAGATGGACTTTCCAGGAGTGTCTTATTTTCCCATAATTCTTACTCTTCTTCTTTTGTTTACACTGAAATTTCATACGTTGTTCCACCCACCCCAGAAACCTTCTTAACGTTTGAGTGTCTAGCTGGGCTCACAGGAGCTTGGACATTAGACATTGAGCCTATTCGACCCTCGACTCTGGAAAGGCCCTTTGGCTGTCCATTGATTTTACTGTGGGGAGTCTTCAGCGGGACGTCCTCTCTGTGGCCGGAAGAAAGAGAAGGTCCAAAGTTAGTAGACAGAAAACAAGGCAGCTTGTTAAGTAAATCACACCTGATTTTTGTGGCTCTTTTTTTTGTTATGGTTGTTCAGCAAACCACTTGCAGTGGTTAGCGCAGGTGGCTAGATTTTGCGCGGCAACACCGGGGGATTTGTCAGAAATACGAGATTCATCCATCATAGCCATTTGACACAATTAGCACGTTTCGCTGAAAATAAGATGGAGTCTTATATTAATTTTTGCCTCAAAAGATGCATTAGGGGCTTATTTTCCGGTTTTAGGTCTTATTTTCAGGGAAATATGGACTAAATGCATCCGTCTGGCTGACAATCTTAACTGGGGCTTATTTTGGGAGGTAGAGCTTATATTAGAAGCAACCTGAAAAATCGTGCTAGGGCTTATTTTCCAGTTGGGACTTATTTTCAGGGAAACATAGTAATGCAGCAAAATCTTTGGCGTCACTACTCTTTTGCATTTTAGTATTTAATGACTATGGGCCCCACAGTTTAAGGATTGGTTTATAGATATTATAGTACAGTTAGGCCATGCTGGGTGTTGCACGTCAAGTGTAATTGACAGATTGGATGCCAAATTGTGAGTTTAATGCCGACAAGTTGACCACCAAGCTCCAAGAGCACCAAGGACTCCACAGTCATTGTCCTCTTCCTCCTCCACCTCTTCCTCTATTCTACAACCCCATCAATCCCTCCTAGCACTGATGATGTTACCTAATTTGGTAATGAAATGTCTGCAAGAAAACCACCAAGCTCAGAAGGCACCAAGGACCCCAAATGTTAGAATCTACTTTTCTATTTAATATATATGGATCTTTGGTTATTCGGGTTTTCTCCCGTGTAAAATTGGAAGTATCTAGGTGACGTTTCGATGAAGTCTCATTCATCATCTTCAGGCTTGTGTCTTCGGCTTTGTGTTTCTTGAAGTAAAACTCCGAGAAGCACAAAGCCAAAGACACAAGCCTGAAGATGATGAACGAGACTTCATCAAACGTCACCTAGATACTTCCAATTTTACCGGGAGAAACCCGAATAACCAAAGATCCACATCAATACCGAAAACCTCAGAAAACAAACAAATTATATATATATATATATATATATATATATATATATATATATATATATATATATATATATATATATATATATATATATATACACACATATACATATACATATACATATACATCATATACATATACATATACATATATATATATATATATATATATATATATATATATATTATATATATAAATTATATATATATATATATATATATATATATATTATATTATATATATAATTATATATATATATATATATATACATATACATATATATATATATACATATACATATACATATACATATTTAAGCAACTCATTTCACATCCTCATTGGATCTAAGTGCCGAAATCTGAAACTTGATACTTACGTCTAGTAGCCAGACTTAAGTTATTTTACATGCAGTGTGCTTTCTAGTATGTTACTCTTAAATATTGGATGAGTCCAGGGAATCACATCCTATTTCTGAGTAACAAACGAGATTATAATTTAGTCTTGGCTTAACTCTTATTTCCAGGTAATTTAATAAGTGCACATATACATTTTTGAGACCTCCCACCGGCTGAAAAACCATCCAGAAATGTTAAAAATAATCCACAGGTTGAACTCTGCACCCAGTTTTCCCACACACCACTGCAGCCATGCGAAAACTCTCCATACCTCGCAGTGCCTATGGACTGAGCTTCGGTCAGCTCCATCGTGTTCACAAAGGAGATGGATTTTGGAGCCCCGTACGAGGGAGACCGGGGGATCCCACTTGGAGATGAAGGAACTTGGTGGCTTGGTGATTTGTAGGAGCCGTTACTCATCCTGCCCTGCAGCGCCTGATGGGCTTGGATGTTGTTATTGGCTAGGTCTGCTTGGAGAGAAGGTGTGGAAGTCCTTGACACTCGGGTCATGGCGCTGGAGAGGGAAGAAACAGAGGTCTGCAAAGCTGGGTTGCGTGCACTGAAGCTGCTGTGGGGCATCAAATTGTCCCTGGAGCCGTATCTCAGGACTAAGCTGCGGGGATCGTCCGAGAGCAGGCTGACTTGCTGAAGGCTGTAAGAACTTGGGGTGTCGTACACCCCTGAATCTGCAAACACGGAGTCTGGGTGAGAGTGCAGGAGCTTCTCCCTCTCCTCCATCTCCTTCCTTTCTTGAATGGACGCCATAATTGTTTTCGACAGGTTGTCGTAGCGGACCGGGGAGGGGTCTCGCGGGTGCTGGGTCAGCCCACCTTGCCCGGGGCTAAAGGTCTGGGGAGACGGGCGCTGGAGTTCCCTGCCCCTCAGATGGCACATTTTGGCAGACAAATATGGCGAGTGGTACCCGACGGAGCCCACCGCGGCGTGCGCGATGCACCGCTTCCCGGCTGGGGAGATGGGGTTGAGCAAGCTGTCATAGGATAAGCTCCCATTCCTGTTGGAGAGGGAATTGGGGGCAAAGATGCTTTTGTAGGGGGTGGAGGTCGCCCCTTCGGATTTCATGGGGTGGAGGGGCAGTTTGTCGGGGCCTCTCCGGCCACCCGCTTTCAGACTTAGGGATCTGGAGTTGGCCGCAAAAGAATCCGCTTGGAGCGGAGAAGACTGATAGGTCTTGTGAAGGGAACTCTTCCGATAGTTGGGGAGCTCCATGCTGGGCTCAGATTGATAATCCAGGCTGCTGTCATTGTCATCGGCCAAGGAGCTTTGCCTGAGTCCTTCGTGGAGGGAGATCTGGGATAAAAGAAAAAAGTGTCAGGTGGAGGTGCAGGAAACATGACCAGATGAGCTAATTCAACTTTATTTGTAAGGCTACTTTAGCAGAATCTTGCAAGTCTGAAAGTACAAATCTCCCACTGTCTCTTTTTTAGCTTAATAAATTAGGGATAATCCTTTCTGAGTTTCTGCCTTTGCTCTTTATGTCGCTGAAGGCTATGTCTCTTATCTGATTATCCCCTAGGCAACCTATCTTCCCCTGTATTCCCAGATCATTCCCACATACGTTAGTAGAAGCAACTGATCTCTTTCTCCCTCTCTCTGCTTCTCTGTGTGTGTCTGTGTGTGTGTCTCTCTCTCTCTGTGTGTCTCTGTTTGTGTGTGTGTATCTCTCTCTCTCTCTCTGTGTCTCTGTTTGTGTGTGTGTGTCTCTCTCTCTGTGTCTCTGTTTGTGTGTGTGTGTGTCTAATCTGTCTGTCTGTCTCTCTGTGTGTGTGTCTCTCTCTCTGTGTGTGTCTCTCTCTGTGTGTGTGTGTGTGTGTGTGTGTCTGTCTGTCTGTCTCTCTCTCTCTCTCTCTCACACACACACACACACACACACACACACACACACACATCCAAGGAACAAAATCCCTGAAAAAGGATTTATGAACCATTACACAGCTTTCTTAAAATGGCCTTTTCATTGGTGCTGTGGCCTCATTGTTCAAAGGGACAAAGAACAATGATTAAAGGCTGGAGAGGAAATTACTGGAGAGGAAAAGGAGTAATAACCAGGGGAGGGATTCTACCGGTTCGGACCGGTTTGGGCGAACCGGTATTTCTGATTATCATTTGGCCCCGCCCACCTGCCCCTGCCCTAGCATCTCTTTTATTTCCCCGTTGTGCAGTTCAGCTGATTCCCCCTGGCCTCAGCTGTTTTATTCACAAGGGCTGCAGTAGAAGGTAAGTATTAGAGCTGAAAAAAGGTGCACACTCACCGAACTAGTTGTTACACCGGTTGAATCCCACCCCTGGTAATAACCATAGCATAGCATAGCATAAGCACAGCACAACATCCCTTTCAGACACGTTATGTAAAGATCTGGTTGAGAAACACTGTTCGACCTGCTATCATTCCACTGTAATTTTTATTTTGACCGAAGGAAGAGGCAATTACATAGACAGAAAATATTTAAAATTGGCCATTTTGTTTCATTCGGTCAAACCTAAGATTCAACCCACAACCATGCCATCTTACCTGCTCAGATGTTCCATGATAATGGACTTTAGAGTTGTGGCTGAAAGCAGGGCGATATTTGTACATGGCAGGTGTAGGAGGGCTGATCAGTTTGGGAGAAAGGCTGGTCTCTGAAAAAACAAACAAAAAAACAAGCCATTGCTTATGACAGGCCCAAAACATGATTGAGTTTCACATAACCCTTAATATTGTTTGCTTATTTACAACTTAGCAAACTACGTAAATCCAGCTACCACATTTTTCAAATCTTAGCTTATGGCTTAAGGTATTATACGGACCCAGTCAATGATGGCTTGGCCAGTAAACTGTAGTTAAACAAACTATGCCTTAGTTTCTATGAATCCAATAGTTTCTGCATCTACGGGCTCAACCAATCATAAATTTTGCACCATTTTAAAAGAGAGAAATCCACACGTTCACTTGATTTTAAAAAAAACAACAACTCACCTTCAGTGCAAGAAAAAGAAAAAAAGAAAAATAGGGAAATTCACACAGAGAGAAGGTAAAAGAGAGAAATTCACAGAAGTTCACTTGAAAAATAGGGAAATTCACACAGAGAGAAATTAAAAGAGAGAAATTCACTTGATTTAAAAAAAGATAATATCAAATCTTGTACCTTCATTGCTTCCCAGTTCACTGTATTTACTGGAATCCCCCTTGGGTGGAAGTGGAGGCTGTATATCCATGGTATTTTCGTCCAGCCCTTCAAGGCTAATTTTAGACTGGAAAAAAAAATCACAAAACAAAGTTAAGCATTGCGGAGTAGTTTATTCTAACTTTTAAAATCATGCATTTTCTCCCCCTCCCCAGATGTCTCTATAAACTGTACAGGACAACAGTGGTCTTCACCCATTGTGTTGAACTGCAGCATTCTTGGTTCCGTTTGAGTTTAGCCAGAGTATGAAAACAACTACTGTTGATTTGCTCATTCTGGTTTATGGCCTAATGTGTTGCCTGAACTCATCCCGTTGAGGCTTGTTCAGCAAACCATGGTTCAACAAATCACTGTTTCGTGAAGTCTAAGAAGCTTTGCTAGGAGCCAGTTTGCTCTAGTGGGTAAGGCATCAGGCTAGAAACCAGACCATGAGTTCTAATCCTGCCTTAGCGATGAAAGCCAGGTGGGTGTCTTCAGGCCAATCACTAGGAGACTGGGAGTTTTAGTCCCCCCTTAGGTATGAAAGACAGTTGGGTGACTTTGAGCCAATCACCGGTAGACTGGGAATTCCAGTTCCGCCTTAAGTATGAAAGGCAGCTGGGTGACTTTGAGCCAATCATCAGGAGACTGGGAGTTCTAGTCCCGCCTTAGGCATGAAAGCTGACTGGATAACTTTGGGCCAATCACCAGGAGACTGGGAGTTCTAGTCCTGCCTTAGGCATGAAAGCTGACTGGATAACTTTGGGCCAATCATCAGGAGACTGGGAGTTCTAGTCCCGCCTTAGCCATAAAAGCTGGCTAGATGACTTGGGGCCAATCCCTCTCTTTGAACCCACCTGACCTCACAGGGTTATTGTTGTGGGGAACATAGGAGGAGGAAGAAGTGTTATGTATGTCGGCCACCTTGAGTTATTTATAAAAACAATAAAGGCAGGATACAAACAAACAAATGCAAATAATTACACAAATCCGGCACCTAGAATTTTTGCTTTGCAGCGATGGAAACCTGAAACAAATGACTAGCTTTGATTTCAGCCTGGATTGACTCGGATTCAGCTATCATGCTAGACCATAATTTAGCTTGTCTGGCTTTGGCTCAACATGTTGTACAAACCCAGCCAAAGGTAAAGCTAATGGTTCCCCTTGCACATCCGTGCTACTCGTTTCTGGCTCTAGGGGTCAGTGCTCATCTCCGTTACAAAGCCGAAGAGCCAGCGCTGTCTGAAGACGTCTCCGTGGTCATGTGGCCGGCAGGACTAAATGCCGAAGGCGCACAGAACGCTGTTCCCTTCCCACCAAAGGGGTCCCTATTTTTCTACTTGCATTTTTTACATGCTTTCAAACTGCCAGGTTGGCAGAAGCTGAGACAAGGAACGGGAGCTCACTCCGTTAGGCAGCGGTAGGGATTTGAACCACCAAACTGCTGACCTTTCTGATCGACAAGCTCAGCATCTTAGCCACTGAGCCACTACGCCCCCTGACAAACCCAGCTAGTACAAGTTAACTAACCCCTAAGGCTTAAATAGCATGTTTTATGAATTCACCCCAATGTAGGAAAGTTTTATGGAAATCTTTCATCAGGAAAATATGGAAACAAATCTCTATACGGGCGGATCCAGCGTAGAAGATAGCTCATAGGGAAGGCTTCACCTTGTTCTGGTTGAGGTTGGCTTGAACACCGTTGTCACTTATTTTGACAGTGATCTGTCGCTCCTTTAGATCCGGCCTCAGGAAAGGGGGCTTCACACTAACCATCTCCTTCTTCTTGGGATCCACAATGTACCTGCAAGATCACGGGATCGTGAAACGGATGCTTTTGCATTAAAAGATACAACCTCATGAGTGCTGCAGCAGACCCCCTCAACGGTCCGGCTGTGGTGAATGCCTGCAAGTGGCTTACACAAAGGAACAATTAATAAGCCACTAAGAGAGGAAGTTAAGAGTGCTTCTAAAATATTGGTTAAAAATTCAAAAATGGTTACAAGAGATTACCAGTGAGCAAATAGAATTAGAACCGGAATTGTTTTTATTGGAGATATTCAAAAAGAAATACGGGAGAAATATAAAATATTTAATATTGCATATTTTAACTGTTGCCAGAATTGCCTACGCCCAGTATTGGAAACATGCATGCCTACCACCAGAGGAATTGATTATCCAGAAAATAATGAGCTGTGCTGAGATGGACAAATTAACCTTGAGTTTACAAGAGAAAGAGGAATTGGACTATTATAAGATTTGGGAAAAATGGTATTGAACAGAGATAGATTTATGGATAGATAAATAGATTGTAAAAAATAAGGATAAGATGTAGATAAAGATTTATATCTGCACAAATTTTATATATTTGTAAATAATGCACAAAATATTAGTATAAGATGAACGTCACAAACTGTTGTTAAAAGATTTATATTTTTGTTGTTTGTCTTTTTAAAGTTATAAAAGATTAATAAAGTTTTCAAAAAAAAAGAGTGCTTCTAAAGAAATAAAATGTATAGCAGCAAAACGGGTCATCTACAAGGATGGATCATCTGAAGGGACGCCATTTTGGTGTGAAAGGCCACAGACAAAGGCTTGATGGGTGATGAAGTCACGTGATAGTAGCGTCAGCATTTCCTGCATCGGATGAGGAGAGCTCCTGGCCACTTTTGACCCAGGCACGATTGAGAACATTTTAACAAATTGCATCTCTGTTTAGTTTGGTGGCAGCAGTGCCTCAGATAGAAAGTCCCTAAAGTGAGTGGTGAGGACAGTGGAGAAGATTATAGGAAGCTCGCTTCCCATTATTCAGGACACTGCTTATCAGTGCTATGTACTTAGAGCTCAAAGCCTTGTTAGAGACCCCACACACCCAGTTCATGGTCTGTTTGTGTTGCTCCCCTCTGGGAGGAGGTTTCAAAGTATTTCTAGCAGGACAACTACATTCTGTAACTGCTTTGTTCCCTATGCCATCTGTCTGATAAACTCGCAGGATCCGTTTTTCTCATCACGTACATGTATACATCTAAACTAGACTGTGTTGTTTCTCTGTGTCATATAATATAGTGATCAATACCCCGGTACCCAAAATTTTAAAATGGTGCAAAAGAACAAAAAAAAAAAACCACCATAAAAAAAAAAAAAAAAAAAAAAAAAAAAAAAAAAAAAAAAAAATTTTAAAAAAAAAAAAAAAAAAAAAAAAAAATAAATTAAAAAAAATTTTAATATATACATAATTTTGTATTTATTTATTTATTTTGTCATGTTCATGTAGTGAATATTGGAGGCAGTGATCTTTTGAGAGCTGCATGCAATGAAATTTCATTTTAACATACACCGATTAGTGACAATTGTCATGCCCCTGTTGGAGACTGACTCCAACGGAAAGGAGGAACAGCCGACAGGGAGTGGAAGTGTGGCTCCGGAGGTTGTGGAGGAGGCTGGAAAAGAGCAGAGGCTGGCTGGGCAATCAATCAGGGCATGCAGGGAGGAGAGGATAAGGGAGAGGTGTGAATGGCATGGTCTACGGGGGAGGAAAGGGCCTTGATCCTCTTCATGGGCTGCAGCTGTGTTTAAAAAGATGTACGTGTGCATGGGCCAGTGCTGGAAAAAAAACTTGGCAATATCTCTAGTCTGTCATTCCTCTCTGAGTTTGGCGGTCCTTTCCAGTGTGTATTCCGATATCTGTGGACGTCTTCAAGCCCTTATCTTGCCTGGTTCCCTTATTGCTTCAGTGTGGTTTGTGTTGTTTTTACTCTTTATAATTTATAGGCATTTTTTAGTTTAAACGGCATTTCCTCCTTTTCGTAACTGCTTGTGGGGGAGTTTTTTGTGTCCAGTCAAGGATATTTGGAGCTTTGAAGCAAAGTGAAGGAATAAAAGGGGCTTCACCTGTTTTTGTGCCTGTGTTGTCATCACACAATAAAATTTATTCTATTCCATTCCATTCTATTCTATGTTAATACACGAAGGTGCCCAAGGCAGAGGTTAAGATCTGCATCTATCATTTCTACAGATTCAAAATATAATCCATAAATCAGTGGAGACCAGCTTGTCCAGTCCCCAACCTCTCATCCCCACAAACCCAGCGTTGGTTAAGGACCAATCTTCTGTGTTTCTCCTTAGATCTCACCTAGGAGCCAGGGGGCTGCAGAGGACATGTTCCACGTTCCCGCAGCATCCTTGAGTAAAAGGATTGACTCCTCCACGGAACTTACCCGTCACCTGGAATTAAAAGCAAAGAGGGCAGTTTGAAAAAGGAAGGAAAGCTCCCATTCGCCTGAGGAAGACCTGAATCTTGACCATTTGACCACGGGGGATGCTGCAATGGTTCTAAGTGTGAAAAATGGTCCTAAGTAAAAAATTTTCAGTCCATTCACTGTAACTTTGAATGGTCACTAAATGAAATGTTGTAAGTTGAGGACTACCTGTACCTTCAGGTTTGCAAGGTTCTGTCAATTAGCTATATAATAAAATAAAATTAGCTGATCTGATTGTATTTGCTTTTTGGTCCATCTGGTAAGGCTGACAACCCCCTGTTATGCATTATTTATTATTATTATTATTATTATTATTATTATTATTATTATTATTATTATTACTACTACTACTACTACTACTACTACTACTACTACTGGGAGTCCTCGACTTACAATAGTTCATTTAGTGACCGTTCAAAGTTACAATGAATGGACTGAAAAAAAATGACTTAGGAGCGAGCATTTTTCACACTTATGACCATGGCAGCACCCGCAAAATTCAGGCGCTTGGCAACTGACTCATATTTATGATGGTTTGCAGTATCCCAGGAGTGCGTGATTCCCTTTGTGATCTTCTGGCCAATGAAGTCAATGGGGAAGCTGGATTCACTTAACAACCGTGTGACCGACATAACAATCACAGAGATACACTTAACAAATCAGGCAAAGAGAAGACGTAAAATGGGCCGAAACCCGCTTAACAAATGTCTCGCTTAGCCACAGAAATTTGGGGCTCAATTGTGGTCATAACTCAAGGACTACCTTTAAGTAATCCCTTGTGTGTCCAATCACAAGTTCCTTGTGTGACAAATTCCTGGCGTGTCCAAACAGATTTGGCCAATAAAGAATTCTAATACGTTGACAACCCATGATTTTTAATCAGTAAGCTGAGGACTACATGAATGGTCAACTGCTCTGGCGGGGCAGGAAATAGAATAGAATAGACTACGGTAGGGTAGGATAGAATAGGGGGAAGGAGGAAGAAGAATGGGATGGGATGGGATGGGATGGGATGGGATGGAATGGAATGGATGGACTGGACTGGACTGGACTGGACTAGACTAGACTAGACTAGACTAGACTAGACTAGAATAGAATAGAATAGAATAGAATAGAATAGAATAGAATAGAATAGAATTCTTTATTGGCCAAGTGTGATTGGACACACAAGGAATTTGTCTTGGTGCAAATGCTCTCAGTGTACATAAAAGAAAAGATACATTCATCAAGAGTCAAGAATCATCAGGTACAACACAATGACAGTCATAGGGTACAATAAGAATAGAATAGAATAGAATAGAATAGAATAGAATAGAATAGAATAGAATAGAATAGAATAGAATAGAATAGAACAGAATAGAATAGAATAGAATTCTTTATTGGCCAAGTGTGATTGGACACACAAGGAATTTGTCTTGGTGCAAATGCTCTCAGTGTACATAAAAGAAAAGATACATTCATCAAGAGTCAAGAATCATCAGGTACAACACAATGATAGTCATAGGGTTCAATAAGAATAGAATAGAATAGAATAGAATAGAATAGAATAGAATAGAATAGAATAGAATAGAATAGAATAGAATAGAATAGAATAGAATAGAATAGAATAGAACAGAACAGAATAGAATAGAATTCTTTTATTGGCCAAGTGTGATTGGACACACAAGGAATTTGTCTTTGGCGCAAATGCTCTCAGTGTACATAAAAGAAAAGAGACATTCGTCAAGAGTCAAGAATCATAAGGTACAACACTTAATGATAGTTATAGGGTACAATAAGCAATCAACTCATACTAGGAAACAGTCAATATAAATCGTTAGGATACAAGCAACAAAATCACAGTCATACAGTCATAAGTGGGAGGAGATGGGTGAAAGGAAGGATGGAAGGATTAATAATGATAGTTTTGGAATAGCAAATAATCCCAGGAGTGAGAGGACAGATACAAAGCCGTCTTACCTGCTCGTTGGTTGTGCGTCCTCGGGCCACCAAAACGATGTGGAAAGCAGTCAAGCCAATCACTGGAATGAAGAACAGCCCAGCGATACACATGACTGTCATCCTGGATGCTGGCGTTAAGGAAACCCTTGCAAATGATTGTGCCACGGGCACTGGAGTACGGTAGGAAGAATCACAGGGTTCAACCTGAGAGGACCCCAAAAGGAGGATACGTAACGGCAGTATGGGCCACGCCCACTTTTTCAGCATGGTGTAAGACATAGATAAGCCCGAAGGTGAACACGCCGACCATGTGGGCACTTAAAGACAGCAAGAAAAGGAAAAAATAGCGGTAGTTTCGTCTTCCGATACAGTTATTAACCCAAGGGCAGTGATGATCAAAATCCTGGTGAGACAACAGGAGAGACAGTGTAACAATGCAGGCATAACTTGGAGTACATACAGGGTGTTAACTCAAGAATAACGGGAAACATAATAATAAAAATAAAAAGAATAACGGGAAACGTAAAAATAAAAAAACACTGTCAGCTTGTCAGGCCTCCAAGAACCAGGAAAGACCCATGGAGTTTACTTCTGAGCAAGGCCCTTTATTGTTCCTCACCTATAGACAGAATCTTGCCAAACTAAAGCAACTGTTTCCATCATGATAGATTTACTTGGAGAATTGTTAGGAAGGAGCCTTTTTAGCTCTGTTTCAAACGATCTAAACTTGACTGTCTCTTCACCCTCCTGAGAATCCAGACTGTATGCCACCACAACTCCAGGTTTTTAGTTTTGCAGTGTCCACTATCCACTAAAAGGAGTGGTGCAGTGGCCTAGAGGTGGAGCTCTCGCCTCACAATCAGGAGGCTGTGAGTTCGAACCTAGGTAGAGGCAGGTATTTCTCTCTCCGGGCACAATGAGAATTTATCTGCTGAACAAAACTCCACATTGGCAACAGGAAGGGCATCCGGCCATTAAAACTTTCTGCTAGCTCCATTTTGTTGCCCAGACTCCACCCCACAAGGGATTATGGGGTCATTAAAAGATGATGATGAAGACCGATGCTACTTAAAAGGAGTCAAAACAGCTACTTGAAAGCGCTTCAAAAGCAAGTCGAGGGAACGAAGGTTGAAGAAAAGAAAGACTATGAAGATCATTATCTGGATGGAGCTGGTGAGGTCCTTCAAAAAATAAAATAAAATAGAAAGGTGGAAAGTTTAAAAAACAAAACAAAAGACAAGGTATGAAACGCTGGATGGATAAAGGGGAAGAAGTTAAGAGAGAAAGGAACAGAGAGGTAAGTGAATGAAACTAGCTTAAATCAGAGCAGATTATTATTTTTTCCCTCTCCTTTTCTCTTTCCTCCTGCCTTTAGTTTCTCAATGCTTCTTTCTTTCCAGAGGTGGTTATGTATGTAAGCGTGTGTGAGAGAAAGAGAGAGAGAAATTGCACACATTTAAGGGATATATGTGTGACAAAGAGGATTTCCTGGCAATAAACCTCCTGCTCAATAAAACACTATTACAACCGTGGCATAAAATCCTTTTGTCTTCTCGGCCAATAAATTCTCCTCGCTAACCTTCACCCCAGCCATCCCTCTAATGAAGAGGAGTGTGTTTTACCTTCTGCTCTGGCCAACTCCTTTTAATGAATTTCTCTGCCCAGAGTTGGATTCTCATCTCCTGTTTTAACTGCACAACCGACGACATCAGGAAAGGGTTTTTAAAAGACATTGTTCCTCTGCCAAGGCGGCCAAAATCGTCTCGCAAGGGGAAAGAGACTTGGAAGCCGCCAGGTGAAGAAAAAGGAAAGAAGTCCCTCGCTTAAGAATAAGATATCTGTGCATTTGCAGGATCATTTTGGTCTGGCTGCTTAAATATCCAGTGAGTATAATTAAGGCATCTAATTTAACACAGAACAGAGAAACAGAGAGCTGGAAAAGGACATCGGTGGTCTTTGGTTGGGGTGTTAGTCTCTTTGGCAGTTCCTTCATTGGGGTATTACTTCTTGTTTCTTGGTAGGGTATTAATCTTGGTGCAGATCTATCCTCATTTGGGTGTACTGATGAAGGAGGGTATTTGTAGCTCAGGGTTGAAGTGTGGGGTCCTTGGTGCTCTCTGAGCTTGGTGGTTTTCTTGCAGACGTTTCATGACCCAACTAGGTAACATCATCAGTGCTAGAAGGGAGTGGGGTTTGTGAAGAGGAGGAGGAAGAGGAGGAGGAAGAGGAGGAGAACTGTGGGGTCCTTGGTGCTCTCTGAGCTTGTTGGTCTAGCAAACGTTTCATTCCCCAACTAGGGAACATCATCAGGACTAGAAGAGAGTGGGCATTGTGGAGAGGAGGAGAAAGACTGTGGGGTCCTTGGTGCTCTCTGAACTTGGTTGTTTTCTTGTAGATGTTTCACTACCCAAACTAGGTAACATCATCAGTGCTAGTCTATATGTCTATCAGTGCTATCACTGATGATGTTACCTAGTTGGGTAATGAAATGTCTATAAGAAAAAAAAACCAAGCTCATAAAACACCAAGGACCCACAATCCTCCCCAGCTTCCTCCTCCTCCTCCTCCTCCTCCTCCTCCTCCTCCTCCTCCTCCTCCTCCTCCTCCTCCTCCTCCTCCTCCTCCATCATCACCACCAACACCTTCTCCACTCCCTCCTAGCACTGATGATGTTACCTAATAGGGTCATCAAGAAAACCACCAAGCTCAGAGAGTGCCAAGGACCCCACAGTTGTCCTCCTCCTCCCCCCTGCACACCTCACTCTCTCCTAGCACAGATGATGTTACCTAGTTGGGTAATGAAACGTCTGCAAGAAAACCACCAAGCTCAGAGAACACCAAGGACCTCTCACTTGGGTGTTAGATTATTAGTCTACAGTCATATGAACTTTCAATCCAAAATATCGCAACAGGACACGTCCTGATCGTGCAAGTTAATTTTTCAACCTCCAATTGCAAGGCAATTGCAACCATTTTTTCCCCTGATACATCCACTATACCAAAAACTGGACTATAAAAAGATGTTGAGACTCTAGAAAAAAACGCAGAGAAGAGCAACTAAGACGATTAGGGGACTGGAGGCTAAAACATACAATGGATGGTTGCAGGAACTGGGCATGGTTAGTCTAATGAAGAGAAGGACCAGGGGAGACAGGATAGCGGTCTTCCAATATTTGAGGGGCTGCCACAGAGAGGAGGAAGGGGTCAAGCTGTTTTCCAAAGCACCTGAAGGCCAGACAAGGAATAATGGATGGAAACTGATCAAGGAGAGATTCACCTTAGAAATAAGGAGGAATTTTCTGACAGTGAGAACAATCAACAAATGGAACAGAAGTTGCCTTCGGAAGTTGTGGGAGCTTCATCCCTGGAGGCTTTCAAGAAGAGACTGGACTGCCCTCTGTCAGAAATGGTGTAGGGTCTTCTGCTTGGGTGGAGGGTTGAACTAGAAGACTTCCAAGTTTCCTTCCAATTCTTATTCTGTTCTGTTCTGTTTGACGTATCTCATTAAACAGCTACGCTAGAAAGAACGCAGCAACCAGGATGATGAAGGGGCTGGAAGCTAAAACATATGATGAACAGTTGCAGAAATTGGGCATGGCTAGTGAAGAGAAGGACCAGGGGAGACAGGATAGCAGTTTTCCAATATTTGAGGGGCTGCCACAGAGAGAATGAGGGGGTCAAGCTATTTTCCAAGGCATCTGAAGGCCGGATAAGGAATAATGGATGGAAAATAATCAAGGAGAGATTCAACCTGGAAATAAGGAGGAATTTTCTGACAGTGAGAACAATCCATCAATGGAATAGAAGTTGCCTTCGGAAGTTGTGGGAGCTTCATCACTGGAAGCTTTCAAGAAGAGACTGGACTGCCTTCTGTCACAAATAGTGTAGGGTCTCCTGCTTGGGCAGGGGGTTGGACTAGATAACCTACAAGGTCCCTTCCAACTCTGTTCAATTATATTGCCTTTACTACAAAATCAATACTCGAGGGATCGCGTTTAGCTATATTTCTACAGCAAGTTACAACTCTGTCCCTAAACGGCAGGTCATGTGTGTCCTTACCTCAACGCAGTTGTCGCAAACGCTGCAGTGGGAGCAACGCGGAGGGCGGTAGAAGTGGCAGGTGGCGCACCATTTCATCCGAACTTGGATGCCTTTGATCTCCACGTTCTTATAGAGCGGAGCTCGGAAGTCGTCATCTTTATCCTCGTCTTCGTCGGCTGCTCGGGGATCGGATGACACAAAGAAACCGTTTGATGAGACACAAGTTCTTGATTCAGGCAGTCCTAGACTTTACGACAGCCCCAAATTTACGTCGCTAAGTGAGGCACATCTTCAGTGAGTTTTGCCCCATTTTAACGGCCTTCCTGGGAACTGTTGTGAAGTGAATGCTGTGGGTTGTTCAATTAGCCATACAGTTGTTACGAGAATCCCACATACCCACTTCATGGTCTGGTTGAGTTGCTCTCCTCTGGGAGGAGGTTTCAAAGTATTTCTAGCAGGACGTCCAGATTCTGGAACAGCTTTGCTCCCTAAGCCATCCCTCCATCTGGTAAACTTGCAAGATTAATTTTTCCCACCATGTACATGTATACATCTGAACTAGACTGTATTGTTTCTCTGTGTCACATAATATATACGGACATATAAATAATTTTTGTATTTATTCTGTCATGGTTATGGAGTGTATATTGGAAGTGGTGACCCTTTGGGAGCTGTATGCCACAAAATTTCATTTTAATGTATGCTGATTAGTGTACATTTAAAGTGACAATAAAGTGATTCTGTTTATCTATCTATCTTCTATTTTCTATCCATCTTTCCCTTTTCCTCTCTGTAATCTCTCTATCATTCTTTCTATCTATCTATCCATCCATCCATCTTTCACTACCACTCTGCCACTCACTCACTCATCTATCACTATCTATCTACTCTATCATCTATCACTCTATCATCTACTATCTATCTATCTTCTATCTATTTTCTCATCTATCTATCTATCTATCTTCTATCTATTTTCCATCCATTATTATCCCTTCTTCTATCACTCACTCACCACCACTCTGTAATCTATCTATCTATCTATCTATCTATCTATCTATCTATCTATCTATCTATCTATCTATCTATCTATCTATCTATCTATCTATCTACTATCTACCACTATCTATCACATTATCTATCTATCTATCTATCTATCATCTATCTATCTATCTATCTATCTATCTATCTATCTATCTATCACAGATAACAGATAATCAGAGTTGGAAGGGACCTTGTAGGCCATCTAGTCCAACCCCCCGCCCAAGCGGGAGACCCTACACCATTTCTGACAAATGGCAGTCCAATCTCTTCTTGAAAGTCTCAAGTGATGGCGCTTCCACAATTTCCGAGGGCAAGCTGTTCCATCTATCTCTATCATCTATCCATCCATCCTCCATCCATCCTTTCCTTATTCCTCTCTCTAATCTCTCTAGCAGTCTATCATTCTATCACTCTATCTGTCCATCCATCCATCTATCCACCTATCTATCCATTATGTAGCAGGGCTACCAGATTCTGTAACAGTTTCGTTCCCTACACCATCTGTCTGGTAAACTCACAAGATTAATTTTTCTCGCCATAAACATGTATACATCTGAATTAGACTGTGTTGTTTCTCTGTGTTATGGAATATATGTGGGTATATGCATAATTTTGTATTTATTTGTTTGTTTCATGTTTACATAGTGTATACTGGAGGTGGAGACCCTTTGAGAGCTATATGCAACAAAATTTCATTTTAATGTATGCCGATGAGTGTACATTCAAAGCCCCAATGAAGTTATTCTAAATCTAAGTCTAATCTAGCTTCCCCACTGACTTTGCTTGTCTGAAGGTTGGGAAGCTTGATTTTTCCCCCAATAATTTTCAAACAGTCACTAAACAAACTATTGCAATCCGATGACTAGTATAGTTTTTTTTTGTCTGCCTCCAACCTCTAACCATCAATAGAGATTGGATGTACCCATGGCTGCAGGGTGGTCCAATTATGTTCCAGTTGGTCCTTTTTAACCTTTTGGTTGCGGGAAGCCAAACACACAGGTCATATTTCTATCTCTTGATGTACATTGGGCCGTTCCCGTGAAAACATATCCCAATTCAAATTTGCAAAAAACTGCTTACGTGCATATCTGCCAATCTAACACCCAGCAAAGAGCATGCGCCAAAACTCTCCCATGCCACAGACAAGACTCTGAGTCACTGGCCACAACAATAATGAATTGCAAAATAATAACAAAAGCATCCAAGGGATGAATAGCACATTCAGACCCCCCAAGTATGGACTAAAGCTGGTGTGTGCAAACAAGAAGGAGATTAGGAAATCCTAGAGACTTATTAAAGCCACAAAGTTAAGTTTCCAGGAAATCTAAAGGTTTCTCAGATCCGCTGAGAAGATTCCTGTGTGTTGGCTTTTAGCAATTCAGTAGTTTAACTGAAACGTCTCGTGCAGACCTGGTTCTTTGCACTCCTGACACAGGCTTGAGGTTCGTACAACGTCATTTGGAAGGAATTTTACAAGAAACGACAGGATAGGCCCTCCTTCCTTTCTGCACTGCTGAAATTCCCAATTTACCTCGTGGGAAGACGCCCGGGTCCATAAACGTGGCCATACTGAAGTTTGCCAGGACAAACAGGAATACGAGCCCATTGTAGAGTGGAACAGCTGGGGAGATGGCTCTGGTCAACCACGGGCACCTGGACAAAAGTTGCACAAAAGACACGAGGGCGTTATTTGTCAAACCCAACAGCTGACATTTTCGCCACCAAACGGAGCAGGAGGCAAAAGGTTAATTGTGCCACTGCAATCTTCTGCCTGCTTCTGATTTCTTAAAGGAGCTCCCATGATGCTAATTTCAGGTCCAGAAGGTGAAAAGGGGAATCAAAATGATAGGACACCGGAGGTGGTATTCAGCCGGTTCTGACCAGTTCTGAAGAACCAGTAGTGGAAATTTTGAGTAGTTCGGAGAACCGGCAAATCCCACCTCTGACTGGCCCCGCCCCCATCTCTTCTCTGCCTCCCGAGTCCCAGCTGATTGGCTGGGTCTTCTTTGGTTGCCCTGCACAGGAGAATGGAGCTGGAAAGCAGGTTAGTGGGGTGGAGAGCAGAGGTGGGCATTCAGCCGGTTCTGACCAGTTCTGAAGAACCGGTAGTGGAAATTTTGAGTAGTTTGGAGAACCGGCAAATCCCACCTCTGACTGGCCCCGACCCCATCTATTTGCTGCCTCCCATTGAGTCCCAGCTGATCAGCTGGGTCTCCTTTGGTTGCCCTGCACAGGAGAACAAAGCTGGAAAGCAGGTCAGTGGGGTGGGGAGGGGAGGGGGATTTTGCAGTATCCTTCCCCTGCCATGCCCACTAAGCCACGCCCACCAAGCCACGCCCACCAAGCCATGCCTACTGCTGATTGGCTGGGTCTGCTTTGGTTGCCCTGCACAGGAGAATGGAGCTGGAAAGCAGGTTAGTGGGGTAGGGAGGGAATAGGGATTTTGCAGTATCCTTCCCCTTCCTCGCCCACCAAGCCACACCCTCAGAACTGGCAGTAAAAAAAATTGAATCCCACCACTGCTACAGACCATAAACTGTTTCAACTCCTACCCTCAAAATGACTCTGTAGAGCACTGCACACCAGAACAACTAGACACAAGGAGAGTTTTTTCCCAAACGCCATCACTCTGCTAAACAAATAATTCCCTCAACACTGTCCAACTATTTACTAAGTCTGCACTACTATCACTATTACTATTAATCTTCCCATTCCTCCTTTCACCCATCTCTTCCCACTTACGACTTTATGACTGTAACTTTGTTGCTTGTATCCTTATGATTTATATTGACTGTTTCCTAGTATGATTTAATTGCTTATTTATTTATTTATTTATTTATTTATTTTATATTGCCGCCTGTTCGCCCATGGCGACTTATTGTACCCTATGACTATCATTAAGTATTGTACCTTATGATTCTTGACAAATGTATCTTTTCTTTTATGTACACTGAGAGCATTTGCACCAAGACAAATTCCTTCTGTGTCCAATCACACTTGGCCAATAAAGAATTCTGTCTGTCTGTCTGTCTGTCTGTCTGTCTGTCTATCTATCTATCTATCTATCTATCTATCTATCTATCTATCTATCTATCTATCTATCTATCTATCTATCTACCTATCATCACTGTGAAACATAAAAATAGCATGGATACGGATTGAAAAAAAGAAAAGAAAAGTGAATAGGATAGTAATTTGCAAGAGGAGGAGTGGATGCAGAAAAAAAATAATTCGTCCAAGATTGGATTTCACAGAATGTTCTCTGATTCTTTTATTTCTTTATGTTCTTTTCTTGTGCAACTGGCTACAGCAGAAAGGTCAGAAAATCCGAAACAATTGTAAGCGAGGATTATTCTACGCCTTATTGGCTTTCTTTGCAGGGTAAAATAAATAGCATGTTTGAATGAGTTCAGCAAAGTTTAAATAAAGGACAGAGTGAATAATTATAAGCATCAGCCAGATGTCCTGGTCCCCACCCTTTTGCTGTTTTTGGTATAATTTGTTTTCTGGAAAAAAATTTTTTACAAGCACTTAAAGTGTTGTGAAAACTTAGAGTGTTGTGCAAAATCTTTGAAAAATAAACTATCTCCCTTTGTAAAATGTAATTCAATCCATTAAAGGACTAGAATCCTTCATTTTATACAAGTGAAAACTTTTTGTTCTTGGAATCGTAGAAGCTGACGGTAACTTTATACCTAGAATGAGACAAACTATTAAAGCAAAAAACCCCAATACCTCAATCAAGGAACTACAAAGGAGAAAATCATACTTCCACCCCACGCCGGCAAGGCAAGCTTCTGTGTATAAATAGGGAGCAAATCCCACTCAGTAGCACTGATGAAGTTACCTGGTTGGATAAGGAAATGTCTGTGAGAAATCAGTCAAGCTCAGAGACCAGCAAGGAGCTCACAATCTTTCTCATCCTCCTCTCTGCAAACCCCACTCCCTTCCAGCACTGATGATGTTACCTAGCTGGGTTATGAAACGTCTTCAAGAAAACCACAAAGAGCCCACAATTCTTCTTCTCCTCCTCCTCCTCCACAAACCCGACTCCCTTCTAGCACGGATTATGTTACCTAGTTGGGTCATGAAATGTCTGCAAGAAATAAGCAAGCTCAGACAGCACAAGGACCCCAGTCCTCGTCTTCCTCTTCCTCCTCCTCCCCCCACTCCTCCTCCACAAACCCCCCCTCCCTTCTTGCCCTGGTGATGTTACCTAGTTGGGTCATGAAACGTCTGCAAGAAAAGCACCAAGCTCAGAGAGCACCAAGGGACTCCAGAGTTGGAGCCTATTCTCTTCTACTGAAACTGTGTTTTCATAAGTCCCTCAAGATATCAGATTTGCCTTTCCTTACCATGAATTTTTTTTGGGGGGGGAGGGAGCAGGTGTGGGAGAGCAGCCTCCCACTACTCCATAGCCACCAACTTCTGATTACAAAAAGCATAACAGTTCTTCCAAGAGCAGGAGCGGATTAGTTTTCTTTTCCTTCCCACCCTTGGAAATGTTCCAATTTCTCTGTTGACTAAATGCCAGGCTGTGTTTTTCTATTTTGTCTGCAGAGCTGGTACCCTTTGGCCAAACTTATCTCTCCCCTCCCTCTCTCCCTCTTTCTTTATCTCTCTCTCTCTCTCTCTCTCTCTTTCTCTCTCTCTCCCTCTCTCTTTCTCTCTCTTGCAACCCACTTTGCTCCAGGAAATGTCACCTAGCAGCTGCCTTCGAAAGCCTGATTTCTCCCACTGGTTTTACGGAGCCCATCAAATCGACGGAGTGGGCTGCTTGGATGAACAGAGAACAATGGCCTTGTTCCACCCAACAGCGTAGACAACTTCCTGAAGCCACAAGCCATAAACACACATAACTGTGCAACCTCTCACCTCCCTCAAATGAAGTTGAGGGATGGTCTCTCCTCCAGCCTCGCAATAACGTTGTAGGCTAGCTTAAGGTGGGGTCATCATCAACCCAGGAATCCAGGACAATCAGGATGAAGGAAGGTTTAAAATCTCATGCGTTCTCACCGGTGTATGAAAAAAAAAAGTGTCCCTTCAGAATAACAGAGTTGGAAGGGACCCTGGAGGTCTTCTAGTCCAACCCCCTGCTTAGGCAGGAAACGCCATACTAATTTAGACAAATGGTTGTCTAATCTCTTCTTGCAAACCTCCAGCGATGGAGCACCCACAACTTCTGGAGGCAAGTTGTTCCACTGATTAATTGTTCTAACTGTCAGGAAATTTCTCTTTAGTTCTAGGTTGCTTCTCTCCTTGATTAGTTTCCATCCTTTGCTTCTTGTCCTGCCTTCTGTACACTTCTGTACACTTTTCTAAGTGTGTTTGTTTATTCTTTCTACTGCAAAGGTACTGTTCTATTGATGTCAAGCTCCCAAAACCAAGAACCGCATGCAAAGTAACTTCTAAGCGGTTTCCTTTATGGTTCCTCACCTACAGACAGAATCTTGCCAGACTGAACAACTAAGAGCCATGGAATGCAGTACTGCAGGCTAACTCACTGCTCACTGCAGGAGTTCGATTCTGAGTGGCTCAAGGTTGACTCAGCCTTCCATCCTTCTGAGGTGGGTAAAATGTCGACCCAGATTGTTGGGGCCAAGAGGCTGACTCTGTAAACCGCTTAGAGAGGGCTGTGAAGCGGTATATACATCTAAGAGCGATTGCTATTGCTACTTGTATCCTTAAAGATATAACGAGGAGCTGACTTGACTTCCTTACGCTGAAACAAACTATCTAAGCTTTGGTGTCTCTCGGTCTCTTGGAATGCAGACCTTCCATCCAGGTAATCCAGACTACATTCCACCACAATTAAGTGGTTCTATTGATTGACTGAGAGAAGGGCCATTCTCCAGAAACCTTCACCTGAAAATCCCACAGCAGGTCTCCAAATGTTCCAGTGGTTGATTTGGGAGGGCAGGCTATCTCCCCCAACAACCTGCTCTAAGATCTCCTCCAATGGCCTCCAAGCCTCCTTTAATAAGTATGTAGAATTGCTGGAGAGGTCTATACATTCCTAAATCATGTAGCAAGAGGTGGACTGGATCTTCAGACCAGCCACAACTTTCATTCAAATGCTACTTGCTGTTCTGAGGGTGTCCCCCGCTACCCTTGTGATGGATGGCACAACCAGGATTAAAGCAACGGGGTGAACTCAAATCATAGAGCTGCTATACAGAATTGAGCATGGGATGGGTGGGATTAAACCTATCCATATCTCTCTCTCTCTCTCGTCATTTTTCCAACCAGGTATCCAACCAGGGCAACTTTAAGACTGGTGGATTTCAACTCCCAGAATCCTTCAGCCAGCATCATCCTCAAAGATCTTCTGAGTTGTGGTTGAAGGGCCCATGGAGATGAACCTACGTCATGCAATGTAGAGCACCACGCACTTCAAGGTGTCGTTTCTATCCTCAATTTGCTTGGAAATTTCCCCTCTGGGGAAACATCTTATCATGCGAGACGCAATTGCTCACGGAAACGATAAGGAGAATGGAATTGGAGCTATCAACCGAGATTCCTCGGAACAACAGGGGAGCTGTTAATTTCCCTCTGCCAAGTTTTGAATAGTGTGTGTGTACATTTGTATGCGTGTGTGTGTGTGTGCATCAGTCACACCATAAAAAAATCTTCCTTTGTACTTCTTAGGAAACACATTGTGGGCTTTTTGGACTGAGTCAGTTTCAAACAAAAATGGAAAGTCAGCACTATTATTTGGCTGAAATTCTTCTAATAAAATAATAATAATAACCCCATGTTTTGAATCTCGATGATAAACCAGTCTGTAGCTACCAGGAAATTACTCCCAGATCTGAATAGCTCCCAAATATCCCAACTGGGTTCAACATTATATTGATTGCTCAAGTTTAGCATTCCGGTCCCAAGGACTAGCCTAGAATGATAGTTTGCCCTGATTCATCCGTGATCCCAAACTTTTACTTGGTTTCTTCGCTTAAACCTTACAATAGGGTTTAGCTCCATTGTGAACACACATTTCTTCCATGACTTTGCAGCTGTGCCGTGAATTGCTCTCCGAAATAATTTATTTAAATATGCAATTCACATGGTGGCTCATCTCCCAGCACTGACCAAAGAGAGACGGAACCAATCCCGAAAGAGATTGGATTTTATTCCTACTGAATTCCAGGTCAGTAAGAATCAAATCAATATCATAATAGAAGCCGGAGTATAGGTAGCTAAGAAGTTGAGCCTTCTGTCCCGTAAAAACAACAAGAGAGTGGGTGGTTTGGTCATGTTTGATAATCTAGGTATCAGCCTTAGAAGCCATATTTTACTTGGAAGCTTTGAGGCTGCCACATTCAGTGCCTGGGAATTTGGGAGGGGGGATTTCATAGTGAGGTAGAAGATTAGACTCAACAACATTCCTTTCTCAGAGAGTCAAGGACATGTTGCCCTGCACCTGGAGGGGAGTGACTGGAGGAATGTCTCCAGTTGGGACGAAGATTGGATTGGGCCATGTGATGGACTGATGGATGCAGGGGATGGATCTTTGATTTCTCTTTTGGGAAGGGAAAACTCGGAACTCTCAGATTTGGGTTTTCCCAGATGTGCCAGTAGGACAACGCTCATAAAATGGAACTTTGAGGAATTGTTTGTCTCAGAGTTTATTGCTTTGGAGTTGGTTAGTTGGAATGCTGGCACTAGGTTTGACATCCGTGTTTCTGGGGATCCCCACACAAGGTTTTTGTCTTAGTGGTTAAGGCACCAGGGTAGAAAGCAAGAGACCATCTAGTCCTTCCTTGGGCATGAAATCTGGCTGGAGAAGTTTAGGCCAATCACCAGGAGACGGTGAGTTCGAGTCCTGCCTTGGGAATGAAAGCTGGCTGGGTGACTTTGGGGCATTCCCTCTCTCTCAGCCCAACTCACCTCACGGGGCTGTTGTTGTGGGGAAAAGAGGAGAAAGGATAATAGGGTATGTTCACTGCCTTGAGTTATTTGTAAAGGTAAGAAAGGTGAGATAAGATAGATGATAGATGGATGGATGGATGGATGGATGGATGGATGGATGGATGGATGGATGGATGGATAGATAGATAGATAGATAGATAGATAGATAGATAGATAAGTAGACAGGCTGGCAGGGAGGCAGGCAGACAGACAGGAAGGAAGGAAGGAGAGTAGAGGGGAAAGGAAGAGAGGGAAGAGGAGGAAGGAAGGAAGAAAGAAAGAAGCAATACAACTTCAAAAGGATGCAAGATTAATCCACATGTCCCTTCAGATCTCCCTTGCAGTCATCTCTGAGTTTATTGCTCTAGCCTGGTATTAATCATTTCCCCCCCTTTCATTATAAATCATGCGGAGGGAGCATTGATGTGCCAGCAGCATTAATAAGCAGGGGAATGCAGGGAACCAAACATTAAAGGTAATGTTGTATATACCTCTCCCTCCCTCCCTCTCTCTTTTTCTCTCTCTTTCTCTCTCCCCCTCTTTTCAGTAGCAGTTCCGGCTTATTAGCTTCTTCGGCTCCTAGGGTTTGGTGCAGGAAACAAAGACATTAAATCTTAATTGAAACTACGGTACCTTTCTTCCAAAGGTTTAGTGGAAATAATTAAACCTTGCAGCCATGACTCAAGGGAATTGCTACAGCATTTTGATTCATCGCGAAACAAAGGAGCTACTTAGGTGTCACCAAACAGAAACACTATTTCATCCTGGGGAGAGGCCAGAGGAGAAACATGTGTTTGATTGCCAACCGTGATTCTATTAGGTATGACAAGCTGTGAAAAACCAGAACTGTACATTGGCTGAATGACTGTCCCGGTGCTTACAGATATACTGTATAAGCTCGGATTGCAAAACACAGTGAACAGAATCACAAGGACTTCGGCTTACACAAACCGCTATGTTAGAGGGTAGCTGTGTTCACACTCCACACCACAAAGGAGCGAGGCACATTTTTATTCTGGTACAATAAGAGGGGGAGGAGGAGGAGGAGGAGGAGGAGGGAGGAGGAGGAGGAGGAGGAGAAGAGGAGGAGGAGGAGGAGGAGGAGGAGGAGGAGGAGGAGGAGGAGGAGGAGAAGCAGGAGGAGGAGGAGGAGGAGGAAGAAAAGAAGAAGAAGAAGAAGAAGAAGAAGAAGAAGAAGAAGAAGAAGAAGAAGAAGAAGAAGAAGAAGAAGAAGAAGAAGAAGAAGAAGAAGAAGAGGAGGAGGAGGAGGAGGAGGAGGAGGAGGAGGAGGAGGAGGAGGAGGAGGAGGAGGAGGAGGAGGAGGAGGAGGAGGAGGAGGAGGAGGAGGAGGAGGAGAGGAGAAGAAGAAGAAGAAGAAGAAGAAGAAGAAGAAGAAGAAGAAGAAGAAGAAGAAGAAGAAGAAGAAGAGGAGGAGGAGGAGGAGGAGGAGGAGGAGGAGGAGGAGGAGGAGGAGGAGGAGGAGGAGGAGGAGGAGGATGTATCCAATATCGTTTCTGCCTTTCATATTGTGATCATGGGAATGCATTTCCTTTTGCCATCCTTCCACTTGTTCCTTGTTTTTCCACCACTTCTAAAAATATATACAGTATATTCATGCTTTATGGGCATGTTCCTTCTTAACATGGATCCTTATCCAGCCCCTGGGTTAGTGAAACCCAAATAAATTGCAGCAGACACATGTTGACAGAGGTTGTGAATTTGGCTACATGTCAGCAAGATCTCCAACCAATTTGTAACCAAACATATACAAGGAAGTCAGTAAAGAAGTACTCTTAACACAATACTTTTGTTAATCTCTTCACCACATCGATACTACATGTTGAGTGATGTTCTAACCAAGCATGTGGGAAAGAAGAACACTGGATCCATGCCTCACATTAAAATACAGCTCTAGATTTATATCTATAGTTCTAAATAGTCATATTTTTTTGATCAAACTGCAATGAGATGAGTCCGCTCATTGCAATAAACCACCAACCACACTCATAACAGTCTGGGTTCACACAAGGGTTGTCGTGCATAAGCGCACAATTGTGCCTACCGTCCCGGTCCTATTGTCCCCAATTATTCATACCCATTTCCTGTATTTATACTCATGTTATTACCTTGTAAGCTATTGACAAATAAATAAAAAAGTCGAAACGAGAAACAAGTCACAAGATGGCTTGGAATTTTGTGAGAAGCAGGCACTGGGACAGGATTCATATTTTGCTTAATCCCGCTAATGGTAGTTTGTTTTTTTTAACCGTGATTGCTCAAAGGCGCCCAGATTGGTTCACGCAACTTGCAAAGCCATAAACCGTGGTTTGAAAACCATGGTAGCTGGGTTTCACCAGCATGTCCCAGCTCCCAGCCCAGCTCCTGTAATTTAGCACAATGTTGTTTTCCCCAGTGTTCGATATTGATTAAGACAGTCATCTCAAGAAGTTTATATATATATGCAAATTCAACTGATTTCTTCTGTATTCAGTGGGGGCTGACTTCCAAGGAAATAAACAGTTTGTAAACACAATCTGGTTCAGACAATAAACACAATCTTTCCTCTAAGTGGGCTGGATTTTTATTCCTTTGCAGAGAAATGTGGAAACATTATGCCTCTCTGCTTATCTACCTACCTATCTTTTCCTTCTCTTTGGTGGTATTCAATATTTTTTTTAATACCGGTTCTGTGGGCGTGGCTTGGTGGGCATGGTGTGGTTTGGTGGACATGGCTTGATGGGCGTGGCAGGGGAAGGAAACTGTAAAATCCCCATTCCCTCCCCGCTAACCTGCTTTCCAGCTCCATTCTCCTGTGCAGGGCAACCAAAGAAGACCCAGCCAATCAGCTGGGACTCAATGGGAGGCAGAGAAGAGATGGGGGCGGGGCCAGTCAGAGGCGATATTTGCCAGTCCTCCAAACTACTCAAAATTTCCGCTACCAGTTTTGCAGAACTGGTCAGAACTGGTTGAATACCACCTCTGGAAGAATCTATTTTGTTGGGGGGGAAAATACTAAGGAAGAGACGCTGGGAAGGCCGACTCCTGAACCTTAGTCACAGTTATCCTATGGAACAAAGAAGGCCTGCACTAAAAACAACCTAAAAAGCAAGATAGAAATTTGGGGATGGAAAGGTGGAAGAACTTCAGAGGGAGATGCAACCTGGAAATAATCAAGAATTTCCTGACAATGTGAATGATTAATTAATGGAACCATTTGAATGATAGAGTAGTGGGTGCTCCATCACTGGAGGCTCTCAAGAAAAGACCAGAGAACCACTTGTCTGGCAATGGTATAAGGACTCCTGCCTTGAGCTGAGGGTTGGACTAGATGACCTCGAAAGTCCCTTCCAGCCCTATGTTTCTATGAAGATCCCTGAGAATAGCCAAGAAAACAAACAAACAGAACGCTGGACAAAAACAGTCTAGAGTTCTCACTTGGGCACAAAAGACCAGGCCCCTAAGTCATTATTTTGGACACATGACGCTAAATCCCAGTTGTCTTAGGAAGGCCATAAATGCTAGAAAAGGTGGAAGGAGAGAGAAGGAGAGATGGATGGATGGACTCAGTTACTTTAGGGATAGGCACGCCATTGGAAGACTTGGAGATAGCTCAACCTGGAGAAAAAAAATCTATTTAAATAGTTGCTAAGCATCCACACGGATTTGAAAGCAGATCACCAATTTTTGGCTAGGTTGTGCTCTACCTGTTTTTCTCTACCTAACCAATCTGTTTTTCCCATCTGGTTTCTTTGCACCGCCCTCTCAAGTTAAGTAGTCGATCTGCTAGTGACACAGTCAGGGGGCCCAGGGCTCCACGATGCCAACCAAATTCTTATTTAACTCCAGAAACTGTTGCCTAACATGCCACGTCCTTGGCAACAACAAGCACAAGAGCCCAGATAGAGAACATTTAATACAGCGATGCCAGTCCCGATATTTGGGACTGAGAACTTTGTCAGGAAGTGCCCCTCCCTCTGGTCCGTAAAATGAGAATTTCATGAATGGAGGGTCCCTGGTGCCACCAGGGTTCTTGCATTAATATCTCCACTGGGCAAATCAACTAAAACCATTTTTTGTTTGATGTCGGCCCCGAGAGTTTGTGGGGTTTTGTTGTTGTTTTTTCTGAAGAAAAAAAAAAAAGGAGGTGGGATTGTCACAATGCAGAATGAGGAAAGGGAGAGAAGCAGACGTAAAAATTATAGAGGGGAGAAGGAGAAGGATAAACAATAATTAAAAGGAGGACGACCTTTTCTGCTACTGCAGCGTTACTTTCCTCTCAATTAGGACTGCAGAAAAAACAATGGCTACCAACCTGCCTTCCATGGAGGACCTGTATACTGCATGAGTCAAAAAGAGGGCTGTGAAAATATCTACGGACCCCTCACATCCCGGACAAAAACTGTTTCAACTCCTTCCCTCAAAATGATGCTATAAAGTCCTGCACACCAGAACAACTAGACACAAGGGGAGTTTCTTCCCAAAAGCCATCACTATGCTAAACAAATAATTCCCTCAACACTGTCCAACTATTACAAAGTCTGCACTACTATTACTGTTAATCTTGTCATCAGTCCTTATCACCCATCCCCTCCCACTTGTGGCTGTATTACTGTAACTTTGTCACTTGTATCCTTATGATTTATATTGACTGTTTCCTAGTATGATTTGATTGCTTATTGTACCCTATGACTATCATTAATGTTGCACCTGATGATTCTGGACTCTTGATGAATGCATCTTTTCTTTTAAGAACACTGAGAGCATTTGCACCAAAGACAAATTCCTTGTGTGTCTGTAAGCAATGGACTTTTCCCCTTCAACCGAAAAGAATGAACTTCTGAAAGCTAGGTATTTCAAAAGGAATTTTTTATTGTAAGGAAGTGAATCAAGTACTAGTAAAAGCAGAATCTAAGATGCTTCCAGGCATACAGTCATAGGTAAAGGGAATTAGAACCTCTCACCAACATGTTAATTTCCCCCCCCTCCCCTTCTCTGGGAACGTATCTTAGAAGAGTTTCCCAGGGGTATCTTCCAGAGCTGGAATTTTTATGGTCCCTTCTCCTCTTGCTATCTCTCCAAGAGGTGACAAGTTTCTAGACATCTGGCTCTAGTCCTCCAGTTGTATATCATGTGCAAGTTATATAGATTCAATATAAGATTTAAGATATTCAGGTGACATCAAAAAGGATTACTTGTACCAACTTCTCCCCCCTTTTTCTTCCATTGAAGAATGGCAGATACAGGATCTGACAGTGTCCAATCACACTTGGTCAATAAAGAATTCTATTCTGTTCTGTTCTGTTCTATTCTATTCTATTCCCATTGTCCCCTCAAAAGGGTCGCATATCGCATCGCTGTGTAACCTGAAGTCTGTAAAAGCTAGACTGAAACCTTTGCAGTATTTATGTAAAATAAAATGCATGTAATCCAAAGGCCTTCTGTGACATTAGATTGTACCAGATGTGGTAATTCAACTGGTTCTGACCAGTTCTGGAGAACCAATAGCAGAAATTTTGAGTAGTTTGGAGAACTGGCAAATGCCACCTTTTGCAGTATCCTTACCCTGCCATGGCCGCAGAACTGGTAGTAAAATAATCTTGAATCCCACTACTGGATTGTACTGAATACTGACATTCTAATATAAATCTAATATATTAATACTAATATAAATAGAGAGAGAGAGAGAGAGAGAGAGAGAGAGATAACTTGGTGCTCTTCAATGCACTAATGCTATAATCTAATAATAATTATCCACCTAATTAAATGGCAGCCTCTATTTGACCTTGGCTGATCTCAAAAGGCTAAACAGGATTGGATCTGATTAATATTTCCATGGTTGAACACCAGGAATTGGTGTGTGTGTGAGAGAGGAAGGGAATGGAAGGGAAGAAAGGAAGAAACAGAGAGGGGGAGGGAAGAAGGGAGGGGGAGAGGGAGGGAAGAAGGAAGGAAGGAAAAAAGAAAGAAAGAAAGAAAGGGGAAAGGGAAGGGAAAGAAAGGAAGGAAAAGGAAGGGAAGGGACGGGAAAGGGAAAGGAGATGGGAATCAGAGGTGATATTCAGCAGGTTCTGACCGGTTCTAGAGAACTGGTAGCGGAAATTTTGAGTAGTTCGGAGAACCGGCCAATCCCACCTCTGACTGGCTCCGCCAACCCCATTTCTTCTCTGCCTCCCATTGAGTCCCAGCTGATTGGCTGGGTCTTCTTTGGTTGCCCTGCACAGGAGAACGGAGCTGGAAAGCAGGTTAGTGGGGTGGGAAGGGAATGGGGATTTTACAGTATTCTTCCCCTGCCACGCCCACCAAGCCACGCCCACAGAACCGGTAGTAAAAAAAAATTGAATCCCACCACTGATGGGAATAATAACTCATGCTGTATTGTTAAGAAAAAAGAAACAAAGGCACTGAACTTCAATATATTCAACTTCAACAATAACAATGGCTACCAACCTGCCTTCCATGGAGGACCTGTATACTGCACTAGTCAAAAAGAGGGCTGTGAAAATATCTAAGGACCCTTCACACCCTGGACATCAACTGTTTCAACTCCTTCCCTCAAAACAACACTATAGAGCACTGCACACCAGAATAACTTGATACAAGGGGAGTTTCTTCCCAAATGCCATCACTCTGCTAAACAAATAATTCCCTCAACGCTGCCCAACTATTTACTAAGTCTGCACTACTATTGCTATTAACCTTCTCATCGCTCCTTATCACTCTTCTCCTCCCACTTGTGACTGTAGGACTGTAACTTTGTCACTTGTATCCTAATGATTTTTATTGACTGTTTCCTAGTATGATTTGATTGTTTATTGTACCTATGTCTATTATTAAGTGTTGTACCTTATGATTCTTGACTCTTGATGAATGTATCTTTTCTTTTATGGACACTGAGAGCATTTGCACCAAGACAAATTCCTTGTGTGTCCAATCACACTTGGCCAATAAAGAATTCTATTCTATTCTATTCTATTCTATTCTATTCTATTCTATTCTATTCTATTCTATTCACTGAAAAGAGACTGTACCTTCACAAATATCCATGCTACTGTATTTTAAAACCGACCCTAATTTTTATAGCAGAAGTACTCCTCCATCTTTCTAGGCCAATTAATCTCTTTTCTCCAGCCCTGGTACATATGATGGGGAACCCCAACAAACAATGGTTTAACCATGAAACCTGGATTCAGCAGCAAGTTATTTCATCAGGATAAACTCCAGGCGTCCAGGCCAAGGGGTGATGCTTCCGTTACAACACACCTTTCCTTCCCTCTTCCCGCCCCCCGCTTTGGGTTTTAAAGGCGTTAGAAACTCCGCTGTGATTTTTGGCTGCGGTCTTAAATGGCGAAAACAATGGGACTTCCAGATAAACAGGGACAGGGATCAAACTGTCATGGTGCATTTAATGAAATCACGGAAGCAGCTGCTAGGTTCGCTTTGGAGAAGCACTCTTTGTGAGCCAAAAGGCATGAAGGCGAACACACAAACTGTGTGCTCCTGTCCTGCTGTGTCTACAGTACAATCACAGGGAGTCGTGGGATTACAACCGTTCGTTCAGTGACCGTTTAGGAGTTACAATGGACTTGAGGACTGTTTTTCACACTGACGACCGTCACAGCGTCCTCAGGCCTGGTGGATCCAAATTCAGACGCTTGGGACGTGTGGCTAACTTAAACAGCTTGCAGGGATTCACTTAATGAGGGTCGTAAAGTGAGGCAAACCTCACCGAATTGTCTCGCTTAGCAAATGGAAATTTGGGGCTTAACTGTAGTCATAGCATAGGTGGGATTCAGCTGGTTCTGACCGGTTTCTACAGAACCAGTAGCGGAAATTTGGAGTAGTTGGGAGAACCGGCCGAATCCCACCTCTGACTGTCCCTGCCAACTCCATCTCTTCTCTGCCTCCCATTGAGTCCCAGCTGATTGGCTGGGTCTCCTTTGGTTGCCCTGCCCAGGAGAACGGAGCTGGAAAGCAGGTTAGTGGGGTGGGGAGGGAAGGGGGATTTTGTAGCATCCTTCCCCTGCCACACCCATCAAGCCATGCCCACCAAGCCACACCACGGCCACAGAACCGCTAATTTAAAAAATTGATTCCCACCGCTGGCTCGTAGGTTGAGGACAAAATCTCACAAAGAAGAGATGCATTGTGAATGGGATTGATCTCTCTCTCTCTCTCTCTCCCTCCCTCCCTCTCTCTCTCCTTAGTAAGGCATTGAGACGAATCCTGCATTTTACATAAATTACGAAGACAGTTTAAGTTTTGTCTACAAGCGTGCCTTGCAGTGTAATAGATTAATTACAATGACTAAATCGCTAATTACGATTCAGGTAATTAGGAAGAAGGGAGCACTGTGGCAACAGTGCAAACAGCTGGCCTTGTATTGGGTATATATATATTAATTTGTTTCGGTTGTTTTATCTGTTTTGATGATATTCATCATCCTATTGTAGACCGTATCGCATTTTTTTGGGGGGGGGGGCTTTCTTTCCTAGTTGTTTCCCACGTGCTTTTATTTCAACAACAATGTTGTGAGGTCTCAGCTTGCCAGATTCACTTCACAACCGTGTGATTAACTTGAGAACTGCAGTGATTCACTTTACAACGGTGGCCAGAAAAGTCACAAATTGGGGCAAATCTCAGTGAACGACTATCTCCTTTAGCAAGAGAAACGTTGGGCTGTAAAGTCGCTGTAAGTCGAAGATTACCTGTAGAAGCCTGCTTACTACAGGTAATCCTCGGCTTACAACCACAATTGAGCCCAACATTTCTGTTGCTAAGTGAGACATTTGTTCCATGAGTTTTGTCCCAATATACGACCTTTTGTCCTGCAGCTGTTAAGTGAATCACTTCAGTTAATAAGTTAGTAACCCAGTTGTGAAGCGGATCTGGCTTCTCCTTTGACGTTGCTTGTCATAAGGTTGCAAAAGGGCGAATCATGTGACCTCAGGATGCTGCAACGGTCATAAGTGTGAACCAGTTGCCGAGCCTCTGAATTTTGATCATATGATTATAGGGAGGCTTCCAAGGTCGTAACTGTTAAAAAAAAGGGCCGTCAGTCACTTTTTCCAGTGCCGTTGTAACTTTGAATGGTCACTAAATGAACTGTTGTAAGTCAAGGACTACTTGTATACAGATTTAACAGATTAACAGAGTTGGAAGGTACCTTGTAGGTCATCTAGTCCAACCCCCTGCTCAAGCACCATTTCTGACAGAGGGCAGTCCAGTGTCTTCTTGAAAGCCTCCAGTGATGAAGCTCCCATAACTTCTAAAGGCAACTTCTATTCCATGGGTTGATTGCTGTCACTGTCAGAAAATTTCTCCTTATTTCTAAGTCGAATCTCTCCTGGATCAGTTTCCATCCTTTATTCCTTGTCTGGCCTTCGGGTGCCTTGGAAAATAGCTTGACCCCCTTCCTTTCTGGGGCAGCCCCTCAAATATTGGAAGACTGCTCTCCTGTCTCCTCTGGTCCTTCTCTTTCCTTGACTAGCCAGGCCCAGTTTCTGCAACTGTTCATCGTATGTTTTAGCCTCCAGGCCTTTGATCATCTTAGATAGGTTCAGATTAACAGAGTCAGAAGGGACCTTGTAAGTCATCTAGTCCACCCCACCCTTGCCCAAGCAGGAGACCCTACACCATTTTTGACAGATGGGCAGTCCAGTCTCTTCTTGAAAGCCCCACAACTTCTGAAGGCAACTTCTGTTCCATCGGTTGATTGATTCTCACTGTTAGAAAACTTCTCCTTATTTCCAGGGTTGAATCTCTCCTTGTTCAATTTCCATCCATTGTTTCTTGTCTGGCCTTCAGGTGCCTTGCAAAAAAGCTTGACCCCCCCTCGCCTCTCTGTGGCAGCCCGTCAAATATAGGAACACACCGAACTTCTCTACTTCGCCCTCCAAACATGGACTAAACCCTAAGATGGTAAGAAGAGGCATCGCCCAAAAGATGCCCCTCCCTCCCTTTTATGGGGCTGACCTCTTAATGGAATAGAATTCCTTATTGACCACGTGTGGTTGGACACACAATTTGTCTTGGTGCACTCTCAGTATACATAAAAGAAAAGATACATTCGTCAAGAATCATAAGGTACAACACTTAATGATAGTCATAGGGTACAATAAGCAATCAAAGAAGCAATAAGCAATCATTAAGCGTCACGTATCTCAATAGGGACTGTGTATGTATTTTTTAAAAAATCAATCCAACAAGTCACAGCCTCATAAGTCCTGAGCATTGTGGGTTTGCAACAAGAGTGTGAAGGCCGGCACTTCCAGCATTGATCAGGCGTGCAAGAGCCGCCGAAGAGGGAAAGAAATTGGCGTGTCACTTGCTAATGGACTTTGTGATCTATCTACGGACCGAGGAGACGTTAATGAGCAGACTGTTGCAGGCAAGAGCAACGCTTCTACTCAAGTTGTCAACTTGTGGGTGTGACTGGAAGGAGGTGGCAAGGTTGATCGGTCTCTTGCTGTTGAAATGTGTGGCTGCCAGTGACATCTTTGATGTGGCAATTAAGATCACAGATCACAGATAATCAGAGTTGGAAGGGACCTTGGAGGTCATCTAGTCCAGGGGTTGCCAACCTTTTGGATCTCAGGGACCACCAAACTCATAATTTTAAATCCCGCGGACCAGAGACCCTGGGAAAATCCCCCCAATCAGTCTCCTACCAATCAGTCATGTTTCCTACCAATCAGTCATTCTTTATTTGGGATACCGTCTCCAGCTCTGTTCTCAGGGGGAAGAGAGAGAGAGAGAGACTTTTGGCGAGTTGCAAGGAAAGCAGCAGAAGCAGCAGAAGTCTTTCTTTCTCTCCCCCAAACTCCGCCAGAAATGTGTCTTTGCTGGTGCAGCCTCTTGGAGCAGGAGGCCTTGCAGGGTCCCAAAGACTCATTTCTGGCGGAGTTTGGGGGAGAGAAAGAAAGACTTTTGCTGCTTTCCTTGCATGCAGCCAAAAGCAGAAGAAGAAAGAAGTGGAAAGAGGCAGCCCGATGGCCAGGTGAAGCGTGTGGGGCAAGTGGGGCAAGTTCTCCCTCTTCCTCTGCCCTTTCCCCCCTCTCCTCACTACCTCGAGTTGTTCGCAATGCAAAGGACGCAAGCCTTGTGTTCCTGCAGGCCATGTGGGCAGCACAACCTTGTGTTCCCGCACAACCTGGATGAATCGCTTTGGGGGTGACATTTCTCTGCGGACCACCAACATTTTCTCATGGACCACCAGTGGTCCCTGGCCCACTGATTGGTGACCACTGATCTAGTCCAACCCCCTGCCCAAGCAGGGGACCCTACTACACCTTTTATGACAAACGGCAGTCCAATCTCTTCTTGAAAGTCTCAAATAATGGCACTCTCCAGCAATTTGGTGGGAATATTCATATCCTGGGTTTGAGTTTCAATGAGTATTATGGGTTTAGGAAGACCCTCGCATGGTTGTGAGGTCACCTAGAAGGGTGTTGTGTAAGTACCAGTAGTCCTCGACTTACAATACTTCATTTAGTGACTGTTTGAAGTTACAACAACCGTGAAAAAAAGTGACTGAGGGGTGTTTTTCAGAGTTATGACCACTGCCGCATCCCTGTGGTCCATGATCAAAATTCAGATGTTGGGCAACTAGCTCATATTTATGATGGGGTCCGCATTTGGCGACCTTCTGCCAGTGGGGAAGCCAGATTGACTTAACAACCGTGTTACTAACTTAACAACAACAGCAATTCGCTTAAGCCGAGAAAAGTGATACAAAATTCACTTAACAACTCTACAGCTTAGCAAGGTGCATTTCGGGCTCATGGTCTTAATTTGAGGACTTCTTGTACAGGGGTTCCTCAAGTGACAATCACCACTGAGCCCACAAATTTATGTCGTTCGTTGAGAAATTTGTTAAGCAGGTCTTGCCCCATTTTACGACTTTTCTCGCCACGTTCGTTAAGAGCGAATCGCTGCAGTCTTTAAAGTGAGTAACCTGGTTGTTGAGTGAGCCTGGCGTCGCCCGTTGACTTTGCTCATCGAAAGGTCGCAAAAGGGGATCACGGGACCCCAGGGGGACACTGCAACACTGTCGTAAATGTGAATCAGCGGTCAAGCATCCAAATGCAAATCGCGTGACCGTGAGGATGCTGCAACGGTCATAAGTGTGGGGAAAATGGTCTTCGGTCGCTTTTCCGAGTGGTCGTTGTAGCTTCGAACGGTCACTAAGTGAACCGTTGTAAGTTGAGGACTAGCTGTACAGATCGGGCTCCTAGTTGTACGTCGGGCTCCTTCCTGCATTCAACCCAGAAGTTGTGGGTGTTCCATCGCTGGAGGCTTCTAAGGAGAGATTGGGCAGCCATTTTGGTCTTGGAATGATGGTGTTTCAAGAGCCGGTTCGTCCTTTAATCTTCATAGTTTTCAATGGTGATTTCTTTTTCTTTTTCTTTCCCATCCACCCCCCTTCTTCTTTTTTGGCTGAAACTAGCACAGAAACACATCAAGTCCGGCGGGAGGATGTTTGGGAAGGGGAAGGCCGAACGGGATGAGGTGTGGTTCAAAAATGCCTTTTGCAACATGTAACCCATTTCTTGGCGTTCTCTCTTTCTCTTTCTCTCATTCTCTCATTCTCTCTCTCTCAATTTCTCTTTTTCTCTCTCTCTCTCTTTCTCTTTCTCTCATTCTCTCATTCTCTCTCTCTCAATTTCTCTTTTCTCTCTCTCTCTCTTTCTTTCTCTCATTCTCTCATTCTCTCTCTCTCAATTTCTCTCTCTCATCTCTCTCTCTTTCTTTTCTCTCATTCTCTCATTCTCTCTCTCTCAATTTCTTTTCTCTCTCTTCTCTTTCTCTTTCTCTCTCTCATTCTCTCTCTCTCAATTTCTCTTTTCTCTCTCTCTCTCTCTTCTCTCATTCTCTCATTCTCTCTCTCTCAATTTCTCTCTCTCATTCTCTCTCTCAATTTCTCTCTCTCTCATTCCCCCACCCCTCTCTCTTGCCAGATACTTCTTCCCCGTCTCCCTTGCACCATAACACAAGATGTAACGTGATCTCTGAGGCCTGGAGGAAAAAGATCAACGCAGATTTCTTCCTCAAGAGACAGGCTAAAAAGAATTACATTTCAATGCAGTGCAGGCAGGCAGGCATCGCTTCTGAGGGTCAAGAAAAACCTTTTCAACACTTTGGAGGGTTCGCTAAACCCAGGGATTTTTGTTTAAATCAAGTTTTTTTAAAATTTTATTGTTTATGCATACCAATGCATGAATGGTATGGTAACTGGGTATCATGCATTGCAATACAAAGAAGCGTAATATTGCTACTCGTGGTTGTTACCTTTCTTTCACAATTTCACATTATTTACACATACCTCCCTTCCATTCCTAAACCTTCCTCTTATTCTTTCATATATCTTACTCTCTTAAAATATATGTACTATTATTCCCCTCTTATTTACATCTCCATTTTAACTTTTGTCTCAACATACGTCCACACAAAAATCCTCACAACGACAGAATCCCCAATTATAACTTCAAAAAAGGCAACTATGATCTTATAATCAACGATTTCTCATCCCTTGATTGGCCATTTCTATTCACTGGATGCAATACTGTAGAAGACCATTACAACATATTTTTACTTGAAGTCAAAAGAGTCATCAAATTATATGTACCAATAACAACTCCAAAAACCAGAAAAAAACAAATTACCCAAAACAATAAGGAAGCTTCAATCTAAAACGAAATCACTTTGGTGGAAAAACAAATCTGGTCACGTTGCCAATTTCAAAAGCTGATACAAAAATTTATGCCACCAGATAAAAACTGAATGCACCAATTATCACATTAAACAAGAAGAAAATCTTCTACGCACCAATTCCACCCGTGCTTTCTACAATTTTGTAAACAACAAACTAAAAGACTCAAGGTCCATCCCACCCCTGAAAGGACCTAATGGTAAAGATTGCAACAACGACACTATTAAAGCCAACCTCTTTAACACATTTTTTGGCTCAGTACTTGTAAACAGCAATGGATCATGCCCAGTATTTCCTAGCCGAACCACAGACAACTACAATGATCTTATACATATTGATTTTACAGAAGACAATGTTGAAAAAGCACTGCGCAATCTAAAACCATCCCTATCTATTGGACCAGGTGGAATATGTGCCTACTTCTTAAAAAAGCTATCCACTGCCATAGCAGAACCTCTAAACATAATCTCTGAAAAATCTTTCAGGACCAGCTCCTTGCCAAAACTATGGTCACAAACCACAGTTATCCCCATCTTCAAAAAGGGAGACCCCAGCCTAGTTGAAAATTACAGACCAATCTCTTTATGCTGCGTCACCTGTAAAGTCATGGAATCAATTATTAACCAATCCATCATCCTCCAATTAGAAACAAACAACCTACTCTCTAATAAACAATTTGGTTTCAGAAAAAAACTATCCTGTAATCTGCAACTCTTACACTGCAAAAACATATGGACTACACAACTCGATCAGGGCAAAGCAATAGACACAATCTACATAGACTTCTGTAAAGCCTTTGATTCAGTGGTACACGACAAACTACTCCTAAAACTAAAATCTTACGGTATCTCTGGACACCTGCATTACTGGGTAGAAGCATTCCTGTCAAACAGGCAACAAAATGGTCAAAATTGGGAGCATCCTATCAAATTCTGTACCTGACAACAGTGGTGTCCCCCAAGGCAATGTTCTAGGACCAACTCTTTTCATACTCTACATAAATGACCTCTGTGATCACATCAAGAGTAACTGCGTTCTCTTCGCTGATGATGTAAAATTATTCAACACCACAGACAATACTGCTACCCTTCAAAAAGACCTTGATTATGTATCAGAATGGTCAAACAAATGGCAACTTCAAATCTCAACAAATAAATGCTCTGTCCTACATATTGGCAAAACAAAATCAGAAAATAAAATACAGGCTGAATAGTCAAGACCTCGTTGATGATCCAAACTCTGTCAAGGATCTTGGAGTACTCATCTCTAATGATCTAAGTGTTAAAGCCCACTGTAACTACGTAGCCAAAAAGGCGTTAAGAGTTGTTAACCTAATCTTACGTAGCTTTTTCTCTGGTAATATTACACTAATAACTAGAGCATACAAAACATTTGCTAGACCAATACTTGAATACAGCTCATCAGTCTGGAACCCACATTACATATCTGATATTAAAACAGTTGAGAAAGTCCAGAAATATTTCACAAGAAGAATTCTCCACTCCTCTACTCATTGCAGAATACCTTATGCCACCAGACTCGAAATTCTAGACCTAGAAAATCTAGAACTACACCGTCTTCGGTCCGATCTAAGTATAGTATATAAAATCATACATTGCAATGTCCTACCTGTCAATGAATACTTCAGCTTCAACCATAACAACACTAGAGCAAACAATAGATACAAACTCAAGGTTAACCGCACCAAACTTGACTGCAGAAAATACGAATTCAGCAACAGAGTGGTCAATGTCTGGAATACTTTACCTGACTCTGTGGCTTCTTCCCCAAACCCCAAAAACTTTCACCTTAGACTGTCTACTATTGACCTCACCCCCTTCCTAAGAGGTCTGTAGGGGGCATGCATAAGCGCACCAACATGCCTACCGTCCCTGTCCTATTGTTTTTTTTATATATATATATTTATTTTTCTTATATGTATCCATGTATTCATAACTATGTTTTTACTTATACCTATTATCTTGTAAGCAATTGACAAATAAAAATAAATAAATAAATAAATAAATAAACTTTTTTCTCCCCTCTTACTAACCCCCAGGTTTTGAGGGGCAGTCACAAAGAGGGGCTACTGCATTGAATCTTCACCTCTGCCTGGGTTTGAAGGAAATTAGGGAATTGGAAAGAAACTTGGAGGAGAAGTAATTGGCCTGTTTGGAAGATCCCCCATTGTCCTAAACCCCGATTTCTTTCCATATCCTTGATTTCTTTTTTAATCGAAGAATAATAGATTAACGGAGTTGGAAGGGACCTTGGAGGTCTTCTAGTCCAACCCCCTGCTTAAGTAGGAAACCCTATTCCCTACAAATGACTATCGAGTCTCTTCTTAAAAGTCTTTAGTGATGGAGAACCCACAACTTCTGAAGGCAAGTTCTTCCACTGGTTAATTGTTCTAATTGTCAGGACATTTCTCCTTAGTTCTAAGTTGGTTCTATGCTTGATTAGTTTCCATCCGTTGCTTCTTGTCCTGCCTTCAGGTGCTTTGGAGAATAGCTTGACTCCCTCTTCTTTGGGGCAGCCCCTGAGATATTGGAAGACTGCTATCATATCAACCCTAGTCCTTCTTTTCATTAAACTAGACATACCCAATTCCAGCAACCGTTGTTCATATATTTTTAGCCTCGAGCCTCCTATTAGTTTTAGAATTATTAGAAGAATATAACTTTATTACAGTCTTAGACCAGCAATAGACATCACTATTTACAATATATTAAAAATTAGTACTGACACATTATAATAGTGGATAAAAACATCCCTGTAAAGAAAATACATGTTCTCAAACAGTTAGGGTCACTCCCTGGTTTATATGAGTGGAGAGCCATTAAGTATGTGTGTAAATATCATTTTCCAAAGATTGTTCTATCTCCAAAACTTGGCACAAATTGACCGCTATTATTCTGTAACCAATTTTTTTTCTTGTGGACATTACAGCAACACACAATTATTAGAATATTATTAGAATTCAGAAGTTGTGGGAGCTTTCATCTCTGGCAGCTTTCCAGAAGAGACTGGGCTGCCATCTGTCAAAAATGGTGTAGGGGTCTGCTTGGGCGGGACGAGGGGATTAGACTAGATGACCTACGAGGTCCCTTCCGATTCTGTCAATCTGTAATTAGATGCAGTTGTGAACTTCAGGCTGGCCAGAATGACCAGCCTCCACGCATTTGACGTAAGCGGAGGGCGTCCCACGGGACATGGTGTTTCGTGCACCTGGAACCAATGTCAGGCCTGAAGAAAAACAATGATGCGTACGATGTGTTATGTCCTAAAACGTTGCTGACCCACAAAAGTGCACTGACACACCTTCTTAATGAACGTGAGGCGTGTGCTGGAGACGTCTTCAAGGACCATAGCTGGGCCCCACCATTCGCTTCCAACGAAGGCATCGATGGGGCAGTTGATCCTCCGTTAGATGTCTCCATAGCAAAATAAAAACAATGGCAGAGGGTTTTTTTTTTTTGAGTCACTATGGCAATAAACGCACATTTTCCTACCATGAAATCATTTCTGTGCAGAAATGTCTCTGGGTTTGTGTGTGTGTGTGTGTCTTACACCGTGTATGAAATAGCACTCATACTACGGAACATATGGCTCTCAGGGGCTGATATAATGTTTTGAAGAGCCAGTTCTCTAAGAACTTTAAAAGGAGAATTTTTATTTTATTTTTCCTTGCCCCGGGACGTATGTAAGATCACCTCCTTCTGAAGTGGGAATTCTTGCCACTGGAAAATTCCAACAATGTATAGACCAGACATCATCATCATAGTCATCTTCGTTTAACGGCCCCATCATCCCTTGCGGGGTGAAGTCTGGGCAACTGAATGGAGCTAGCAGAGTGTTTACTGGCCGGATGCTTTTCCTGTCGCCAATGTGGAGTTTTGCTCAGCAGATATATTCTCAACATGCCCAGAGAGAGAAATATCTGCCTCTACCTCAGATTGAACTCACAGCCTCCTGATTGTGAGGGGAGAACTTCACCTTCTAGGCCACCGCACCTCTCCAAGGTATAGATCAGACATGACCCAAGGAAAATTGTATGTCTACCCCGGAGGTAATCTATAGAACGTCTTCATATAGGTAGACCTCGACTTACAACCATTCGTTTAACGACTGTTCAACGTTACAACAGCATTGGGAAAAGATTATGACTGGTCCTTGCACTTACAACCATTGCAGAATCCGCCCCCCCCCCCAGTCATATGATCAAAACTCAGGGGCTTGGCCACAGGCATGTATGTTGTAGAGTCCTGGCATCACCATTTTTGACCTTCCCAACTGGCTTCCAACGAGCGAAGTCAATGGGGGAAGCTGGATTTGTTTAATGATCCCCTTAACCACTATTACAAAAAGGGCCGTAAAATTGGAAAGAACTCACTGAACAACCTTCCATTGCCGAGCAATGGAAAATCTGGTCCACCATTCTGGTCCTAAGTCAAGGACTACCTGTAATAGTCAGGCAGGTCCTGGTTCAGAAACAGCACTGAAAAGATGTGATCTATGACAGATCCTCTGTAGGAGAAGAGCAGGCAGAACTAGGAGGGTGGAGTTAAGCGAGTCATCCGCCTAGAATCGGTTCGTTCCTACAAACAGTCCAAGCCCGCTTGAATTCCATTTATGCCAATTTAGTATACAACTTTAGTTGACTAGATTCTTGGGGATGGGATAGGATAGGATAGAATGAGGAGAGGAGAGAATAGAATATAGAATAAAAAAATATAGAATAGGAATAGAATAGAAATGGAATAGAATAGAATAGAATAGAATAGAATAGAATAGAATAGAATAGAATAGAATAGAATAGAACAGAACAGAAAATATGAAATGGAATAGAATGGACTAGTCTAAACTACAAATTAGAGTAGATTAGACTAGAACTAGACCAGAAAATACGGAATGGAATGGAATGGAATGGAATGGAATGGAATGGAAGGGAATGGAAGGGAAGGGAAGGGAAGGGAAGGGAAGGGAAGAGAAGAGAGAGAGAGAGAGAGAGAGAGAGAGAGAGAGAGAGAGGAGAAGAGAAGAGAAGAGAAGAGAAGAGAAGAGAAGAGAAGAGAAGAGAAGAGAAAGAGAAGAGATTTATTGGGAATGTGATTAAGACACACAAGGAATTTGTCTCTCGTGCAGAAGCTCTCAAAGTCCATGCAAACCAACAGAGTGTAATAATCATAATGAGGGGGTAGTAGAGAAGATGAGAAGAACCCAAGTGGTCCAATCCCAGCTCCTCTTGAATTCCTTTGACTTATCTGAAGCCAATTTATTACAGAACTTTCCTCAACTAGATTCTTGTGTACTGATTTGAGCAATCAATCTTCTGAACTGCAGCTTACAGTATGATCCCGATCCTTGGCGCCTGACCTCCTTACCCTTACAACTATCACGGCATCACAATGCATTATGCGGGCGTGAGGATGAACGCGTACAGAGCCACCTTGTTTTGAAGAACACACAATCAGTCCTCATCACCAAATTTCAAAACGTAAGATGAGAGACCTCAAGGAAAAGTGACAACGCTCCCTCAAGGTGGCCGCCTTCTCAGAGGCTAGGAAAGCAAAGGATGCCTTCCCTCCTTCCAAGGGGTTGGAAAGATGTTGAGACTCTAGAAAAAGTACAGGGAAGAGCAACCAGGATGATTAGGGGACTGAAGACTAAAACATACGAAGAACGGTTGCAGGAACTGGGCCTGGCTAGTCTAGGGAAGAGAAAGGACCAGGGGGGACAGGATAGCAGTCTTCCAATATTTGAGGGGTTGCCACAGGGAGGAAGGAGTCAAGCTATTTCCCAAGGCACCTGAAGGCCAGACAAGGAATTATGGATGGAAACTGAACAAGGAGAAATTCAACCTGGAAATAAGGAGGAATTTTCTGACAGTGAGAACAATCAACCGATGGAACAGAAGTTGCCTTCGAAGTTGTGGGAGCTGCATCACTGGAGGCTTTCAAGAAGAGACTGGACTGCCATCTGTCAGAAACGGTGTAGGGTCTCATGCTTGGGTGGGGTGGGGGGGTTGGACTGGATGACCTACAAGGTCCCTTCCAACTCTGATTGTCTGTTATCTGAAAGCCACTGTAAGCAGCTGTTCTTCTCCAAGAGCCAATGGCCGTCGCCCACCGAAGCTCTTTGGGAGCACAGAAACTGTTTCTGTTTGCTTAATTGAGCCCGGCTTGGCCAAGCCAGGACGTGCCAGAGTACTGTGTAAATAATGAAAGCTAATTTGCAGCTAAGCACCCTGGCTGGAAACATATTTATATAAATATTGTGCGCGGCTAAGGCAACCAGAGCTTGCCAAGGAGAAGGAGGGAGGAGAGGTGGCACAACACTGAACATGACGGGCAATCTCCACGGGGACTTCCCGAGGAAAGTTTGAGTGACAGCAGGAGCGGCAGAGGTGGTATCCAGCAGGTTCTGACCCGTTCTGGAGAACCGGTAACGGAAATTTGGAGTAGTTTGGAGAACCGTCAAATCCCACCTCTGACTGATTCCACCCCCACCTCTTCTCTGCCTCCCATTGAGTCCCAGCTGATTGGCTGGGTCTTCTTTGGTTGCCCTGCCCAGGAGAACGGAGCTGGAAAGCAGGTTAGCGGAGTGGGGAGGGAATGGGGATTTTGCAGTATCCTTCCCAAGCCACGCCCACCAAGCCACACCACGCCCAAGCCAAGCCACGCCCACAGAACCAGTAGTTTAAAAAAAATTGAATCCCACCACAGAGGAGCGGCCCAGCTTTTCAAGCAACCACGAGTGATTTCGCACCGTTGTCAAGAGGGCTCAAAAATATCATGTACTTACGACGCGGTTATTCCATTAATTGGCATTTTTAAAAGTTTTCCCGTTTAAAATAGCCAGAGCTCATGAGGGATCCTCACAAGGGATCTGAACTTCTGAAGACCTAGCAATGTCACGAGATGTTAATTTTTGTTGTTGTTGTTTAAATTTTGTTTGTGAAAGGGGAAAAAAAGGGGGGGTGAGTTATTGGATGCCATTTTAGGGTCCCTGTCTCCAGCGTCAACCCTGAAGCTGATCTGACTGGAGCCATATTGGAGCTTCAGTGTTGCCACACTGGAGTTGAGGGGAAAGGGAGGGGGGAATAGAGATAGCTGGGGTTTGTGTAGCCAAAACAAAATACTTTCTCTTGAGAACCAAGGACATTCCATAAGAGCCTCAGTGGCGCAGTGGTTAGCGTGCAATACTGCAGGCTACTTCTGCTGCCTGCCGGCTGCCTGCAATTTCACAGATTGCATCTCACCAGGCTCAACTGACCAAGTCCTCCTCCTTTTGGCCCCATCAGTTCTAAGTTGCTCATGGGTACAAAACAAAGTTTTTCCTCTCTTGAAAAAAAACATTGGGACTCATGCTGGTTCAGTCTTTCAAGACCTGCAACCCAAACACAACTGGTTGTGTTGTGGAAGTCAGTGGAACGACTTGCCACCAGAAGTTGAGGGTGCTCCATCACTGGAGGTTTTCAAGAAGAGATTGGACAGCCACTTGTCTTTAAACGGCAATAGGTCTCCTGCTTGGGCAGGGGGTTGGACTAGAAGACCTCCAAGATCCCTTCCAGCTCTATTCTGATTGAAGCGTTTGAGTCCCCTCCCTTATTTGGCATAAAATACTCTATTCCTTCCTTTTAGGGACATGAAAGAAGTCGATTCTGTGTGACCCGCAAATAATTTCGGCTTCAAGTTTTAATTTTAATTTCAGCTGAAGGGAGAAGCCTCCATGAAATTAGGCATGGGTTGCTTCTTCCTCTCCTTCCTCTTCTTCTTCTTCCTCCTCTCTTCCTCCTCTTCTTCTCTTCTTCCTCCTCTCCTCCTTTTCTTCTCTTTTTCCTCCTCTCCTTCCTTTCCCCCTCCTTCTCCTTCTCCTTCTTCTTCTGGAATTTTGAATTCCACATCTATGTATTGTGGTTTCGTTTGAAACCCTCGTAGCCATCTATGGCAAAGCATCGTGGCCCAAACCATCCAAATGCAACTCAAAATTAAAAAAAAAAAAATAAGAAAATGCAAACCCCTTTTTTTTGGCATAAAAATGTGAAGGAAGAACAAAGAATCCAAAACAATGTTCTTGAAAATAACTGGAAAAAGAACACGATGCTGTATTGTTATCTTCTGCTTGAAAAACACAAAACAGTGTGTTACTGTTTTCTCCCACAGTTTGTTCCCTGTTGTATGACCAGAGATTAGATTTATGGGTAGCGTCAGCTTTGGTCTTGTGCATTAATCTTCCAGAGCTGCTGGACATAAAATGATCACAGGAAAACACCCCCCCCGCTCTTTTTTTTAATATCAAGCCAGGGACGGAGCCATATTTTTTTTAGCACCTTGCAAAGATTTTGGCAGTTGGATGCCTTCATTGGGTAACCTTATCAGCTATATCTGAAGACCTTCTGGCTACTCTCATATCTTCCTTTTTTGCTTCGTTTTCTTTGTGATAAGGTGCGACTTTGCTGGCAGAAGGGAAATCTGGAGTTGGTGTGATAAGAGCAGTGAAGCAGCGAAGGGGGAAAGACTGCAGGTTTTATAATAGAAGTTTTGAGAAGATGTGAATTTAGGAAATTGCTGGACACTGATATATTCGGGTAGCTCTTGACTTACAACCAGTTGAATAATAGAATAACAGGGACATTGGAGGTCTTCTAGTCCAACGCCCCTGCTCCGACAGGAAACTGTACACCATTTTGGACAGATGATTGGGGGACTGGTGGCTAAAACATATGATGAATGGTTGCAGGAATTGGGTATGTCTAGTCTGATCAAAAGAAGGACTGAGGTGACATCATAGCAGTCTTCCAATATTTGAGGGGTTGCCCCAAAGAAGAGGGAGTCAAGCTATTCTCCAAAGCACCTGAAGGCAATGTCCCGTAATCATTTAATCACGATGGATGATGCTTTCACCCAGGGGTGTGGGATTCAAGATCTACAATTCTCACTTCTTAAAATACAATTTTGTTTTGCTTGTCATAGAGGAAAGAGATGCAAGCATTTGGTTCCTGGATCTGGTTCTCACACGAGAACACTGTCCCTCTTTCCAGAACAAACCGCAACTCGTATCCAAGTGATTGGAACTACGACATTTGCATTAAGGCATCCCTCCAGGGGTGGGATTCAAAAAGTTTTACCACTGGTTCGGTGGGCGTGGCTTGGTGGGCTCCAGGGGTGGGATTCAATTTTTTAAACAACCAGTTCTGTGGGCGTGGCTTAGTTGGTGGGCGTGGCTTGGTGGTCATGTGACTGGGTGGACATGGCTTGGAGGTCATGTTGACTGGGCATGGCCAGCTCAATATCACTCACATCGAGGCACGAATCTCCTCGCCTGGCCTCTTGTGACTGTGGGGATGCTGCAACAGTCGTAAGTGTGAAAAACGGTCATAAGTCACTTTTTTCAGTGCCATTGTAGCTTTGAACGGTCACTCCACACAAGCAAAGTACCAGCAAAGGAGGGGGAAAAAATTTCGGAGAAGTTCCTGAGACAGGAAGTCTAGTCCTGCCAAGAAAGTAATAAGGGTTAACGGAGAGGCAGTTTCTGTAAGCAATACCAGAATGTTTCCTTCCTGCCTTCCTTACAGGATTAGGCCAGTTATTTCTTCTAACAACCGGTTCTCCGAACTGCTTAGAATGTTAACAACCGGTTCTAGAGAATAGGTGCCAACTGGTACAATCCCATCCCTGATTTCACCCCAAAGTGTCATTTACTTCCAGTTTTCAGCAAAAATCCCCCTTAGCAAACAATGAATTCACTTAATGTTCATTTTGCGACTGTCACATTCAGTGCCGCAAAAAAAGTTACAAAATTGGATTGGTTCCATGGGTCAGCTTTACAGCTTTACGACCTGCCCATAATGGTCACAATGCATGACCTTTATGGGCCATCTCCTTACAGTCATTAAGTTAAGGAGGATCTGTACAATTATTACTAACAGTCTGCAAGGAAAGCAACAACCGTGGTTGGTTACACCCACCACTTGATCATCAGAGGTATATATTTTCTAATTTTGTTAAATTAACTGATCAAAGGAAAACATGAAATGCATACAATACTATTTCAAGAGTAATGCAAGAGAATCCTGCCCAGAATAGCAATAGCAATAGTACTAAGACTTATATACAGCTTCACACTGCTGTACAGCCTTCTCCAAGCAGTTTACAGAGTCAGCATCTTGCGCCCAACAATCTGGGTCCTCATTTTACCCACTTTGGAAGGCTGGAAGGCTGAGCCAACCTTGAGCCTGGTGAGATTGGAACAGCTAAATTGCAAGCAGCCAGCAGAAGTAGTGCAGTATTGCACTCTAACCACTGCACCACTGTGACACTTATCAAAATCCTCTCAAAATCCTGAACGAATGGCTCAAAAGTTTTCTTCCTTGCATCTGTCTCTCTCTTTCTCTCTTTCTCTCTCTGTGTGTGTGTTTTTAGCATTCATGTGAGGGGGGGGGGGGGATTAAAGATGAGTACTTGATCTCTGCAACGCCTTTTTGTTTGAAAAAAATGGAGAGCCCAAAACAGAATCCTCTTTGTTTCCACAAACAACATTTGCAACTTGCTGGTTAAAGTCCCCACTGACTAATAAATGGCAATAAAGTTTAATAGAAGGGAGACACAATTTTCCCACCCACTTCCTCTGCAGTGTTGCCCCAATTTCTCACAGTGGTTAAGTGTCTACGGAGATTTTCAGTCATCCAGGTCACTGGACCTTCTTGTTTTTTTCTTTTGAAGACATTTCACTTCTCCTCCAAGAAGCTCTGACTTCCATTCCCCACCATCCAGTCAGAGCTGAAGAAACTTCTTGGATGAGAAGCGAAACGTCTTCAAAGAAAAAGCAGAAAGTCCAGTTGCCTCTTGAAAAAGCACTTTTGGTTAAGTAGAGACTGCTGTCAGCCTGTAAAAATGCCATCAGCCACTTTCTTAAACTAAAAACCTTTTGTTTATTTCAAGAGAAAACTTTGTTTCAATGCCCTTGAACCAAACTTATATAAACTTTGTTGCCTGTATCTTTACGATTTATATTGTTTCACTTAGTTTCCTAGTATGATTTTTGTTGGTTGCTTATTTAGTATCCTATGACTATCACTAAGTCTTGTATCTTATGATTCATGATGAGTGTATTTATGATAGAATAGAATAGAATAGAATAGAATACTTTATTGGCCAAGTGTGATTGGACACACAAGGAATTTGTATTGGTGCAAATGCTCTCAGTATACATAAAAGAAAAGATACATTCGTCAAGAGTCAGGAATCATCAGGTACAACATTTAATGATAGTCATAGGGTACAATAAGCAATCAAATCATACTAGGAAACTGTCAATATAAATTATTAGGATACAAGTGACAAAGTTACAGTCATACAGTCACAAGTGGGAGGGGATGGGTGATAAGGAGTGATGAGATTAATAGTAATAGTAGTGCAGACTTTGTAAATAGTTGGACAGTGTTGAGGGAATTATTTGCTTAGCAGAGTGATGGCGTTCAGGAAAAAACTCTCCTTGTGTCTAGTTGTTCTGGTGTGCAATGCTCTACAGCGTCGTTTTGAGGGAAGGAGTTGAAACAGTTTATGTCCAAGATGTGAGTGGTCTGTAGATATTTTCCCAGCCCTCTTTTTGACTCGTGCAGTATACAGGTCCTCAATGGAAGGCAGGTTGGTAGCCATTGTTTTTTCTGCAGTCCTAATTACTCTCTGAAGTCTGTGTCTGTCCTGTTCGGTTGCAGAACCAAACCAGACAGTTATAGAGTTGCAGATGACAGACTCAATAATAACCTCTGTAGAACTGGATCAGCAGCTCCTTGGGCAGTTTGAGCTTTCTGAGTTGGTGCAGAAAGAACATTCTTTGTTGTGCTTTTTTGATGACTATGATCATGATTAATCACTTGTATCTCTGATGTACACTGAGAGCTTATGCACCGAAGACAATTTCCTTGTGTGTCCAATCGCCCTTGGCCAATAAAGAATTCTATATCTAAGGCAGCGGGTCTTCAAACTTGGCAACTTGTAAGACTTGCAGGCTTCACTTCCCAGAATTCTTCAGCCCGCTGGGGAATGCTGGGAGTTGAAATCCACAGGTCTTCAAGCTGCCAAGTTTGGAAGAGCCCTGATCCAAAGGGTCTGACATTCGCAAACCTGCCCACTGTTCTATTTTATTTTATTTTTATTAAGACGAAGGGAGGAAGAGCACGGCTTGATCTGTTTGTTCCTGATCTGTCCAGTGATTCCAGAGAGGGGATGAATTGGCATTTTGTGGGATGATGAATTCACAAGCTTTGTTTTATACATCTGATGAAGAGGTGAGGTCAGCAGATTGCTGAGCCGCCCTGTACAATTATGGCTGCGGTTTCTCTCTTAGTTGCTGAGAATGTGCTTTGTGCAATAAAACCCACAGCTGGTGGAAGATCAGCTGTGTCGAAGGAAGCCACTGGAAACCATTGCAAAGTCCTAAACACTTCGTTTTCTTAAGCGCCCCTCTCTATCGTCTAAATTTCTAGGGCAGCTAGTCCTCGAGTTAAGACCACAGTCAAGAACCAGAACTTCCTTTGCCAAGCAAGGTGATTCTTAAGTAAGTTGTGCCCGATTTTATTACCCCCTTTTTGCAATGGCTGTTAAGTGAATCATTGCAGTTATTAATCGGATCGTGTGGCCGTTAAGCAAATCCAGCTTCCCCAATGGACTTTGCTCGTTGGAACCCAGCTGGGATGGTCGCAAACAGATGATCACTATACATGCCGATTGCCAAGTGCTTAGATTTTGATCCCATGGCCATAGGGATGCTGTGATGGTCGTAAGTGCGAGGATCAGTCCCCAGTCACTTTTTTCAGCCCCGTTGTAACTGCAAACCATCAGTAAATGGATGGTTGTAAGCCGAGGATTACCTGTACGCAGACGGGAACGGAGTATGGTGGGAAAATAACTGGTGTCTCTAAACGTTGAGAAGTTCTCCTTGTCCACGTAAATACCATTACGATGTTGTGTCTGCAGAACACATTCTTTTGGGGTGAAAGAAATTTGAAAATTGTCCCCTTAAAGCTTTTTTAAATGGGCGCGATGGCTTGGCGGTTAAAGACACTGAATTTGTCAGCTGGAAGCAGCCCAGGTTTGAGATCCGAGCGCTCTGTGACGGGGTGAGCTCCCATTCCCTGCTTCAGCTCCTGCTCACCTAGCAGTTCGAAAGCATGCAAATGCGAGGAGATAAATAGGTACCATTTTGGTGGGAAGGTAACGGCGTTCGGTGTGTGCCTTTGGCCTGGAGCCATGCTGGCCACGTGACCACAGAAATTGTCTTCGGACAATGCTGACTCCCTCTGCCAAGAAACGGAGCTGAGCACTGTGCCCTAGCAACTGGACGCAACTGGACGCAACTGGATGCAACTGGACGCAACTGGACAGGGAAAGCATAACCTAAAGCTGTTTTGGAAATCAAAACTTCCAGGAGCTGCACAGATTGTAAATAGATGCTGTTCCAACTCATCCTTCGGTCACCAGAGAAGTGATGACAAGCTCTCTAACACGACATTTTTCTGTCACTTTGCTACCTTGAGGAGACAAATGTCATGGCCTCTATGGTATGAATGTCTGGTTGATGCTAAGTCTGGCTATCTTAGTATCTCTGCTATTTACAGATATGGTTCGTCACGCAAAGCACACATGTAGGTAGGAGAAGTTCTTGGTCTGAGCCTTGGCATCTCAGCTTAAAGAAATCCATTAAAGAAATGGATTGAGAAAGAAAGAAAGAAAGAAAGAAAGAAAGAAAGAAAGAAAGAAAGAAAGAAAGAAAGAAAGAAAGAAAGAAAGAAAGAGAAAGAAAGAAAGAAAGAAAGAAAGAAAGAGGGAGGGAGGGAGGGAGGGAGGAGGAAGGAAGAAAGAAAGAAAAAGAGGGAAGGAAGGAAAGAAGAAGAAAATTAAAAGGAAAGAAAGAAGGAAGAAAAGAAAGAATCAGGGAGGGAAGGAAGGAAGGAAGGAGAAGGGGAGCAGAGGGGAAAGGAGGGAAGGGGAAGGAAGCAGAGGGAGAGAGGAAAGAAAGAGAGAGAAAGAAAGAAAGAGGGAGGGAGGGAAGGAAGGAAGAAAAGAAGAAAAAAATTAAATAGGAAAGAAAGAAGGAAAGAAAGAAAGAATGAGAGAGGAGGGAGGGAGGGAAAGAAGGAAGGAGAAGGGGAGCAGTGGGAAAAGGAGGGAAGGGGAAGGAAGTGGAAGGAGAGGAAAGAAAGAAAGAAAGAGGGGGAAGAAAGAAAGAAAGAAAGAAAAGAAAGAAAGGAAAGAAGAGGGAGGAAAGAGAAGAAAGAAAGAGAGGAGGAGGGAGGGAAGGAAGGAAGGAAGGAAGGAAGGAAGGAAGGAAGGAAAGAAAGAAAGAAAGAAAGAAAGAAAGAAAGAAAGAAAGAAAGAAAGAAAGAAAGAAAGAAAGAAAGAAAGAAAGAAAGAAAGAAAGAAAGATTTTATCCAGAATCTTTGAAGGGAACTTATATAATTGAGTCTCTGACTCACTGGAGTTCAGAGAAAAATAAAAATAGATAAAAATGTTCAGGGATATAAGTTGTAACTCAACTGGATGGAGCTCGCCTGGGCTTTGAAAGTGATCTGCGTGGTAATGGCTAATTTCGTGATGAACGTAACCTGCTTTATTAATAGCCAAATTCCATCCTGATTTCAAAGCCCTTCATTTAGTTAATGAAAGGAAAAGAAGGGATGTGGGGGGGCACGTTGTTTGGAGCTTCATTTTCAAATGTCATGGACGGAGGCAACGATCCAACTGCAGGGAGAATTACATATTTCCTGCATTTTAGGAAAAAAAAAATGGAATAATGCATTTGCTTTTGCTACCTGAGATCCTGAAACCAAACAGCTTTCATTGCCATAGCTCAATGGTCGCTCTTATAAATCTGCACCCCCTTTCTAAATCTGCATTGTCTCAGCTTTGAAGCTTCTCTTCTATTCAGAAAGCAAGCAAAGTTAAGCTAGAATTAATGAAAGCAGATTAAAGAAGGAAAGCGCTGGTGAGACTTGCCAGCTTTTCAACTCCTTTGTAAATGTATAAGAGATCCCCATGCCTATCGTGCAGAGGTGGTATTCAGCCGGTTCTGACCAGTTCTGGAGAACCAGTAGAGGAAATTTTGAGTTGTTCGGAGAACTGTCAAATCCCACCTCTGACTGGCCCCGCCCCCATCTCTTCTCTGCCTCCCATTGAGTCCCAGCTGATTGGCTGGGTCTCCTTTGGTTGCCCTGCACAGGAGAACGGAGCTGGAAAGCAGGTTAGTGGGGTGGGGAGGGAAGGGGGATTTTGCAGTATCCTTCCCAAGCCACGCCCACCAAGCCACACCATGCCCAAGCCACGCCCACAGAACCTGTAGTTATTTTGAATCCCACCATTGCTACGGTTTTAATAGACTCTAGTCCCGATAGCAATGGCTGTCAGTTTTGGAATCCTTATTCAACGCTGCCACATAACTTGAGAAAGTGGGAGGGGGGTGATTTTAATTGAGTAGCTCTAAGTGGACAAAATAGAATTCTTTTGTTAGTTCAAGGTCATGGAGTGTGGCGCAGAAACAAAAAGGAACTTACTTGGGGATTGGTTCATGTGGTGTGATGATGAGGGGAAACGGGGATGGTTTGTAGTTTGCGACATTGTGGGAAGTCCGAGAAACTTTTAGTTTCGAGATTCCACAGATGTGCCAGGTGCTATGCTAATAAAGGTACTTTTGAGATGACATCTGTCTTGGAGTTACTGATTGGAAGGAGGTTTGCGGGAATGCTGACAATGACACTTAGACTTATAATTATTTATTAGATTTAATTATTTATAATTATAATTATTATATGTTTTACAGTCCTTTACAGCTCTAAGCGGTTGACAGAGTCAGCCTTTTGCCCCCAACAATCTGGGTCAGGGGTGGGATTCAAATTTTAACAACCGGTTCTGTGGGCATGGCTTAGGTAGTGGGCGTGGCTTGGTGGTCATGTGACTGGGTGGACATGGCTTGGTGGTCATGCGACTGGCTGGGCGTGGCCAACTCAACATCACTCACATCGAGGCATGCATCCCCTCGCCTGGCCTCTCATGACTGTGGGGATGCTGCAACAGTCGTAAGTGTGAAAAATGGTCATAAGTCACTTTTTTCAGGGCCATTGTAACTTTGAATGGTCACTCCACACAAGCAAAGTACCAGCAAAGGAGGGAAAAATAACTCCAGAGAAGTTCCCGAGACAGGAAGTCTAGTCCTGCCAAGAATGTAATAAGGGTTAACGGAGAGGCAGTTTCTGTAAGCAACTCCAGAATGTTTCCTTCCGTCTTCCTTACAGGATTAGGCCAGTAATTTCTTCTAACAACCGGTTCTCCTAACTGCTTAGAATGTTAACAACCGGTTCTAGAGAATAGGTGAGAACTGGTAGAATCCCACCCCTGATCTGGGTCCTCATTTTATCTACTTTGGAAGGAGGGAAGGTTGAGTCAACCTGGAGTCCAACATTTCTTCATCATCCATGTCCATTGCTAGTTAGCAAATGGCAGGTATATTGATATATTCAGGGATGGGAACGTAACTCTATGTTACTCGGTATCTGACTTCATATTCAAACCCAGCCTTGCTCAGTTTTGAGTTTTAGTCACCGGCCAGCTGCTAATTTATTTATACAATCTGGAGCACAGCATGGATGCATGTGTGCCGAGGATAAGAAAGAAAATAAATATGACTTACAACGCCAGGGATGAACAGTGAAGGCAGATGTGGGGAAGATATTGGGCTGAGATCAAAATTTCAGGGTTTTGTTTTTCGTTGATGGCTTTTGGGTTTTATTTATAAACTCACCCAACTGGACGTGACCAATGTGTGCCGTCGTACGTTCACTGAAATACAAACTACAGATAAAGTCCCTGACTTACCACAGTTCACTTAGTGACCGTTTGAAGATACAACAGGCAGTGAAAAAAGTGGCTTATGACCGCTTTTTACCCTTATGACCATTGCAGCATTCGTGATCAAAAGTCAAATGCTCGGCAACTGACTCCTAGTTATGACGGTTGCAATGTCCAGGGTCACGCAAATAATCTTTTTCTGATTAGCATATACTCAACGGGGAAGCCAGGTTCGTTGAACCACCATCTTACTAACTTAAGAAATTCAGGCGTTCTTTTAACAACTGCGGTGAGAATGGCTGTAAAATGGGGCAAAACTCGCAGGACAAATGTCTTGTTTAGCCACATAAATTTTGAGCTAAACCGGGATTGTAAGTGAAAGAAACACCTGTATGTGCCATCATATATCCACTGAAATAGAAAACTATTGACTTACTGGTTAAAAATAAGGCATTCCACAATGTTTTCTAGGTCAACCACTAATAAAAAGCCTTTGAGAATCTCTCAGGGTTGAAGAACACTTCATGGGCTTAAATGTAAAATCTCTATTTTTCACGATGCTGTTACTATCAGCCCAACCTTCTGAGGAAATGTCCTAATCCATCTTCCTGTGTTCCTAGCCAGGTTTATGGCCTGTTTCGCTGACTTGATCATGGTTTCTTGAGCCACAGCAAGTCTTCGAGCCTTGCATAGCATAGCATAGCATAGGATAGCCTGTTTATAGCTAACCCAGCATAGCCTGTTTATAGCTAACCCAGCTAAAAACACATTTTTGCGTTAGTAATATTAATTGTATATGCTGCATCCATTCTTTGAATAGAGGCAATTGTGACGAAGGAAATAGATGGAGATGGATGGGCTAACTAGCCCCATATCTAATTCTTAAATTATTTAATGCTGGGTTCACACAAATGCTGTGAGAAATGTATTTAGAAACATTGCTTTCTATGCATGTAAAAATGAAGAAGTTGCAATGTATATCTGCTGGAAAGATCTTGGGAAAAGATAGCTGTCTCTAATTACAGTTAGAAATTTTACAGACCCATTAAAACATGGCTTTTATCTAAAATTACTTTCATTACATTAGTATTATCCAAATAAATGAAGCATAGCCTTAAACTATACTCTGTTGAAAGCAGCAGAAAATACAAAAATGGTGGGAAGGGAAGGAGGGAGTGATGGAGGGAGGGAAAAACAGAGGGAGGGAAGAAAGAAGGAACAGAAAAATGGAGGGTGGGAGGGAGGAAAGAAGGAAGGAAACCTTTCATTAAGTAGATCAATTCATAATGTAAAGACTTTGACCCATCAAGACCTCATGCATTTTCTAAGCAGTTGAATATGAAGAGCAAACTGGATAACATTCACACAATTATCAGGTATGTAAACAGGTTGGTTGTGTGTCCATTTTAAATAATTTTCTGTAGGAAACGGAAGACCAGAAATCTCCTACCAAACCCCATTTCAATCCACAGTGGGGGAACTGGGCTGGTAGTGGAACAAAAGCTTCTGTAAGCATCTAAAATAGGTTTAGGGTCATTACTTCTTTTGCTTCATTCTCTTGCTTGGAGGAAAGACCATTCCAACATGCCAGCCCAACTTCCATAAAACCATTAAAAAGTTCTTTACAGTTTCAGATTTAAGACTTGAAGATTTTGCCAGTGATACTTCCCTCAACTGATTGAAGGAAACTTCAAGCGATTTGTGTCATCCTTCATCCTTGCCACCAACAAGAATAAATATCAAATATTTTTTTTAAATGATATCACCCGTATTTTGGGGTGTAGAATTTGACCAAATGTTTTGTTTTTTTTCTGCTGAGTTGCAACGAAGCTTCCAGCGATGATGTCAGGGGATAATTACATATAATTTTTACAACTCAGTGCATGCAACTCCACACACAGATAGAAGCCTTTGAAGAAAAGTTAAGTGTGGCTAGATTGTCATGGCAAATCAGCAAATGTAGATCCTGTAAATCAATCCCATGCCAGATTCAAGGGAGGGCTTGTGTGATGCTGCAATTTTCGGGCCTCAGAAAAAAGAAAGGGTTGGAATGGAGGAAATTAAGAGGGATTAGCTACTTGGGCAGTTTAAATTGATTGATATTGCATCTTTATTGTCATTAACAACTCAAGGAAATGAACACATATCCAACACGCCTTAGATGAAAAATTTGGGTAGAAATCAATCAAGGAAAGAAGAACTAGAACTAAGAAGAAATGTCCTAACAGTGAGGACTATTAACCAGTGGAACCGCTTCCTCCAGAGTTTGTGTGAGCTCCAACACTGGAGGTTTCTAAGAACAGACTGGACAGTCATTTGTCTGAAATGTTGACCACTGGTATAGGGTCTTCTGCTTAAGGGGGTTGGACTAGAAGACCTCCAAGGTCCCTTCCGGTTCTGTTATTCTGTAACACCTCCCCCTTGTGTTTGTTTCAGCTGTCCTTCAAAAGCCATCAATAAGAACTTTCCTCCCATATATGTATACATTCGAACTAGACTGTGATGTTTCTCTGTGTCATATAGGTGTGTGTATGTGGGTATATGCATAATGGTTATCTTTTGAGAGCTGAATGCAACAAAATTTCATTTTAATGTATGCTGATTAGTGTACATTTAAGTGACAATAAAGTCATTCTGTTCTGTTCTATTCTATTCTATTCTCTATTCTATTCTATTCTATTTCTTATTCTTCTATTCTATTCTATTCTATTCTATTCTATTCTCATTTCATTCCCTATTCTATTCTATATTCTATTCTATTCTCATTTCATTCCCTATTCTATTCTATTCTATTCTATTCTATTCTATTCTATTCTATTCTATTCTATTCTATTCTATTCTATTCTATTCTATTCTATTCTCATTTCATTCCCTATTCTATTCTATTCTATTCTATTCTATTTCTATTCTATTCTTTTCTCATTTCATTCCCTATTCTATTCTATTCTATTCTATTCTATTCCATTCTATTCTATTCCAATTCCAATTCCAATTCCAATTCCAATTCCATTCCATTTTTATTCTATTTTCTCCTTCCTTTGCTTCTACTTCTCCTTCTTCTTTCCCTTCTCCTTTTTTCTCCTTCTCCTTCTCCCTCTCCCATACTCTACTCTACTCTACTCTACTCTACTCTACTCTACTCTACTCTACTCTACTCTATTCCCAAAGTTTGCGGTGCTATGGACAACTTTCCGGGTCTACCATACAGTATGTAGTGCTGTAAAAATTATGAGGAATTACAGTATGTTGCAAAAGGCAGAATTTTTTAAAAAATGAGCCATTTTATTTTCCTGAACAGGAAATCCTTCCAATCCTTTGCTCACCGACATCCCAGTGCGGATGGAGCTTCAGTTGTCCCTCACAAATACAATCAACCCGCTAGGATTTGTGCCTGCTGGTGATAGTGGCTGGCTGCAAATCCTGCATCAATCCTACACTAACCCCTCAAATTCTCTCCAGCAAAATCTGAAATCAATGCCCCCCCTTCCCTCCCACCCAGCAAACCAACTGCTAAAACCTTCTTTCTTAGGCTACTTAAACCCAGTGTTATCTTTGTGTTGTGACAGATGAATCCTTTGGGTGAAAAACCACGGATTTGGAGAGAAGATTACAAAAGTCCGGTACCGGAAGCTTGTGAGGAAGTCACAGACAAGTATCTTCAGCAAAATCAAATTATCCCTAGAAGAAGGAGACCGAATCATGTTTAAACAAGCCAGCATCAGTGTTCTTAAACCTTTTAAGCTAACAGCTGGAAAAAGCTGGAGGATGAGGCTGTTCTAATCATGAATTTTTGGTGATTTAATCTACATGAATCATTACTTTGGTGGTTAGCAAACAGGAGCAGAAACACCAACCTGCAAAGATGGAGAAGAAATTTCATAAGGAATCATTTTTGGTTAAATCAGCTCGATCGCAGCCATTTAGGGGGACAGTTTGTCGTTGAGAAGCAAGCATCCTTATAAACTGGCTAATGCTGAAATATTTCTTGGCCACCTCGAGAAATCAACCTATCGGTTTCCTTTGAAGACCTTTGTTCTATTATTTCCATCCAACCAACAATATATTTCTTCAGTTGTTGGTTTTTTCTTTCAATTGAGACAAACTTGACAGCTTTAAGACTTGTGGACTTCAACTCCCAGAATTCCTCCTCCAGTCGTGTTAGCTCAGGAATAATTCTGGGAGTTGAAGTCCACAAGTCTTAAACTTTCCAAGTTTGAAGGTCCTTGTAATAGGAAGAGACCTTAGAGGTCTTCTAGTCCAACCCACTGTTCAAGCAGGAAACTCTGTACCATTACAGACAAATGGCTGTTCAGTCTCTTCTTAAAAGTGATGGAGCACCCACAACTTCTGGAGGCAAGTAGTTCCACTGATTGGTTGTTCTCACTGTCAAGAAAACACCTTATTTTTTGGTTGTTTCTCTCCTTGATTAGTTTCCGTCCATTGCTTCTTGTCCTGCCTTCAGGTGCTTTGGGGAAGAGGTTGACCCCCTCTTCTTTATGGCAACCCCTTCGATATTGGATCACTGCTATCATGGCACTCCTAGTCCTTGTTTTCATAAAACTAGACAGACCCAATTTCTGCAACCGTCCTTCATATGTTTTAGCCTCCAGTCCCCTAATCATCTTTGTTGCTCTTCTCTGCACTCATTCTAGAGTCTCAAGATCTTTTTTTACATCGTGGTAACCAAAACTGGATGCTATATTCCAAGTGTGATCTCTTTAGCCTCTCAACATCTTCTCCCACATCTTCTGCTCACCTTAAGCTGCCCTAGATGACTCAAGGAGATAGCCCCCTCTTCCAAACTGAGGTGGTTCGGTCCAGAAGGGTCTGTGCCCCCAGAGGAAGAGCATCTCTGTTCCCTGATAATGATCCAATTGCCATTTTTAGACATTCCAATGAGTATGACCAAAGGTTTAGAGCAAAGGTCTTCAAACTTGGCAACGTTAAGACTTGTGGACTTCAACTCCCAGATATTCCTGAGCTAACAAGACTGGAAAAGGAATTCTGGGAGTTGAAGTCCACAAGTCTTAAAGTATTCAAGTTTGAAGACCCCTGGTGTAGTGGTTAAAAACGTGCCAACACCTGTAGGCCAGTATACAGTGATAATTTTTTTCCTGGAGTGTGCCATTTCAGGTCACGGAAGGCAAAGGAGATTTTGTGAATCAGCCAAGGTTCTTTCTTTTTTTAAAAAAAAAAAAACCTTTATTAGGGATTGTGTTAACAAACAAGCAGCTGTTTTAAAGTTGCACCTCTAAACCTCTAAAGATAATATCTTTCTGATGAGCTTGGGTTTTGAGCTTGAAAACTTTGGATGTTCTGTTGACACAGCCCTCTGTAAGTTCAATTACAGGGGCTTAACTTAATTAGAGGCGCTGCTAATTAGTTTCAAAAAGAACTGGCAACTGCTGTAAATACCCAAGTAGATCAAGAGAGTAAATGTTACTTTTTGGGAAAGCAACCTTTCAAATGCAAGGGCAATTTCAGATCCACCTGATGGAATTGGGATGGCTCTTGAGCAGAGAAAACCACAAGGAGACAGATCGGTCAGCCTTCCAGCCCAATGAGCTAAATTTAAGGCTGCCTTAACAAAATCTTGTAGGTCTGAAAGTACAGCTCTCCCGCCGTCTCCTTTACATCCTTAGAAACTAGGAAGTGTCCCTCCTGAGTCTCTTTTTCCACCCGTTATGTAGCTGTGGGCTCTTATCTGACCCTTCCCTTGGCGGCATTTCTTCACCCAGTCTTCTAAGGTCATTCCCATATACCATCGCAAAATCGGAAGCTGCAAAAGAGGTAGATCCTTCTTAGATCCATCTTAGACTGCAGGTCTGTTTACAATCAGTCCAGCACGTGTGCAATTCAGCCACATTATAAAAAGAGTATTCCAAAGTTGGGTACAGGTCAGATATAACCCTCACATTTCATTGGCGAATTATAAAATGAATGACCCTGTCCTACAATTCCACAGAGACCAAAATTATGTCTGGTACTTAAGTATCTCAAAATTCCACTAGGGGAAAATGATTGGATAAATAGGTAGCCATGAAGCTGAATTTGCAAATCTCTTGATGTCCCTTTGTACACTCTCATTGTACCCATGTTGTACTCTGACAATAAAGGTAATTAATTATTACACATACGAGTACAACAGCGCAGGAAAGCCACATCATCCTGTGGTGGGTTGTTAGATTGCATCCCTATTCTTCTTCTTCTTTTTAATTTAAATCCTGCCTTTATTATTTTTAGAAATAATTCAAGGTGGCGAACATATCTAACCCATCTTCCTCCTCCTGTTTTCCTCACAACAACAACCCTGTGAGGTGAGGTGGAGAGACTGGCCCAAAGTCACCCAATGGGCTTTCATGACTAATGTGGGACTAGAATTCTCAGTCTCCTAGTCATTGTCCCAAAGTCTGGGCTTTCATACCTAAGGTGGGACTAGAACTCACCATCTCCTTTTGATTGGACCAAAATCGCCCAGCTGGCTTTAATGCCTAAGCCAGGACTATAACTCACTGTCTCCTGGCAATTGGCTCAAAGTCACCCAGCTGGCTCCTAAGGCAGGACTAGAACTCACCATGTCCTCGTTTCTAGCCTGATGCCTTAACCACTGGACCAAACTGACTATATCTAATACTTGCACTTCTTGGTTGGGCTGTTGTGCTGCTACTGGAACAGAGTTAAGAGGACAGGATATGGTCAAAAAAGCCACCACAAAGCAATGGATACTCCATCCGGTTTGTATGGACACAACAACTTTAATGGTCTCGTTGCAGCTGCCATTTTTAAAAATCCTTTGGGCCACCTCTGATACAGACCTGGCTTGCTTCTAATGTGGCAAACGTAGAATTACGCATTCGCACATCTTCGCTGATCAGGAAAAAATAAAATACACGCTTAATTTCCAGCCCGAAATGCTTAAGCCGGATATGGCTACCTACCTTACACAGGGGGACAAAAATATTAAAAACTAGCTGGATCCCCGTGCTTCGCTACGAAACTATGTGATCAGGCTTAGTTTTTGGGGAGAAAAATAAGGGGGGTGGAAATGTGCCTCTGCCTACCAGCTTCCATCGGTATTCATCTGGCTAGCGTCCTGTCAGTGTGTGAGAGAGTGGAGGGCTGTTTGGAAAGTGAAACAGTATTTGCTGTGTGAGGAGACAGCAAGGAGCCTGGGCATGGCTTAGCTCAACTGTTCTGTACTAAAGCTGCTTGGTGCTGTGAAACTAAAATTGAAACTGAAACTCCTCTCCTCGGCTTGTGTTTTGCATTTGGAAGAGATTTCTTTTCTGGTGGGGAGGGGGAGTAGAACTCCTTAGCATCAGAGCGTGTTAATAATAATAATAATATAGGAAATACTCTAAATGTTCCGATGGTCATTTCGAAAAATCCTTTCTTAGTGAGCACCTAGAAGCCAAGAGGAACCTACGTGCCAAATTTCATGTTTGTAGGCTTTACAGTTCTGGAGATTTTGTGATGATGCGTGAGTGGTGTTTCGCTTTTATATATATAGATATACAGTCACAGAGCCCTTCCAAAGATGGAAAAACATAGTTTGCTTCTAAAACAAGGAAGAGGCTGGCATTTAAAACCCTGGTACTATCATTTGGGTGAACCTTTGGAAGTCAATTTTTTTTGGGGGGGAAGGAGGGATAAACTTCTTGCAAATAACGTGGGAAATGTCCCGAAGAGACAAACGAAGGATGACAGATTAAAATCAATCTCTGCAGGCAAAAAAACAGCGGATTTATCGCCAGGCAAAAGGCAATGTTTGCTTGCTTTTTAAGGATGTTTAGCTTCCCCCCTTCTCTGCACTGGAGGACTGTATGGTTTGGCAGAAAGAAAAGGAAGAAGAATCTCCGCGGAGAATTTCCATATAAATGGCTCCTTCTATTTATAAATGGAATATTCCCAATATAGTTGAACGAGCGTGGTCCAGCATACCAGAGAAGATAGTTTGAATGCAGTGGAGGTGGGGGGGAACCCATGGAGGAGCAAAGAGGCAGGGAGGGGGGGTCTTTGAGAATGTTGACCCTTCCCCCTTTGTTCGTCAGCCTGCTATTTTGGCTCAGCGTGGAAACCTCGGTCTCTGGTTAGCTAGCTGGACGAGAAGTCACCAACAGCATAAATCATGCTTCTCTGCAGCTGGAACCAATGTCAGGAATAGCTTTCCTAAATTTACTCATTTCAATTCTTTTTGGGGTGGGGTGGGGTCTGTAGAGAGAAGCCAGCCATTGTGGTTCTCCTGGTGGGCCCCTTAGGCATCGAAATTGGGGGCTGGTGTATGTAGGATGTTGATTTGGGCTCCTTTATGAGTTCTTTCAAGGTCTCACATCCATAGTTTGATCTAGTGGTTAAGGCAGAAGGCTAGAAGCTGGGAGACAGTGAGTTCTAGTCCTGCTTCAGGCATGAAAGCTGGCTGGGTGACTTCAGACCCAATCACCAGGAGACGGTGAGTTTTAGTCCTGCGCACGGAAGCTGGGTGGGTAACCTTGGGCCAATCACCAGGTGATGGTGAGTTCTAGTTCCACCTTAGCTGGCTGGATGACTTTGGGCCAATTGCCAGGAGACAGTGAGTTCTAGTCCCGGTTTAGGCATGAAAGCCAACTGGGTGATTTTGGTCCAATCACAAGGAGATGGTGAGTTCTAGTTCCACCTTAGGCATGAAAGCTAGCTGGGTGACTTTAGGCCAATCACCAGGTGACAGTGACTTCTAGTTCCACCTTGGGCATGAAAGCTGGCTGGGTGATTTTGGTCCAATCACAAGGAGATGGTGAGTTCTAGTTCCACCTTAGGCATGAAAGCTAGCTGGGTGACTTTAGGCCAATCACCAGGTGACAGTGACTTCTAGTTCCACCTTGGGCATGAAAGCCGGCTGGGTGATTTTGGTCCAATCACAAGGAGATGGTGAGTTCTAGTTTCACCTTAGGCATGAAAGCTAGCTGGGTGACTTTAGGCCAATCACCAGGTGACAGTGACTTCTAGTTCCACCTTGGGCATGAAAGCCAACTGGGTGATTTTGGTCCAATCACAAGGAGATGGTGAGTTCTAGTTCCACCTTAGGCATGAAAGCTAGCTGGGTGACTTTAGGCCAATCACCAGGTGACAGTGACTTCTAGTTCCACCTTGGGCATGAAAGCTGGCTGGGTGATTTTGGTCCAATCACAAGGAGATGGTGAGTTCTAGTTCCACCTTAGGCATGAAAGCTAGCTGGGTGACTTTAGGCCAATCACCAGGTGACAGTGACTTCTAGTTCCACCTTGGGCATGAAAGCCGGCTGGGTGATTTTGGTCCAATCACAAGGAGATGGTGAGTTCTAGTTTCACCTTAGGCATGAAAGCTAGCTGGGTGACTTTAGGCCAATCACCAGGTGACAGTGACTTCTAGTTCCACCTTGGGCATGAAAGCCAACTGGGTGATTTTGGTCCAATCACAAGGAGATGGTGAGTTCTAGTTTCACCTTAGGCATGAAAGCTAGCTGGGTGACTTTAGGCCAATCACCAGGTGACAGTGACTTCTAGTTCCACTTTGGGCATGAAAGCCAACTGGGTGATTTTGGTCCAATCACAAGGAGATGGTGAGTTCTAGTTCCACCTTAGGCATGAAAGCTAGCTGGGTGACTTTAGGCCAATCACCAGGTGACAGTGACTTCTAGTTCCACCTTGGGCATGAAAGCCGGCTGGGTGACTTGGGTCCAGTCCCTCTCTCTCAGCCAAAACCCACTTCACAGGTGTGGTTGTGGGGAAAATACGGTAGGAGGAAGGAGTATTAGATATGTTTGCCCCCTTGAGCTATTTTTATAAAGCTAATAAAAGCGGGAAATAAATTAAATAAATGCATAGCTTGAAAGTAATCGAAGTCATGGACTCCATCTGAGATGGTGGATTGGCACTAGGCGGTCTCCAAGGGCCACCAGTTGAGTTCCCTCTGAAGAATATCCAGCTACCTACATCTGTTGAATGGAATAGGATAGAATAACAAGAGATGGAAGGGACCTTGGAGGTCTTCTAGTCCAACCCCCTGCTTAGGCAGGGAACCCTACACAAAGTGGTGTTTGAGTCCCAAATGGGACAAAATGGGTCTTTTTAACCCCTAAGGGTCAGTGAAAATAGGATAAAACAAATAGAGGAAAAAATAGAGAAATCCCCCACCATCATCATTAAGGGAGGAGCTGGAAAATGCGCAAAATACACTCATTGATAAAAAAAGGGCTATTTTTATTTGATTCATATGGATGCCCATCTTAGCTACGGGTAGTCCTCGAGTTACGACCACAACTGAGCCCAACATTTCTGCTGCTAGGTGAAGCGTTTGTCAAGGGCCCCATTTTACGGCTTTTCTTGCCACCGTTGTTAATGTGAAGCATTGCATTTGTTAGGTGAGTCACACGGTTTGTTAAGCGAACCTGGCTTCCCCCGTTGACTTGGCTTGTCAGAAGGTCGCAAAAGAGGATCGCGTGACCCACGGGGGACACGGCAACCGTCGTAAATGTGAACCAGCAGCCTGAATTTTGATCGTGTGACCACGGGGGGCTGCAATGGCCGTAAGCGTGAAAAATGGTCACGAGTCCCTTTTTTCAGTGCCGTTGTAACTTTGAGCAGTCATTAAATGAATTGTTGAAAGTTGAAGTCTACCTGTATATAAAATGTCTATAAACAAAGCAGAAAACCCCCACAATTCGAACAGTCCCCATAAAATGAGTGAGGCATATATCTAGTCAAGCCCTAAATCTATTCTTGCTCAAAATCAACTCAAAATCCATCTCAACCACGAAAAGAACCTTGTATGAAAACATGGACAAAAAGTCCCAGAGGAATATTGAGAATGCCTCAATTTTAAGAAAAGCAGTCCATAGGAAAAATCAAAAAGATTTGGAGCAAGGATAATGGTTTTTAAGTAAAAAGTAGATACAAAGTAAGTTGTATATAAATATTAGCCCTCATGGTGGTTGTTTTTTTAAAACACAGGCCTTCAATGTTTCCACCCACCCACCCATTGGAAGGGAGAACAAACAGACTTGTAACTTGGCTACTATTTGACAAGGGGAAAAGTGCTGCTTTGGGTTCAGATGGCTAGTCATTCCTGTAGAAATGTTTATTACTTTTGTTTTAAAGAGCTGGGACAATAGGTTTCAGTGAAAGTGAAGGATGCAATTAAGTCAGAAACAAATCAACCAGCAATTTAAAGGAAACGGAAACAAGAAAAAGAGAGAAAGGGAGGGAGGAGAAGGAAGGAAGGAAGGAAGAGGAAAGAGAAGATAGAGAAAGAAAGACACACAGAAAGGTGAAAGGGAGAGAGAGAGAGAGAGAGAGAGAGAGAGAGAGAGAGAGGAAAGAGGGAGGGAGGGAGGGAGAAGGGGGAAGTAAGGAAGCAAAGAGATAAAGAAAGAAACACACAGAAAGGTGAAAGGGAGAGAGAGAAAGAAAGAATGAAAGAGAGAGGAGGGGGAAAGAAGGCACAAAGGAAAGAAAAGATGAAGAGAGAGAGAGACAGAAACACAGAGAAAGGTAGAGAGACAGAGACAGACAAAAAGAAAGAAAGGAGGGAGGGAAGAAGGAACAAAGAAAAGAGAAGATGGAGAAAAAGACAGAAAGAAAAGAAAAGAAAAGAAAAGAAAAGAAAAGAAAGGAAAGGAAAGGAAAGGAAAGGAAAGGAAAGGAAAGGAAAGGAAAGGAAAGGAAAGGAAAGGGAAAGGAAAGAAAGAAAGAAAGAAAGAAAGAAAGAAAGAAAGAAAGAAAGAAAGAAAGAAAGAAAGAAAGAAAGAAAGAAAGAAAGGAGTCAGGATTAAAAAAACCAAGGAGAAAAAAAATTCCTACGGACAACATTTCATGAACAACCTCATGGGATCTTTTTTTTTATTATCCTGACACAGAAGCTTAAATCTACTGCTCTGTCACTGAAAATCAAAGTGGAGGTGAGGCAGTACACCTGAGCAGGGATGCTTCGGAAAAGAGAAAAGCCCATTTCAATTGCCTGGTGCCCCCATCCTTCACTTCCTCCACCCAACCTGGCCGAGTCTTTCAAAGGCACTTCCCCTTCCATCACTGCCCTCCAGGACAAATCTAGGCCATTTCTGCCAGACACAAACAGGCTAATAACCCATTAGAGGAGCGGAGATCGGCCAGCATTTATCTTTCTAGCTGACATGCCATTTTAGGATCAAGTTACAAGGGCTTCAAAAGGCATTGGAAAGCGGTCCACAAATGTCCACAAATATAGTCCAAATTGATAAAAACAAACAACACATTTCCAGTTCAAATCAAGTAAAAATAAAATATCAGAAGAAAATGAAGAGCATCACACACAGAGAGAGATACTTAGAGAGAGAGAGAGAGAAAGAGAGACATGCACTCCAATCTCCCCTTGGAATTATAAGATAACCTTTATTGTCACTTTTTTTTTCTGTGAACACACTGGCACACAATAAAAAATGACATTCTGATGCCCACTCTCAAAAGAAAATAAATATATAACCATATACACAATGCACACACATATACATATGATATATATACACACACACATTATATATATAGACACATACACACATATACATGCACACATATATACATACACATATTGTATGTATGTATGTATATATATACACACACATTATATATACATCACACATTATATATACATCACACATTATATATACATACACACATTATATATACATACACACATTATATATACACATACACTATATACCATATACCATATACATATATATGTTTTTACATATATATATATATACATATATATGTTTTTATATATATATATATATATATTGTATACATTACACACATTAATCACAGTCCATTTTGAATCCATAGTCTTCAGAGTTTATATGAATACGATCATTTCACAAGGAACATTGGAGGACTTATAAACAAATCTAAAGCGCTCTAAAATGCTGCTATAATGGAAGTTCCAACTCAACGTTTTGCAAATCAAATATTACAAGGCAAATCCTTTTTTTTTTTTTTTCACACCATGCCAACTCATGGCTGCATCTTTCTTTCTTTTTTTTTTTAAAGAGTCCCAACTTTGAAGATGGGGACAGGAAGGGGAAAAAAAACCAAAAAACATTTGGGGGGGTTTCCAAAGCAGAACTAAACTTTTCCACCATTAAAACGGTGATGGCTGATAATAATGATGGGTCGGGAGAAACAGTTTTGTAAGCAGTTTGTGCCCCCCCAGATCCTGGAAAAATTCACCCCCAATTACCACCCAGGTCTCCTAAAGGATTTTCTCTTCAACCTGACCAGAAATTTGGGGACCAAAAGGATGGGGAAGAAGACAGAGGGGGGGCGAAGGATTGGGTGGGGGTGGAGCAGTGGATGGAATGGGGAAAATAAACAAAACCTGGACGTTTTTTTGGCTCAACGGCCTGCTGATCAGGCTGGCATAGCCTACAGAACCAAGTCTTCATTTTGCAGCTCAAGTGCACCCAAGCTTCCCTACTTCCCAGAAGGTTGTTTACTCAAAATACACAGTTCGACACCCTCCTTTACCTCCCCACCCCACCCCCAAACGAAAGCGGTGGGTCGGTGAGAAATTTAACCACAGTAATTCAGGGTTGTTGGTTTTTTGTTTTTGTTTTAAAGAGGCCAGCAAGATCGTTCTCAATGAGAAAGGATGTATGTGCGCGAGAGAAGCCTTGCAAAGTCGGGAAAAAAAAACCTTTCTCCCCCTCCCTTTCCCAAATAGCCCAAGCATCAGTCCCAAGAGAGAAACCTGCCCTGTATTCTCAGCCAAAAATCTTTTTTTAAAAAAAAACAAAAACCTTCCTCCTTTGGAGCGATCTGCTTGTGCTGGCAGCTCACCAGCCCCACGTCCCAGAGGGTTAGAAACCTCCTTAGGTCCCTATTATTTACATACATACATACATACATACATACATACATACATACATACATACATGGAAGGGTGGATGGATGGAGGGAAGAGGAAAAGAGAGAGAGAGAGAGGACGGAGCTGCAATGGACTTACGTGAAGACGAAAAAGAGCGAAGTTGACCCCACTAGTAAGGCGGCTGCAGTAGAGACAGGGATGTATTTTGTCGGTTTAAATCTTTTTCCGATACTGCTGGGCATTCTGTGGATTATACATCACTGTGCATTAATCCAGAGTATCCAAGAGGCACTGGGGAGCCAGAGAGAGAGAGAGAGAGAGAGAGAGAGAAAGAGAAAGGGGGAGGGCTAGGTTGTGGGGAAAGCCCCCGAGATGAAGGTCTTGCACTGCAGCGAGAACAAGCGAAGGGAGGGGAAAAGGGGTAGGAAGAGGAGGAAAAATAAAAGGGGGAATTGAGACAGAAAAGGGGGAGGGAGAGAAAGAGAGAAGAGGGGGGGGAGGAAAGGGATGGGTAACAGCTGACCTCTTTTGCACAGGAAACTCAACCCACAGAAGCCAGCCCACTTGGCTGATGTCAACCAACCCCTTAAGGTAGCACTGCAGAAAGAGAGATGGAGATGATGGCGCTGGAAACAGATTTAAGAAGCAGCAATCGAGGGGTGAGGGAAGGAAACACCTGAAGCTCGTCAGATGCCTCCTCCTCCTCAACTTCCCGGCTCTGAAGGCCTATTCTGCGGCTGATCTGCAGGATTCCCTCCCTACACGATCTTCTTCTCCAGAGGAGATCCTTCAGATCCCAATGCATCTTGGCGACCGAAAGAGGAGGCGCCGAGGCAGAGCGAAGGAGAGATCCAGCAGACTGGGAGGAGGAAGAGGAGGAGGAGGAGGAGGAAGAGGCAGAAAGGGGGTTACGGATTTTGTCCGCTGGCCGTGGAGAAGTTTTTTTTTGGGGGGGGGGGCGAGGGAGATTTTCCCCTTGGGATGCTTCCCAAGGGTGAGATTTGAAGGGCCGAAGGACAAGTCAAAGAAGGAGGAGGGATTTTCTGCTTGGGCAGGGGGTTGGACTAGATGACTTGCAAGTTCTCTTCCAACTCTGTTAATCCGAATCTATCTAAGATGATGAAAGGCCTGGAGGCTAAAACTATATGAAGAACGGTTGCAGAAACTGGGCCTGGCTAGTCTAGTGAAGGACCAGGGGAGACAGGAGAGCAATCTTCCAATACTTGAGGAGCTGCCACAGAGAGGAGGAAGGGGTCAAGCTGTTTTCCAAAGCACCTGAAGGCCAGACAAGGAATTATGGATGGAAACTGACCAAGGAGAGATTCAACTTAGAAATAAGGAGAAACTTTCTGACAGTGAAAACAATCAACCCACGGAACAGAAGTTGCCTTTGGAAGTTGTGGGAGCTTCATCACTGGAGGCTTTCAAGAACAGACTGGACTGCCACCAGTCAGAAATGGTGTAGGGTCTCCTCTTGGGCGGGGGGTTGGACTAGATGACCTACAAGGTCCCTTCCAACTCTGTTAATCTCTGTTAAAAAAGGAAGAGGAACATAGCAGCTCCACCCCAGGTCCAGCTTGCTCCAAGGGGGGATTCTGGAGAACTTTGAGACCTTAACATTTTTTGATGTCGCCTAAATGTTATTAACCACTTTGGGGTGAAATTTGTGATCTCTTTTGGGCCACCTCAGCTACCAATGCTGCTTTTTAGGCAGTCAACGAGCCCCTTCCCCCAAAATAAAAACTTTTTTGTCTTTTCCATATGTAGGGTGTTACAACTCCCACAATTGTTGAGAGCTCTAAGGGGAGAAGGAGAGGATAAACTTTTCAACCTAGAACAACTGGGACCAGAATTCCCATTGCTACGACGGTTACTGAGCAGTGCTCCATTGTAGGACCCCCTTTTTTTCCTCTTTTCTGCAACAGTTGCTCAGAGAATCACATGGTCGTTAAGTGAAACCAGCATCCCCGTCTCCCCCCCATTGGCTTTGCTTGTTGGAAAGCCGGTTGGGGAAAAGTTGCAGACGGTGATCACATGACAGTGCAGCCATGGTTTTAAATACACACCAAAGTGACCAAATTTTGATCACGTGACTCTGGGGACGCTGCAATGATTGTAAATGCAAGGATCAGTGGTAACTCCCTTCTGTTGCTGCGGTTGTAACTTTGAAGGCTGGTTAACTGAATGGCTATAAATCGAGGACTACTGTATTTATAAAGGACTAGCAGAGTACCCGTGCTTCGCTACAAAACGATGTGATTGGGCTTAGGTTTTTGGGAGGAAAATAAGGGGGGGGGGATTGTGCCTCTATCAGCATCCATCGGTATTCATCTGGCTAGCGTCTGTCAGTGTGTGTGAGCTGAGGGCTGTTTGGAAACTGAAGCAGCATTTGCTGTGTGAGCAAGGAGAAAGCAAGGAGCCTGGGCATGGCTTAGCTCAACTGCAGTTGGAAGATATTTCTTTTCAGGTGGGGAGCGGGAGTAGAACTCCTTAGCATCAGAGCGTGTTAATAATAATAATACAGGAAATACGAATGCTCTGATGGTCATTTTGAAAAATCCTTTCTTAGCGAGCACCTAGGAGCCAAGAGGAACATATGTGCCAAATTTCAAGTTCAAGGCTTTACGGTTCTGGAGATTTTGTGATGATGCGCGAGTGGCATTTCGCTTTTATATATATATAAAGTAGAATTGTATGAATCCAGACTTTTAGACAATCTTATTGGCTTTTTAAGATTCCAAAGAAGTTTGGGTAAGATCGGTAAAGTATCATTTTCACCTCATGGATATTCCCCCAGCCCAAGATCATCAAATAATGGGGACTTGTGATCCATCACCCTTAAACCACAACGGTAACAAGTTTTCATTCCATTTCATGCAGTTGAGCATTTAGAGTAAACCTCCCCAAGTGAATGTATAGGATTTAAAGGGGAAAAAACAGTGATGGCCTTCCTGCCAGATTTTGGCACCGTGGTATATAAACCGTAAGCCACTGTTTACCACCCACAAAGGCCACGTCTGCCCACAGCGCATGCCGTAAACAAGCCGCAATGAACACGTTGGATCAACTGTGAACAAACCCAACCCCTCGTTCTTGGCCCTTGCATTTAAACTCTTCTCCGTTTTTACTTCATGTCCTCTGAGAAATGCTAATTCTCTATTTTATGGTTGGCACCTTTTGGCTTCAGTGAGAAAAAAAAGATTGCTTTGTTTGGGGATTTGGGGGTGTGTGGAGATGAGGGTGCGAACTACCTTGTGCATTACATAAATGTTGATATATAAATAGCATGACTGAATTGTACAGAACCCAGATGGATCTAACAACAGAGATCAGCCTGCATTAACCAGTCAGCCAGATTAATAAACAAAGAGGCTGAATTTTGCAATAATCTTAATTTCTCCCACCTTTAGCTCCAAGGGGTTGCAAAGGAAGCGAGGTCCATTTCTATTCAGGGTTGAAAACTTCAGAATGGGCTGTATGTCCACACTGTCTTTCTGGTTGTGTGCCACAGAACAGGGTGGGAACCAGAGACAGGCACCTGCCTTTAATTAGCCCAGTCAGAAATGTGAAGAATTCCAGTGCACCCATAAGCAAAAACAGATTTTTGTGTGTGTTTGTTTTTGCATCCATCCTAACTACTGTTGCAAAATATTGCAATGCATCCCGTTTGCAGCACAATGTTATTTTGGGGTGTTTTTTTTTCCACGGGTGGAGTTGGAAAGTTAAACCTTGGTTTGCGTATCAGCGTGGTCATTTGTCCGAAATCTATCCCAGGAAGATGACCTATGCACTGTGTGGACAGGCCTCAAAGTCTTTTTGGATTGCTGTCCGCAAGAAGTTAGGGAGGAAAAGCCACGGTGAGCAAGTTCAGAATTAGCAGGTTAACACCTCTGCCTTCCCAAACTTATCTCCCAGATGCATCTGCCTACACACGGATGTGTTCACTTCTGCATAATCCATGCGGATTTTGTACCCATGATGCAACAGCTGGCGCTTTGCTTTGGAGAATGACTTTTTTTGCCTATTGCATAGGAACAAACCTGATGGAGCGAAGAGCAGGGGGCAGATTAATGTCCCCACCTCAGTTTGATTGCAAAAACCTTCTAAAGCAGGTATCAGGCAAAAATGCTGGTGGGGAAAAAAAGGGATTGAAACTGCAGTTGTCCCAACAGGATCCCGTCAATTCCCCCCCCTCTATACACACATACACACACGGGGGGGCTGAAGGCCTTGGGGTTACTTTCACTGGGTTTAGAAGATAAGCTAGATCAGGGTTGATTCAATACTTAAAAGAGTAGCAGGAAGTCTGAGGCCATTAAGTAGATGCAGAAGTCAGAAAGCTTCCAAGATGGAGGAGATGGTGAAGCTTGCCAAGATGATATCACGATTCAAGTGTGAATTGAAGGACTTCTGACTTATATCATTCACTGACATGCAGCAATCATGGGTTAGGGCTTAGCTAGGCGACGTAGGTTCCACCCTCATCCATCTAACCGATTTCATACCACTTAAAAGTTGGGTCAACTTCTCTGTAGAATTAACTATACCAAAGCAGTATTGAAGCGTTGCCAACTCAGTGGATGCGATCCGTGTCAACTTACCTTGGTACTCTGGAGAATTTCTTGCAGATGTTTTATTACCTAACTAGGTAACATTATCAGTGGTAGTAGGGAGGTTTGTGGAGGATTGTAGTCCTTGGGTTCTGAGTTTGATGGTTTTCTTGCAGACGTTTCATTACCAAACTAGGCAACATCGCCAGGGCTACCTGACCTTGAGCAAGACATTTGTCCTCTGGAACAGTTTTACTCTCTTTCCTATCTTCCTTTTTATTTCATTTTTTTTATGGTTGTGAGCAGCCTAAAGTAGCCCATGACGAGATAGGCTGCAAATAAATTTGATAATAATCTTGTAATCTTGCCACTAAGAGCTAGGAACGTTCTTCCTCTGGAGATGATGGGGACTGAATTTATGACTCGGCTGTAACCTCTTCAAAAACTGAGGTAGCCAGTTTTCGATGTCATAATCTTCCGACCCATTTTGTTTCACCAAATCTCTGAGATTAAGCAGTAAAGTCACTTGGCAAACTCAGTGGCCAATACAGTTACTGTAGAAAAAACACTGTGAATATTAGCACAAAATCACATTGATGCAACCACACACACATGCTTTATCAGATACTTTACTATTTTGTTTTGACCCATTTGTGAGAACCCGGTATATATTATCTTCAGGTTTTTAGTGCAAATGCGAATATGTGCACCTTGCATACACTTGGATTTTTACCAAGGACTTTGTAGCATTTATTGTCCAAATTTGCTTTCATTACGATGCAGAGATGAATTATTCACAACAGCTTCAAATAGCATATGTGGGTACGATTTAGGAAATAAATCCAACTGATTTTTCCCCTTTATTCATGTCTATGTATTGTATTTATGTTGCGATGCAGTTTAGGCAATTTACGATCCGTCCATTAGCATTATTTTGCTATTATTGTGTACAATATTGAGCCGTTCTTCAAATTCGTTTCAGGAATCCTGCTAGGAAGGCAAAAATGTCCTAGAAAGAGAGGTAGGTGTGTGTGTGTATTGACTGCTGGCAACTGCCTGGACATGTCCCTAGTTTTCTTGGCAAGGATTCTGTCCTTCGTAGGCTGAGAGAAAGAGACTGGCCCAAGGTCAGTCAGTTTCATACCTGCAGTCAGTTTCATACCTTAAGCTCACAACCTCCTGGTTTCTAGTGCTACTTAATCACCACAGGTAACCCTCGACTTACAATTCATTTAATGACCGAAGTTACACTGTCACTGAAAAAGGGGACTTACGACAGTTTTTCCACAGCATCCCTGTGGTCATGTGATCCAAATTCAGAGGCTTGGCAACTGACTTGCATTTGTGACGGTTGCAGGGCCCTTGGGTCACGCGATCCCTTTTGCGGCCTTCCGACAAGCGAAGTCAATGGGGGGAAAGCCGTTCACTTCATGACCATGTTACTCACTTAACAACCACAGCGATTCACTTTAACAACTGTGGCAAGAAAGGTCGCAAAATGGGGCTAAAGCTCAAAACTTAACTGTGTCCCTTAGTGTAAATCTTGAGGCTCAAAATGGTGGTCGTTTTAAGTCGAGGACTGCCTGCATTCCAGACTGGCTCTCCCTAGAGAGGGTTGCAGAGCGGCAAAGGGTAAAAAAACTGCAGCTTTATTCACTCATACAAGTGGCTGGCTATGAGAAACAGAAGTTTGCTGCAGTGCATTCCAGGGTATTGATTTAATAAGCTTCAGCCTGCAATAACTCAGACACCAATCCAATTTCCAATTAAAAATAAGATGGCACATATTTTTTTTGTAGCATCTTACTTTATGCTCCTGTTTCTTTTACACAGCATTGTTGAAACATCGTTTTGTTTTAATATATAAAGTTAAACAAACACTATATAAATTCCTGTCGGTATGGCTTCGTTTCTCTTTCTGAACATGTCTCCACACCATTAAAAAAAATTGCAAGGAGAAGAGGCCTCGGAAAAGCACACACAAGCATTGCATTTTACAAAGGGAGCAAACAGAACAGGCAACCTGCATAGTACACATTTACACACAGCAACAACAATTCCATTGTTCCCTTTCTCCCCCTGTCCCCCCCCTCCCAAACCCAAGTGACAGATGAGGAGCTGCACTAAAGAGTCACATTCAACAGATGCTCTTCCCTTCGCACATCATTCACTTTTCGTGCCCCAGAAATTACAATACAGGAAATCAAGTCGTTAAATAGCTCAAAGGGTAGATCAATTACACACAAGTTATCCTGAGACCATGGAGATTGGAGGCTGTAAGGACCAGAAACACAACACACCAAATTTTAGATTCCTCCCCCGAACACTTACAAGAATTAAGCAAAACAAAAAGATGAAGATTAAATTTATTTCAAAGTTAGCCGGGTGAACAGTGCCTCTTTTTGATAAAATCATTTATAGTGATTTCTATCTGAAAATATGCGTCCAATGCCCTTTTACCTTACTGTTGGGTATACTGACAGGTCCTGGGGACCGGCTGAGGTATTTCTGCATTTCCCTATCTGCCTTAGTTAAAGTACAATGCCAAAAATATGCTACTACTACAGGAAGAAACGAATATACATCCATAAAAATGTAATGATTGTGGGGAGGGAGGGAGACAGAAAGAATATCAAGGAAATACTTAGAAACTCCAGAAAAAGGTCACGGATGAGTTCAAACAGTTCTGCTGTTAATTGAACAAAAGTTTTTAATTAAAGTAAATAACAAGACGACTGCCTTTTGTTTCAAACAAGAGAAAAGGAATGTTTTATAGCCACTCTCTCAATGTAAGCGCGTATGCCGATGTTTGTCAACCATGGCAACCTGAAGATCTGTGGACTTCAACTCCTAGAATTCCCCAGGCTGGCTGGGGAATTCTGGGAATTGGAAGTCCACACATCTTCAAGGCTGCCAAGGCTGAGGAACCCCGGAATAACCCAGCACCCAGGAGAACTTGCAATCTTTAAAAGAAACTAGACCAGGCACTCTCAACTTATATGCAAGACAGACAATCTGTGTTATTTTTGGGGAGATTTCTACAATCAAGAAGGGAATACAGCTTGCAGAATATAAACACACCGAGAAAGCCTGAGTTATATGTTAAAAGAAAAAAAAATCTTGCTCCCCCCCCCCCTGCCATTTCCGAAGACCAATTATAATCCACTTTGCCGTGAGGATGGAAAGCAACAACGTACTTGGTTGGGTGAGCATAGCCCATGGTTATGGATGCAGCAGCTCATCACACAAAAACATTTTTGGTCTCTCTGGTGAAAGTTAAGGGTATCCCCGTGCTGTGAATCTTAACAGGATGTTCTTTCAAGTATCAGTGACAATGAGGAGGGAGCCCATAATGAAACGTTTGTTACCCAAAAGTTTTATTGGCAAAGGAGGGGATCGTGTCGACTAACAGATGCAAATTCAGACATCAGTGCTTTTCCCCAGGTGACGTTTAAGTAAGAAAGGCGATTATTTTTCTCACAACCAAAACGTTATCTTAAAAAAAGGTGAATCCCAACAACCCCCCCCCCCGCCGTTTCCCCAGAACACACTATGAAAATGCTATAATTGAGACAGCAAAGCAACAGAAAATATTACTTGTCTTCATATCTACATGGAGATTATACTGAAAATTTTTACAGAAGGAACTGGACTTCTGTCTCATTTACACAGAAGAGCCTGTCCAGATTCACAAAGGATTTTGTTCTTGGGGGGGTGGGGGGGGGAGGTCTTTGAAAGAGGTTTTTTAAAAACAAAAACAAAAAACAAAATGGCATTCGCTGGACATCTCCCGCTTTTGATAATAATTAAAAAGATATTATTTCTGCCTTTCTGGATTGCCACTGTCGACCGAAAGAAACCAGTGTTTTGAAATACATCATAGGCCATTGTGGGATGACATTAGATTGTAAAGGACATGCCATTTTCTTCTAATAAATTCTGCACAAGAACACTTAAGGGCACTCAAACCTCAATTACAAGAAAAGGAACCTTAGCATAAAATTTTCTCCTTTCAGTCATTACAACATTCAGCCACAATGCATTAGAAACATCTTTTGTTACTCTCTTTTTTTCCCCAATCGGTAGAATTCAGTTACGCTACACCTCACCTAAAATAGCACCCAAACATATAACATCAAGGTAACAAGGGCAGCCATACACGAAGTGTATATAGAAAACCCTGACCTTTTCATACCGTTTCCAAAGCTTTATTCACTCTCCTGGATGACTATAAATAAGTATTTCCACTATGGAAAAGCGAGTTTTAGCACAGTACATTTTCATGACTGGGGAATGGATCTTTTTTTTTTTTCCTTTCCTCTGGAGAATTCTTCCAAAAGGGCAAAAGCTTAGAAAAAACAACAACATTAGAATACAGTTCTTTATAAAGTCCCTTGTAAAAATTAAGAAAAAAAAAATAAGAAAAAAAGAAAAACACAAGGCCCAAAATGATTTATTGCTTTTCTTCAGCCTTTTCCTTGTCTTCTTTCTTCTCCAATTCTTTGCACTCGTCCTTTACAGAAAGGTCTTCTAATTTTTCAGCAATTTTATCAGCGCTATCGTTTTTGTCTGTTTCTGCTAAAAAATGTTGGTGTAGACCATTAGCATTTAATAGGCATTAGCTGGAAACAAGGTTATGGAATGCAGCAGGGAAAACATTGACTTTGTAATAATATATGACTGAGTTCGAACTGTAGGAATAGATATGCCAAAAACGGAACATAACATGAAAACCTTTTGCTACTACGGTTCAAATATAAACATAAAAGAAAATCATTTTCTAATTTGCTTTGCCTGAACATCTAAGAAGAGTTAGGTATATGCAGCATTTTTACAGGTTTCAACAGTTAAAAATCTGTTCAGAATTAAATGTGATGTGCCAAGACAATTGAAACAGAAATCCACAAGGAAGGACATGTTTGTTTTATTCTGGACTGCTACTCTAGCAGACTTTAAAAGCACTGTAACTATTGTAGTCACACGCAGAGTGAGCCTGCCTATACAGATGAAAGCGTAAAGCCTATTGACCAGAATACTGTGGGCCTAAAAATATTGCTTTATCTATAAGGCTCCCAGTCTCGAAACAATTGCTCCATTTCCCCAACGTATTCGACCAGATGGAAAATCATTCTCTCCATTACAACTAAAGGTAACTGATTTCATAGACACAGGTAGTCCTTGACTTACGACTATAATTCTTCCATCATTAAGCAAGGAAGTTAAATGAATCGCACTCAATTTTATGACTGCCTGCTTCAATTGTTAAATGAATCAAAAGACTGTTAAGGGAATACGGCTTCCTTTCATTGACTTTGTCAGAAACCGGCTAAAAAAGTTGCAAATATTGATCATGGGATCCCAGGACACTCATACACACGACTTGCCAAGCACCTTAATTTTTGATGTGTCCATAGGGATGCTGCAATGGTTGCTAGGGTGAAGACTGGTTATAAGTCAAGGACTACTTGTACCATGTTGAATAGCAGCCCACTAACTTTGCATTCCATTTGGCCAATGATACCGGAATATTTTCATAAAGTTGAGCTATCAATCATAAAAGACAACTTGAGATTAAGGACGGATATTTCCCAAGACAAATTCTGAATGTATTTCCTACAATTTATTTTCCAATAAGGAAAAATAAAGAAGCAAAATCAAGAATTGGCACAAAATGAGTATTAAATGGCAGGGCAAGCAAGGGAGAAAGAGAAATTATCTCCTTCAATGGAATGCACGATTCTCCTGCTTACTCCAGGTAATGTGTACGAAGTCTATGCACATCTTACACACTTCTGTAAAATATGGGTGGAGACTTTATCTCTTTCCTACTTGTTTGACTGGTTAGGGACTTCTGCAGAAAAGCTTCAGATCTCTTGAAGGGTAATATTCCTTTTTCAGAGGTAAACGAATACAAACATCTTACCTTTCTTTCCCTTTTTGTCAACTTCACTCCTACATTCTTCAAATTTTGCCTTGAATTTCTGTGCGTCTGTTTGAAAGAAGCAATATCAGAGATATGTTGCAGTGAATTTAAGCAAGCAACTCGAAACGATGTAGGAAAGCATGTGTTTCATTCCCCAGAGGCTAAAATTTGCATGCAATGGATACAATTTCAGCCAAATTTCACCTTCCAGAAGCCCTGTTGTCCTTCTGATGGAAAAAAATAAGTCCCCGAGCAAAGGGTTAAAACAAGCAAGGGTGAGCTCATTGCAGGGAGAGTGAATTTCTATACAACCAAAATTGTGAAATTGGTACGCCAGGAAAAGTTACAGGAATGGCCACTTGAGGTCACTGTAATCTAGCACTAGACAGAAACTGCAAGTACAGGTAGTCCTTGACTTACGACCACAATTGAGCCCAAAATTTATGTTGCTAAGAATTTTGCTCCATTATACAACCTTTCTTGTCACAGTAGTTGAATGAATCACTGCAGCTGTTAAGTTACCAACACAGTTGTTAAGTGAATTTGGTTTCCCCACTGACTGGGACACTGCGACCATCAGAGATACGAACCAGTTGCGAAACCAGATTCACTTAACAATCGTGTTACTAATTTAGCTGCAGCGATTCACTTAGCAGCTAGGGGAAGAAAGGTCGTAAAATGGGGCAAAGCACACTGAACAACTGTCTTCTTAGCAACAGAAATTTTGGGCTCAGTTGTGGTCATTAGTCAAGGACTACCTATGCATCACGCCATCTATATCCCTCTTAATACACTGGACTTTCTGGCTTAACAATGTGACTCTCCTCCTGGCACCTTGAACAGGTTCATGGAACAGTGTGAGGTTTTCCTGTCATTCCTTAAACCACAAGGAGGGGAAAACCACTTTTTTAAAAAAAGACTAATTTCTCCAAAAGAAGTAACTTACTTTCTGCATTTAAAAACCGAATTGCCAGAAGCTCCGGTTTAGGACTCTCATCTGCAAAATCAGCATGTGTGTTCCACACCCAGGCCCGGTCACTCCCCGCGTTGGGCTTCAACTCCATTACAGGTGTGACTAAAGTGAGGAGGGGAGGAGTTAGGCGCAGGTAATGCAACAAGATAATACAAACTATCAAGCAATATTATAAAGCTGTGAAGAACCAGCAAGGAAGATCAAACAGTCTATCTAGAAAAGAACGAATGTCCAATTTTCTATTATCCATATTTAAAATATTGTCGAATATATTTCATAATGTTATCACTGTTATTCAGTTTCTAACAGTCCAACTTATAACTCTGAATACGGTAATTGGGCCCTATATAGTTTCCTAAAATTGTTGAGAGCAGAAGGAAGCTATCAATTTTACTCCAGAGTTTGTTGTTATAAGACCAACATATACAGCAATCTTAAGTAGAAGAATACTAAATTACATACTATAATGGTTTGCACAGATTTTAAGAGTCTTATCTCTCCTCATCAGGAGGCGGATGGTCCCCTTATCTTTGTGCTTCAGGAGTTTTACATCCCCAGTGCCACGTTCTTTCCATTCTGGAAGGTCGTTTTCTGATGCGAATCGGAAAAGTTTTGCTCGCCTTCACGAAAAAATAAAATGCAAAAGAGACAGACAGAGATCAATGGCAATGAATATTCCAGAGAATATAGTGAATTAGGATCTTTTAGCATAACTGAGATAACTAATTTTTTTCAACAGACAACACAAACTTGCAAGTCATAGTTTGGTAAAAGCCTCTAGAGAAACTCCTTTAAAATTTATTTTGAGGATGGTTAATTCAGTTTCAGTCAGGTACAATGGAGTTCAAACACTTTTTAAACAAGTTTAAATTAAATTAAGCTTCATGATGAGATAAAACATAGAAGAAACAAAAGAGGAAAATAAGGAGAAACATGCAAAAAAAGCAGTGATTTCTGACTTTCTTCAGTGCAGCAGATTAAAAAAATAATATACTGACCTTTTACTTTAAATTGCAGAACCTTAAAAGTTACCATCAATTACAAAATCATTTTAATCATCGAAACCTAAGCTCAAAAAAGTTTCATTTTTCCCCCCAGGTTCAAGCAGAAAGTGCAAAAGTGGTTTCCAAGTAGAAACAAAACTAGGTAAATTCTTTAATTCAGAGATTCAATTTCTCCATGTCTGCTAACTCCTTTACCGTCCTAGAGCAGAGTTCCCCAATGTTTCTGGCTCAGGGGCGGGAGGGGTTCTACGAGAGTGGCCAGGAAGTGTGCAGTTCCACTTGCGCGAGTGGCATGTGTGCCTGCCGCTCACTTAAATGGAGTGTACACGCTCGCTGCTTGCACAAGATGTGTGCGCGCGCTTGCATACCCCTCGCAGCCCACTAGTGGGCCGCGACCCACAGGTTGGGAACTCCTGTCCTAGAGTTCCAACACTGAATAGAGTTTAAACAACCCATTTTGTTAAAAGTTAAGCCTGCCACACTATCACATTTCTCACAAAATTGGGGCTTCGGTTTTACACCTGGAAAGTTTACTTCCTGAAAGTTAAGATTGTCTGCTAATTTAATTGCAGAAAGATACAGCTTCAGCTTACATCTTGAAAACCTCCTCCTCGTCTTCCTCCAGAGTTTTGATCTCTTGCTCAGGAAGAGAAACGATGGGCTCAAACTGCGGATCGTGGTTAGAATCATCTGCATTGTCAGTTGCTGAGTCATGCTCCTCATGTGCCTCCTGCAGTTAGAAGAAAAAGCTTGAAATGCATCAAAGGCTTATTAGAGAAGATCATTTCAGAGAGTTAAGGTAGACAATCTCATAAACACACCCATCTGCCTTCCATTAGAAAGCTAATTTAATCCTATTTCATTCTGAAAACAACAGCAGCAGTTTTTTATGGGAGTCAACAGAACTGCAAAATCCAAATCATGTTTTTAGTTATATTACTTTCTAAACTTTAGAATGTTTTAGCTACCTTATCAGTTTCTAAACTTTATAAAAAACCAGTGCCAGCTTGCAACACTTCTAAATATAGGTATATATGGTGCTCAACCTGACATCCAACCTTATTAAACATATACCCTAATTGGGTGGTGAACATACTCCCTCCTCCAAGGAATAAACACTAGCAGATTTGTGAAAAGAGTATATAAAAACATCAATAATAGGATGCTGCCACAAAAAACTGAGGCTCTATTGAGTATTCTTTGGCAATGGTCAGCAGAGAAATAGAGTATAAACAAATTGCACATTCCACTTGTTTGTATTTTAGTCAAAAACCAAGAATGAGAACCAATTAATTGGAATTTGAGAGCTACTATGTAAATGAAGACTTTAAAACCTGAAGATTTTCCTTCTGCAAAATTGAACCTTGTCTGCACTTTATTTTGTACTTGAAAGAAAAATACAAATAAACAAATAAAGATGCCCAAAGTGACTTTTGCACATTGCAACTCTTCTTACAGCAATGTGGTTTACCAAAAGTCTGAAGACCCAAAGACACCTGCTCTTTTCTTTAAAAATTTCAATCATTTGTGGTGGTCGTGCAAGGAAACCCAGAAGTACTGGCAAAAAATTAGGCGCTGGCTAGAGGAAATAACCAAGGAACAAATAGAGTACAAACCAGAGTCCTTCCTTCTAGGAATTTTCGATAAACAAATACCCAAAAAATCGAAGTATATTGTAATTCATATCTTAACCGCAGCCAGACTGGCATTTGCCCAGTGCTGGAAATTATCTTCCATTCCCTCTGAACATATGGTTATTCAGAAAATTTTACAATGCGCCGAAATGGACAAACTAACCCAAGCACTAAAAAATAAAGAATCCTCATCATATTACAACAATTGGAATCCTTTGTATAATTGGCTAAACCAAAGATAGATCATCTCTAGGAAAATTATGGCCGAGGGCCTCCGAAGCAGAGATAAAGAAAAGCACCGCCGATGATACTTTTGAAGAAGAAAGGATCTTACAGAGAGTCACAAAATATGGTTTTATTTTAACTGTTTTCCCTACTCTATCCTTCCCCTCCTTACTCTTCCCTTTCCCCTCTCTTAGGCTTTCCTCTCTTCCCCTCTTGGTCTATGCCAAGGCCTATTTTTCTTTTTGTTGTACATAATTTGTAGTTGTGTTGTTCTTTTAAAGGTAAAACTAATAAAGTATTTTTCCAAAAAAAAAAAAAAAAAAAAAAAATTTCAATCATATAATATAATAAAATAGAAAATATATAAAGCATTGTTAAGATAAGAAATTGAATACAAAAACTGAATATGTAATTATGGTCATATTTGTATGTATGTGTGAAACCTGTAATCATGCTGTTCTCTAAAAAAAGATGTTAAAATGTGGAAAACTGAATAAAACTTGTTTAAAAAAAAATTCCAATCATGGAACCTGAAAACCACTATTTAAGGGAATCACTGCCATTTGCTTAGCCCAACGTTTCTCAAACAGTGGCCTGCGGACCCCTGGGGTATTCATGATATTCACTGCTATTCATGAAATCAAGTAAATTAACATTTTAAGGTTTTCTCCGTTTAAATTTCCAATACAAAACAAATCCATAGATATGAAACCCAGTTCAACCAAACCCACCATTTAAAATAAATTAAACCCCACTTGGGTGGAAATATTTGACAAATCTGGGCTTTAGACAAAAGCTGTCAGGACAGCAGAATATTGTAGGTAAAGTAAAAGCCTACTGAATGAATATTTTGCTATTTTTGCTACTGTTATGCTGCCACAATGCTCTCCTTGAAGGCAAAGGGGTCCTGAGTCCAAAAGATGGGCGAACCTAGGAAGCCACAAAAATGTTTGCCAAAGTTTAAGGCAGGCATAGAAATTTAATATTCTTTTTTTTAATGCACCATCTAAAATAGATCGAAATTTGGATCTTTGGGGGAGGTTTGGGGGGAGGACAGGAGAACACTGGGGCCCAGAGCCACCTCGTAGGGGAGATGAGCACCATTAAAAAACGTAGCAATAATTAATTGATTTAAATAAATTATTATTATTATTGGGGCCAGGCATGGAAGGGAAAACAATAGGCGGGCATCGCTTTGGGGGAGTCAGGGATGGTCGTCCTGATCTCCAGCCAGGGGAAGCCACTCTTCCTCGTGGGGAGAGGCCATTCTTCTCGTGGGGGAGCAATTTGGACGGGGGTGGCTTCGGAATGCCAAGCATGCAACCCCCCACCCCCCGAAAGCCACGGGGCAAGGGAGGCCCCTGGATGGTCTTCCAATCCAGGTGGTCTTTTGCGGGGAGGGGAGGGGGTGCTTGTACTCTTCCCGCCGGAATTCCGCCCACGTCTCTCCCCCGCGAGCACGTGGGCCGCCCCAGAAGGGAGGGGGAGGAAGGAGCGAAGCACGAGGCCGCAGAACCCCGTCCTCGCCGGGACTACAACTCCCCGAAGGCCCGGCCGCAACCGGCAAAGGCAGGGAATGCTGGGAAATGGAGGCCCAAGGCGGCGCTCACGGTGTGTGTGGGGGGGAAATAAGATTCGGTGGGGGGCTAACGGGAGGCCTAGCCCCCCCGGTGAGGGAAGGCCGCCCCGCGCCTGAGGGCCTAGCGGCGGCGCGCGACCCCCTCCTCAGCTCGCCCTCCGCTTCTTCGGCTCGCCTCACCTTCGTCTCGGCCATGGTGGGGCTGCCGCTCCCCCGTTGGGCTCGCTCCCCGTCGCCGCGCGGCTTCCCGCCTCCGCTTCCCGCTCCCGCCGCGAGCTCCGTCGCCGCGCCGCCTTGGCTCCGCCCACGACGCTGTGGCCACGCCCCTCGCGCGGCGCCTGCCGCCGCCGCCGCAAGGGCTGACGGGAATGGAAAAGCGTTTGGGCCGAAACCTCGGCGGCTTGTTTCTATAATAACCCAGCGGGGAGGAACGGCGGGGTTGAAGACCAGCGTGGGGAGGCCTCGCGCGCGCTTCCCGCCCTCCTTCCCGTCGGTCCTCGCGCGACCTCTCTTTCCCCCCCACACTCGAGCCGCGACGCTGCGTGGAGGAGGGGCACGCTCGCCCTTACGTACGCGCGTGCGCGCACGAAGGCATATACGGAATTTCCCCCAAGCCTTGCTTTGGAGGAAAAAAACAAACCCCAAAAGCCCAAGCGAGGCCGAGCGACGCTGCGCACGCGGCGTCATGCCGGCCTAGTCTCCTTAGAGAACCCGGCCTTCTTTCCGCGCCTGCGCTCTGCGAGGTTGGTCTTTGGTGGGGGGCCGCTCGCCTGGTGGGCCCGGCGGCGGGTGAGGTGAGTGGAAAATTCCACGCGGGGCTTGTTCGGGTTTTGGCCGAGCATAAGGCCGCCCCTGCAACCTTCCCCAGCCTGGCGCCCTCTGGATGCGGATGGATTGCAAATTCAGGAAGGCCCTGCTTGTAGGAGGCACGGTTCGAGGGCGCTGGGTTGGAGAACTGCGCAGAGGGTTCTGGGGGATGTAGTCTTAATCCCCTCCCGTTGAACCTTGTTCAATTAGATGCTTTGAGTGGTTGGTTTCTCAACCTTGGGAACTTTAAAATGAATGGACTTCAATTCCCAGAATTCTCCAGCCAGCATTTCAGTACAAATAAAACTTTCAAAATTATACCAGAAATAGCACAACATCAATAAAGCACCATTGAGGCCAGGCTTGCTGAAGCTGAGCATTACAACCACTCAATTTCCCAGCTTTTCAAAAATAGACTGGGGTGGTATGAGGGGTTGGACTAGAAGATCTCCGAGGTCCCTTCCAACTCTATGATTCTGTTTTCTTAGATCTTCCTGCATCAATCCAAGGCTTCTGCTTTCTTGTATTTTCCTGGTTATCTGGTTAATGTTTAGCTAGGCTGAGTTTGTTAAAAGTTGTCTCCTGTTCAACTTAGAGAGTACAGCTGCTAAGAATGGTGCTGTGAGCTAATGCTACATCTTTTTGATGAAAAAGTGCTTCCCGTGAGCTTTCCGGTAGAAAGCTCACCGAGCACGTTTTCTATCAAAAAGACATGGCGCCCAGCTGATACCGGGTGCACTGGCCGCGGCGCCCCAGCTGATGCCGGTACCGGGCGCGGCGTGAAAAGGTTGGGGATCACTGCATAGAGTACAGCTGCTAAGAATGGTGCTGTGGCCTAGAGGTAGAACTCTTGCCTCACAATTGGGTTGGCTGTGAGTTTAATCCTTGGTAGAGGCAGATATTTCTCTCTGGGCACCATGAGAATATATCTGCTGAACAAAACTCCGCATTGGCGACAAGAAAGGCACCTGGCCAGTAAACACTCAGCTCCATTCAGACTCTACCCTGCAAGGGATTATGGGGTTATTAAATGATGATGATGACAGTACAGTTGTTGAGCCACTCCTTGTCTTGCAGTTATTTAAAGCTGATTTTCATTACAGGTATTATTTTTGTTTTTATCGGTTTGAAACACACCGCTCCTAGAGGTGGGATAAGCCAGTATTCTTAATAACCCATCATAACTCTGGTTTAAGAGTCACAAAGGCTCTCTGTAATCCTTGCTATTCAGTTTAATTGTGGTTTGTTACGTTTTCTGAAGACAGTCCATTTAGTTAGTTTTATACCCTCAATGATCTCCCTGTGATTTGGTTCAGGGTTTAGTGCAGAGAGACAAAGAGAGAAGAGAGACGATTCCATTATTTTTCTCCACAGGACCTGAAACAATGGAGGAAAACAAGGATGGCGTCCACTCGGTGGATCCAGAAGGTACCACTCCGGAATCGGCGGTCCAAACCGGAGAAACAAATGCAGAGAACCCTTCCGATACTTCCAACATGTACAGGTACATTAAAGAGGACTTGTTCACTTCAGAGATCTATAAGGTCGAACTTCAGAATCTCCCCAGATACGTCGGCTTTAACGAAGTCAAGAAATTCCTTGCCAAATACGGCCTCAACCCGCACAAGATAAAACTGATGGGGAGGCAGACCTTTGCCTTCGTCACCTTCAAGAGCGAGGAAGAAAGGGACAAAGCGATGAAAGTTCTCCACGGCGTCCGGTGGAAGAACCGGAACCTGAGCGTCCGTTTGGCCAAACCAAAAGCGGATCCCATTTTGAAGAAGAGGAAAAGAGAGGAAGGCGCCGAAGAGGTGCCAGCCAAGCGCCCGACTTCTTCCAAAGACGGCGAGGAGGAACCTCTAAGCAAGCAGATAGCGGATGTGGTGACTCCTTTGTGGACCATTCCCTACGAAGAGCAGCTGGTGAAGAAGAAGCAGCAGTGTGAAGAAGTCTTGGCCAAACTGACCAGGTGATTTGCTTTTCTGGAAGCTTCATTCCCCTGGTAGATATACTTCCCTGGAAATAAGACCTTGTCTTATTTATTTATTTTTGCCGCCAAAAAAGGCACCAGGTCTTATTTTCAGGGGACGTCATCCACTGACTAACCTCACTTGCGTGTGTCGCAAGGCTTTTATAAAGGCCTCTGCAGCCGATAGGATCGATCCAGAGCGTTGTTATCAGCTACAGAGGCCTTCAGGAAAGCCTTGCTAGCCTTTCCCATCACACCTTGGATTTTCCGCTTGGGAAACTGGGGCAGCATCCTCCACTGCTTTAAACAGCTATCAGGGCTTAGCAATGACTAGCTGGATCCCCGTGCTTCGCTACAAAACTATGTGGTCGGGCTTACTTTTGGGGGAGGAAAATAAGGGGGAAAAAAATCTGCCTCTGCCTACCAGCATCCATCGGTATTCATCTGGCTAGCATCCTGTCAGTGTGTGAGAGAGTTGAGGGCTCTTTGGAAACTGAAACAGTATTTGTTGTGTGAGCAAGGAGGAGATAGCAAGGAGCCTGGGCATGCTTATCTCAACTGTTCTGTACTAAAGCTAGTTGCTGCTCTGAAACTGAGACTAAAATTCCTCTCCTCTGCTTGTGTTTTGCATTTGGAACAGATTTCTTTTCAGGTGGGGAGGGGGAGTAGAACTCCTTAGCATCAGAGCATGTTAATAATAATAATACAGGAAATACTAATGCTCTGATGGTCATTTTGAAAAATCCTTTCTTAGCGAGCACCTAGGAGCCAAGAGGTGCGGCTTTGCTCCGCATTAGGAAGCCTTCTCACTGGATGGTCGAATGCATCAAGAAAGACACCAACGCAGGTTCTATCTTGGGTGAGCTGCCCTCTCTCATAAGCTCGGGAAGCTCTTTTTATTAAAAACACAACAGTGATACGTCACAAGCAGTGAAGTCTATCCAATCATTAAGTTACATGAGTAGGAATATTAGTGCACACATAGTAACATCCAATCACAGTTACATGGTCAGTTTAAAAGGTACTAAGTAGCAAATCAGCACTTACATTCCAGTTATTTGCCCATGATGACATGTTTGTTGATTGATGTTCTCTGTTCCTGGTACGCGCTTTCAACCTATGTGAGGCCTAGCCTGTACCGAAGCAGTAGAAACTAATTTATTACTGCAAAGAGGAACATACGTAAATTTAAAGTTTGTAGGCTTTACGGTTCTGGAGATTTTGTGATGATTCGCGAGTGGCCTTTCACTTTTATATACTGTATATAGATGCTTCATGATGGGGCTCCGATTTTGGTTTAGTCTTCTTCCTTCCTTCTCTCCAGTAAACGCTTTTTTTAATCTTTTGATTTCAGGGACATGGGAAACAACAACCGAGCGCTGCTCCCGTGGCTGTTCCTGCAAAAGGAGAAGCACGATGGGCTTTGTTGCTCCTTGGAGGGAGTGAAGCCATCCCCAATACAGGTCATGCATACCGGGAGTTTCGTGCGATATCCGTTTCATCAAACTCTTTAAGAGGAAGCAAAACGCAGCCTTGGTGTTCGCACTGAGTAGCTGCTAAGACGCGTAAAGGGTGGAATGGATAAGAGGTAGTCCTCAACTGGTGGCTTAGTGACCAAAGTACAGGTAGTCCTTTAGTTACAACCATTCATTTAGTGACTGCACTAAATGTTACCACGACACTGTGAAAGGTGGCTTGTGACAGTTTTTCACTCAGACCTGGCTACCACGCGGGCAGTAGCAAAATCCTGTGCTTCCTGCATTCTCACAATGGGTTGTGATTGTTGTCCGTTTCGTAGCACCCCGGGAAAGGCGTGTCCCTGATGGCTCCGATCTGAATGTTGCCTTGCTTTGCATTTAGACCGAGTACCGCAACAAATGTGAATTTTTGATTGGCTTAGGCCCAAATGGAGAAGAAAAAATGGTTGGCTTCCGGCTGGGCAAATACAAGGGGGGTTCCTGTGCTGTTGTGGAACCCTTTGAGACCATCCACGTCCCCGCCGAGGCGAAGAAGGTGGCCAGGGCTTTCCAGGAGTATATACGGTGAGCCATCCGCTGTTAATGGGGTCCCCCCCCCCCCAGAATGTTTCTTCTACCTGAGGTTTCTGCTTTCTGTTTCCCCAACTTTGGCTCTTGCATGATAGACAAATGTAGTCTTAACAATGAAATTCAAGATAGAGAAAAGTAAAGTCTTACACTTAGGCAAAGAAAAACCAAAAGGACACCTGTAGACTGGGTGAAACCAGGCTTAATATTTTGTTTGTTTGTTGATTTATTTATTTAATTTATATTGCCGCCTATTCACCCATGGCTTACACAATGTAAAACCATATATTTAAAACAAAATAAAAGCAATAAAAACTAACAAAAAGAATAAAATAAATTAGTAAAGTACAATAGAACAAAATTTGGGAAAACAAATCAAAAATCAAAAACCAACTCCCACCCCGACGACAGCAGATCACACTAGCCATTGGATGGGCTCCATCCCTCTCTGGGTTCCCCAGGCCCGCTGGCAGAATCAGGTCTTCAGTGCCTTTCGGAAGAATAGTAAGGGGGCCATTCTAATCTCTGGGGGCATGATGTTCCAGAGAGACGGGGCCACCACGGAGCAGGCCCTTCTTCTGGGTCCCACCAGGTGTATCTTCCTCAGGGTGGGACCCACAACATTCCTTTCCTCCCTGCTGTAGTGGTTTGGGTGGATGTGACTGGCAAGAGATGTTTCCTTAGATAACCCGGACTAACCAACTAACAGTAACTGAGAGAGGGATCTTGGAGTCTTAGTGGACAACCAGCTAAATATGAGCCAGCCATGTGCAGCAGCAGCCCAAAAAGCCAATACAATCCTAAATTGCATAAACAAAGGGATACAGTCATGATCAAGGGAGGTACTAATACCACTCTATAAATATATAAAGTCTTAGTAAGACCACACCTAGAGTACTGCGCACAATTTTGGTCACCACACTATAAAAAAGACATTTATTTTATTTTTATTTATCTATTTTGTTTGTCAATTGTTTACAAGATAATAGGTATAAGTAAAAACAGTTATGAATACATGGATACAGAAAGAAAAATAAAAAAATATATAAAAGAAACAACAGGACAGGGACGGTAGGCACGTTGGTGCGCTTATGCATGCCCCCTACAGACCTCTTAGGAAAGGGGCGAGGTCAATAGTAGACAGTCTAAGGTTAAAGTTTTTGGGGTTTGGGGGAAAAAACCACAGAGTCAGGTAGAGTATTCTAGACATAGACCACTCTGTTGCTGAAGTTGTATTTCCTGCAATCAAGTTTGGTGTGATTAACCTTGAGTTTGTATCTATTGTGTGATCTTGTATTGTTATTGTTGAAGCTGAAGTATTCATTGACAGGTAGGACATTGCAATGTATGATTTTATATACTATACTTAGATCGGACCGAAGGCGGCATAGTTCTAGGTTTTCTAGGTCTGGTGGCATAAGGTTGAGGCTCTAGAAATTATCTTCTATCAGTATTTATATAGCGCCCCCCTTAATCTTACAGGGAACACTGGCCGCTGCCTATCAACAGTTGCACTTACAATGTCCTGATTTAGTAATTAAGGATTTGTAAATTACAGGTCAACCTCTTATGGCGTTTATAGCCCAGAAACCTACGAAGGTCACTGGAAACAGCTAACTGTTCGTACTAGCTCGAATGGCCACATCATGGCAATTGCCTATTTTAACCCACAGGTATTATAAAATTTGTTTTCTATAATAAAACACAGGCTTTCGACAGCTTTTTTGATGCCTGTTAATTCTTGGTTTTGACGCATGGTTTCCTCAGAGAAACGTCAACTCTACTTCAGATGCTATTTTCATTTTTTTTCTTAACTTAAACTTAGATGTTTAAAACTTCTAAGCATCTTTCTGGGGTTTTTTTTTGGTTTGTTTTGGGAATCTCTAGAAATTAAGCAAAGAAGAACGTGCTACATTGGAGACCTCAATGGCTACATACTTCACAGAAGGTCCTGGGAAAGACAGCGGAATAACATCTTTATATTTTGTAGAAGAAGGCCAGAGGTAACAACAAAAGATTATTTTTCAGGGTTGTCAGAGATGGGATGCTATCACTGCCTATAAAGGGAGAATCTAAACTGCTATAAAATACAGCTGAAGTTTCAAAATGCTAAGCATTTAGTGGAAAATCTCAAGGTTTATTAAAAAATATTGTAGACTAGGGGCAACCCAGCCTGTTTTCCCCAGATCCAAGAATACTTTTTGCTGAGGTATTCCCTGTTAGGAGAATGAGTGCGCTCAGGGAAACATAGTGAGAGTGGTGATGAATAACACAACCTGCACACAGATACACTAGTAAAATGTAAGTTTTACTTCCTGTAAACGGGTAAACAAAGTCCAACAAACAGTCCAAATCATACATGGTTAAAGCAGTTAGTATTCAAAACAGTCCAGGGCTAATCCAAAAATAAAGTCCTTTTCCTGTATCATAAACAAAGTTCAGTAAACGGAGTTTGTGAACAGTTGCAAGACTCACAGCAATTCAAGCAGAATGACAATGAGGCAAAAGGCAAGAAAAACAAACCAGGTTTCTGGCTCCATCTTATGGCCATTGGAGGAACCTCAGCCAGTCACACTTACAGCATTCTCTTAAAGATACAACAGTATTAAATGACTCTTGTTTTATATATATTGCCAACCCAGCTGTTAGGTGACTATTATTCCTAACACTTTTTATTTTACTGTCACAGTAATTACTTACTGCCAATACAGTCAAGAGGATCTGGAAATACATCAGAATGAAGTGTTAACTAGTGTATTTTTTTCTTCCTGGTTTGTCTATTAGTCCTTTGGGAGCCTTCCTAAATAGCCATCACCCAATAAAATGGGAACATTTTTAGCTCTTCCATTTCATTAATATGTGAACATTATTTGAGATAATTTAATTGTGCTTGTTATAATATTGCAGCTGAAGAATCATTGCATTAATAAGTTCAAGCATCAGCTTAGACCCGTTTTCTGGCCCTAATTTTATCCCTAATCTTAATAGTTGAGTATGATTTGCAGATGCAAGAATGGCTGTCACAAAACCCCTTTTTCTTGCTTCTTCCCTCTCCAGAAAAACCCCGAATCGTGAAGATTTAATTTTGAACAACATCGCTGGTGATAAATACATACAGGAAGATCTTCTGGGGTTAAAATTCCGGATTTCACCTCATGCTTTTTTCCAGGTAATTTTTCACCATGTTGTGCTTTGAACCTGGTTTTGCAGTTGGAATTAATGGCTGTTTTCTCGAAGTGAATTTTTAGGAAAATGGAGGAACTGCCCATTTTCCTGGGTTCCCCCCCAAATAAGGACAATAATTTATGTCAGGATTAATTGTAAACCTTCCAGTGCATTAAAACGTTAAAGGGTAATGTACAAGCTGATAAAGTATCTCTTAAAGGAAAAATTGAAATAAGAGGCATACATTAATCTGTATACAGTGATCTGCATTTTAAAGGCCTGCTGTTCTTTTTGCTAGCTATTAAATAATGTAAAATAAATCAGTGCACTAACATTTTATGCCTAAGTGTTGGTGGGCGACAGAGATAAAAGATATTGTGACATTTTTTTTAAGAAGTCCTGTCATATCTTTGTTTCTCCCTATGGTCCAAATGCGCCTTTTACACTTTTCAATACGCAAAGCTGTATTAAGTGTTTCACTGTAATTTTAATTTGGTATTCTGGTTTGATGGCAAGTCAAACTTCCTTCAACCTGCTGAGATTTTTCTCAGTGGTTTGTCCACTTGTTAGATGAGTTTAACAGCAAGAATAATGTTGGACTTTACAGGTGAACACAAAGGCAGCTGAAGTTCTGTATTCAACTATTCAGGATTGGGCTGACATCAGCCAGGAAACTACAGTGCTGGATGTTTGCTGTGGGACTGGATCAATTGGCATATCTCTTGCACAGGTGAAGGAACAGGTTGGCTTCCTATTTCCATGGGGAAGGGGGAGCAGGGACATCACACACACACACACACACCCTTAGTATGTAGGCCTAGACCAGGGGGGTTCTTCAAACTTGACACCTTTAAGACTTGTGGACTTCAACTCCCAGAATTCCTCCTCCAGTCATGTTAGCTCAGAAATTCTGGCAATTGCCAAGTCTTGAAGACCCTTGGCCTAGACTTATGACCACAATCAAGTACTGGAACTGCCATAGCTAAGCCAGGCGGTTGTGAAATGAGCTGCACCTGATTCTGCAAACTTTTTTTTTTTGCTCATAGTCAGCAAAGTGTTAACCGATTATTGCCTTTTTTTATCGTGCAGAAAGTGAAGAAAGTTATCGGAGTCGAACTCTGCCAAGAAGCAGTTGAAGATGCCAAAGCAAATGCTCAGCTGAATGGTAAAATATAATAAATGCTGAAACCTCTTGCTCACTTTCACCAACTCCAAAGATGATGATTTCTATTTCCTCCTCCTCCTCCTCCTCTCTCCTCCTCCTCCTCTTCTTCTTCTTCTTCTTCTTCTTCTTCTTCCTCCTCCTCCTCCCTTCTTCCTCTTTCTTCTTCTCTCTTCCTCCCCCCCTCCCCCTCCCCTCCTCCCCCTCTTTCCGTCATCAGACATTGGCGGTCCTATTTTTATCAACAGCCATACAAGTGCTGCTGAGCTTTGTCCAAACCAGTCCCTTAGATTTTGAATCCTTGATGTTCTTCTTCTGCCTGGACCTTCTTTGCCTTCAATTTTTCCCTGAAGGATTAAGTGAACGATGCTGTATTTTTCTGGGTGTCACATCCCATGTTCAAAACGTTCTAACTTTTGCCTTTTTATGGTTTTGATGATTTCCCTTGGCTTTCCTAGGCGGCTTATCACCACCTCATTTCTGTTTTTGTCAACCCAACTTATACGTAACAACTGCCTGTAAATCCACATTTCAAATGCTTCTTAGTCTTTTCAAGTGTCTTTCTGTCAGAGACCAACTCTCCAACTCCGTAGAGCAGGATAGAAAAGATGTAGCACCTGAGAAGCCTGATTTTTCAATCCAAAGATTTCTGGCAGAACCAAATGGCATTCTGTTCTTATATGCAATGCACCAGTGATTTTCAACCTGTGGTCCACGGAGACCCCACGGGATCCACAATGTCATCACAGGGGGCTTCACGAAGGCTTGGAAAAAAATGTTTAAATCTTGAGTTGAGTCTTGGCGGTCCGTGGCCACAAAAGGTACTTAAAGGTGTCTGTGGTGAAGAAAAAGGTTGGGAACCATTGCAGTACACAAACTCTGGATATCCAACTGCAGATTGATGTGGGTATTACGATATTTCTTATGTTAAGACATTACCATAAGCATTTTCTTCTCTGCTCCCCTTTCAGGGTTGATGAATGTTGAATTCCACTGTGGGAAAGCTGAGGAGCTTGTTCCTCACCTCGTGAACACGTTAGCGCTGCACAACACAGTTACAATTGTGGATCCTCCACGAGCAGGTCTACGTAAGTTGTGTGCATGGGGAACCTCAGGGGCATTTAAGTAGAATTTTAAATTTACACAATTGTACAGAAAAATGTGGCACAGTAAGACAAAAAAAAGGATTGGGTGTGAGAAGAGAAGCAACCGCCGCTTTCAACGTAGGTTCTTTAGCAACACGGCCAGTTTTCTGCTCTGTGTGATCGGTAAACGGTCTTCTAATTTGCCCCTTATTTCTTTTTGGAGGGGGAAAAAAAATGCCAAATGTGCCTTTTTTGAGTTTTGGGGATGAAATAGATGCTGCAAAGCGAGTAGCTTAGAGTAGCTTTGAACACTGGTGAAAAGGGTCTGGAGAATTTCTGTCGGATCTTTCCTACTTTTCTTTCTCACGGTGAAGTTGAACTTCTCCCTCCATTCGGAGTGACTGTCGTTTTATTTTCATGTGGCCTTTTCTCTTGACGGGGATAAAAAACTGTCGCGGCAGCTAAAAGCCTGATGTTTGTCCAACTGTGTAATTTCCTAGATTCCAAAGTAATCCTCGCAATCCGAAAAGCCGAGCACTTGAAAAAGCTCCTTTACGTCTCCTGCAACCCTCGAGCTGCTATGAACAACTTTGTGGAGTGAGTCTACAAATCATCGTTTCATCACTTTAGCCGTTGTCTTGTCCTCTGTGGAATGAAGGCCTCTTTCCCCATGGTTCCACCCTTCCAACTTGTATCAAGGCCCCCATCCTATGATCGGGTGCCTTGATGGGGTGAAGGGTCTTGTGTGGGTAAACGAAATTGTAGGCTATTTCGTCGGACGTCTATATGTCCAGAAGGGTCTCTCCAAAGGAGAACAGGCCAAGTTGGATACCCCAGACCAGGGGTTTTCAAACTTGACAGCTTTAAGACTTGTGAACTTCAACTCCCAGAATTCCTCATCCAGCTCAGGAATTCTGGGAGTTGAAGTCAACAAGTCTTACACTTACTGAGTTTGAAGACCCTTGCCCCAGACTAATACTGATCACATCTGCCAACCTGCACTGCACCAGCGTGGCAGATTATGGTCTATCCCTTCCACAGGCGATTGCAATCTCAAATACAGCCCTCATTCCCCGGAGGCCCTAGGGCAACTACCCATAGCAGTGGGGAGACCTGGCCAAAGGCAGAGGGTGCGCTCTAGACCGTATAGGTTGGAACAGGGGTGTCAAATTCAAGGCCCGTGGGCTGCTTAGATCTGGCCCATGGGACCGGTCTGCAGTGCCTCTGCTAGCAAAAACGGGGCCCACATGCAGCCCCCCTGCACCCCATTTTGGCCAGCAGAGTGCTGCAGGAGGTGTCCATCCTGTCTGCTGTCCATCCCATCTCCCACCGCTGCAGCCCACGGGAGCCAACTACAATGCTGATCCGGCCCGCCAAGAAATCCAGTTTGACACCTCTGGGTTGGGAGTCTACAAATATTCTCCCCTCCCCCCAGAAAGCCTAATTTGGGCTGTTCCTTCGCTATCACAGGTTGCTATGAGCGAATAATGATTCACGTTAACCCCCCCTCCGGACAGGCGGAACTGAAGCGGCCTCAGATAAAAGGGCAAAGATTCGTAATCTGTTTCCTTTCTCCCGTAGCCTTTGTCGAGCGCCTTCTCATCGCGTGAAGGGCAGCCCTTTCCGGGTTATCAAAGCAACGGCGGTAGATCTTTTCCCCCACACCATGCACTGCGAGATGCTTTTCTTCTTTGAAAGAATAGAGTATCCAGACAGCAAAGCAAGCAACACCCCTGCAGGCTCAGCGGAAATTCCAGATGTGAAACCAGCGGAGATTCCAGATGTGAGACCGGCGGAGATGCCAGATGTGGGAACGGTGGAGATGCCAGATGTGAAGTCCCAAGAGGCTGACACCACAGACACCCTCCTGAGAACAGCGATGGGATGTCCCAGTTAGCGGTTCTTGTGGTCCACCCAGCACAGAAAGGCCCTTGTGTTTTACTTCCTAGTCTTAAAAGGGTCTGTTGCTCCTCCCCTTCCTTTCATTATCCAGCCAGCTTCTGCTTAAATTTTTGAAAAAGTACCAAGTTGAAGTAGGTCAACAATTTAAGGGGACTGTTGGAAGCAAAAGGCCTGAAGATACAATTTCAGACTTTTTTTTTTTTTTTGTAATGGCGCATTTTTGAAATCATGGAGCAAATGGGGATGAGAGTTCTGTGTACTAAACGAATTAAAGCCATTGGGTGGCGTTTCGTGTTACCTTTCTTTCTTTGTTCCTAGCCTATGGTCCAAGTTGTATTTGCCACAATCCAGGCAGTCCTGGATGTACAACCATAATGGAGTCAGCCCATCACGCGCATCATATGGGTTGCAAAGAGAGTGACTAGGCGACAAATAAGTCAAGAACTTCCTGCACTAAATTCTACTAATTCTACTTCATTCAATTGCTGAATCCCCTAGTTTTAATATGGTTTAAAGAACCACAAAATGACAGTGCCTCCAGAATACTTAGAAAACAGGAAACACTTGAAGGCAGGGGTTCTAAACCTTTTCTAAACACCTCAGAGCCCTTTTAAATACCGTTTGTGACCATGGACGCCACAGGGCTCCCCAAGACTTAAGACGTAAATATTTTTCAAGCCTTCGCAAGACCTCCTGCAATGACATTGTGGTCTCCCAGGTGTCCGCAGACCAGAGCCACTGCTTTAAGAGGGTCTCTCTCCTGCCCCAAGCAGATACACTTTTATTTAACTCTTCACTCACATGGGAAACACAGATGGAAGGAAATTTGCTCTGCCCATCACATCACCCTCCTAGATAGGAGAAAATTAAGGCTGCATGATTCATAACTGCTTCTCTTGGTGGTACAACTTCAAAAAAAAAAAAAAGCCGCAATCTTCGGCTTGGTGCCATGCAGGTGCCCTTCCATTAAAGGATTAGGGGAAAGGGGGGGACAAATGGGCAATAACACTGGATGCATTTGTGTATGGAAGTTTGGGGAGGTTGAAGAAAAGAAGATCCATGTGGAACCGATTGTTCAAGACCATTTGCCCGAGAGTGGAAAGTTACCAGCCCAAACACCTCAGTGTTCCCAAAACATCCCACCGGCATCACGTTGGCTGGATTTGGACTAGTCATTGGGTGGGGGGTGGGGAGATAGGACTGAAGGAAATAGTTTGGTATTGATGTGTGGGAAACTCAGATTCCACCTGACTTTATTGCAACCAGCATCTCTCAGTAAAAGTACCTTTCTCTTCAAGGAAATGGAGTTTTCTTCCCTAAGGGATCAAAATGAGACGATGACTGGCAGTAGCAGATGAAAAAAATAATCTGATATAATATCGAACTTTATTGCTGAAAACTAATATTTGGGGGAAACACACAAGTAACCAAAAAGTCGTAACACAGAGGCTCAAAGAATAAGACTTTATAAAGGGAACCAACCAACCACTTGTATTACTCAACTTATACAATTCACCTGGTTAACATTTGAGTTGGTCACATTCATTTTCAAAATACAATACTGCAATCAATCACTGCAAATGGTTCCAAAGGACTGACGGACAGGCCATCTTAAAATCTGGAACACCCCCACTGACATTAGGGATTATTTCAGTTTTCACCATCACCAAGAACACAGATTAGTATAAGTTGGAAAAAGAGCTAGAGTGAAATACTTCTGTAAGTACGGCATGAGCAACGTTAGAACACAGATTTGTTCCCGGGAGTTAATCCCAAGTAACCAGACATAAAATTTCACTGGGGCTGTAAGTGGATAGCGTCTAATTTTTCGGCATCCGTTATTTGACCAATTACGACCATTTCAACAGTCTCCCCACATTTCTCAAGGAAAGAATAAAAGGCAAGAAAGCCTTATTTTCCTGAAGGACGGTGCAACGAAGAACAGGCCCATCCAGAGAAATACACGGATTTAATGAGGGTTAAAATTGGGGGTGGGGGGGAGAGAGAGAGAGAGAAAAAAGAACAGCTATAATTTTAGGCGTCAAAACTAAAATCCCAAGTGATTTGACTAGAAAAACCATAAGTTAATCAAGGACTACGACAAAGTTTTCGAATATCTTATCAGACTGCACACTTCTGCACATTCATGCAGAAGCTGGAATGAATGGATCTGAAGGTGGCTCATTGTAGCTTGTGCTTTGGGGCGAATTATAAAGACAGTTTACACTCCGCAAAGTATCCGCAAAATATCGGCAGGGGTGAGAAATACTTCACAGGGAAAACGACGACGACAAGGGGTTTTGTCCCGGCTGTTATTGCACATGGTTGAAAAACCTTGCCGAAGATGCTGCAGCACTAGTTAAAATACATGTAAGTCCTTGACCTCCAACGGTTCGTTTCGTGACCAAACGGCACTGAAAAATGTGACTTTATGACCATTTTTCAGTTACCTTTCTAGCATCTCCATGATCGTGTGATCAAAGTTCAGATGCGTGGCAACTAGGTCATATTTATGACTGCTGCTGTGTCCCCATGGCATGTAATCATCTTTTATGACTCAATGGAAAAGCCAAATTCACTTAGCAATCATGTGACTAACTTATCAACGGCAGGGATTCACTTAAACAACTGCTGCGAAAAAGACCGTAAAAATGAGGCAAAGCTCACTTGAGAAAATGTTTCACTTAGCAACAGAAATTTGGGGCTCAAAATTAGGGTCAGTCGAGGACTGCCTGCAATGCATAATGTTCTTATACTAGCCTTTGGTTTACAATGACACATCGAAAGGGTGTTTTTATTAAAGGCGGTGGTCACCTCTTCACCAATTCCGACAGGTAAGGCCAAAACCAAATACTCTCAACTTTAAGAAAAACACTTCTGGAAAAGAGGCAACTGTGATACTCAGCAGAGGACCTGCCCCCCCAAAAAAACCATTCTAAGCTTGGGAAAATTTCCCAGCCCCGGTAAGAAATCTTACGTAGAAAAGAAATATCCGACTTCTCCTTGGATCGTTGGTGTTTTTAATACTAGGATAAAAAAATTAGAAACGGGCTGTTTGAAGAACAGAAATCAGACACTTAATGTCATGCTTCATTCTGTGGCAAACTGACCTGAGGGAACATAAAATGGGATAAAATTCTACAGGGCTAAAATGTCATCCAAGGGCCCCAGAAATAGATGCAAGTATCAAGAGGGAATGCAAGTGTTTTAACTGTTACGCAATTGGATTTATTTTTTTATTCCTACCAAGATTTCTGTTGGAATAAGCTTCCAACTGAAGCAATCTACCTCCTGCAGAGATAAATGCTATTGCACAACGTTTTATTCAGAGGTTTCAAATATTGAAAGAGGGGCTCCAGCGTGAGTCAGAAAGCTTGAAAGACAAAATCTGTGGCCCTGGTGACCGACCCAGATTGGATCCTGTAGATACCGCAGCAAGCATATATATATATATGCTTGGAGCAACGGTGTGTGTGTGTGTGTGTGTGTGTGTGTGTGTGTATATATATATATATATATATATATATATATATATATATATATATATATATATATATATATATATATGCACACACACACACACACACGTTTTCTTAAGTTTTCGTGGGTGCTTACATGTATGTTATTCAGCTTTGTTCGGGTATTTTCCCACGTCATTGTAGTTGTGCTTTTAAAGTTGTAGCAACGTTTCGGCAGAATCTCATCTGCCATCATCAGGCTTCTGTATAGTGTTCGTCTGATATATATATATATTGGAGATCCTGGCGCTTTTCTGCATTTCAGTTTAGCGACCCCTTGGATACAAGTCGTGTTGTTAACGAGCATGAAAAGGTTGCTAGCATTGCTTGCTTTAAAGGAACACCAAGGAGCATGAAAAGGTTGCTAGCATTGCTTGCTTTAAAGGAACACCAAGAACTCGTGAAACCACGTATCCACTGCTTATGCAAGATTGGGGATGGGATATTGGATCACCAATCCTTCCTTTTAGTTTTTCTGGGATAGTCTTACTGGGGGAAAAAATGTTCCAAAGGTGCTTTTTCAAAAGGCCACTGGGTTTTGTTTTTCCTTGAAGATGTTTTCCTTCTCATCCAAGAAGCTTCTTCAGTTCTGACTGAATGGATGGATCTATATTGTCTTGCAGCCATCTGGTGGTTAGCACTCCCTCTGAGAGGCCTTCCATCCTCCACCATTCAGTCAGAACTAAAGAAGTATATATGTTATGTAGCCGCTAGGAGATCTTTGTTATTTTTAAGGTGATCATTAAAAATTATGGGGATTTAAAGGGGAATTAATTAAATGATATATGGGGGGGGACAAGGGGCGGCACATTCCAAATTGGTAATTGTAGGGGAAACTTTTTTGAACTGTTTAAACTAAGATGGAATTATTGAAATAATGAAATAAGAATATGCGATGAAATTGCAAACCTGACAGATAAAAGTATAACAAATATGAAGACATGAGAAATATTTAAAGTTAAATAGGTTAAGAAATGAATTGAAAATTTATAAAATAAGCTTGAGGAAAGTATCTAAGAAAACTAATAGAAAATATGCAAAGCAATGATAAGATTAGAATTTAAATGTGAAAGATGAATATGTAATCAAAGTCACGTTTGTATGGAAATGTGAAAACCTGGAATCATGCTGTTCACTAAAAAAAGATGTTTTTAAAATGTGGAAAACTAAATAAACTTTTTACAAAAAAAAAAAAAAAAACTAAAGAAGCTTCTTGGATGAGAAACAAAATGTCTTCAAAGAAGAACAAAGTTTAGTTGCCTCTTGAAAAAGCACCTTTGGGACAACCATGACCTGGATGACTGAGAATCTCCATAAACATTTATTTATTTATTTATTTGGGGGGGGGGTCATAAAATGGTATGGATTTATTTCACAGTAGTTTTTGCTTCTCGAACCTTCTATAACCATGGACCAGAACAGAAAACGTTTATATCTTCACACATATTCTTTACTTCAACAACAGAAATTTACTTCGGTCTTTTTAGAGATACATCTCTGATGCATTTCGCTTTACATTCATATAGTTCCCAAAGCCAGATTTGCGAGTACTAAAACAGGCAATAAAAATGAAAAAGGCAGTCACATAAAAAAAAAGCAAAAATCTTGACTTGAAAGGTATCCAGTGATTTTCCTGGCGGGGAATATAAATGCTAGATGTTGCAACTTTAACTAACGTGATAAAATATGAAACCTTACCGACCACTGCTGCTACATTCACGGTTAATCTGGCAAACTGTGAGGAAACATTATTATGAGCCCTACTAGCATGAAGAAAGGTTTCAGAGCAGTGATGCTTGGCTCACCTTTATGCCAAAAGTTTCGTTGGTTACATCTAAGAGAAACTGAAATGTATCTTACAATCACAGCTTCCTATGTTAGTCTTTGTTTTAAATGGAGCAATTAAAAGAATGGAAACCTCAAGAGCTGCATACAATCAGTTCTTCTCTGATAATCACTGGATCCATGCTAAAAATCCTAAGCCTGCGAAAATTCACTTGAGAAGCAATCCTACTGGCCTAACTCAGCAGGGCATAGAGTGATGCACGTTTTTGTGTCTTTCCTGCAATGTAGCTGTCAAGAGGCTGCAACCAGTGCTTATTTTGTGCGGAAATACAAGAAACCCTTTCAGAAAACAAGTGTCTGCAGTGTTCCTAAAAGCAGGAAGAACTATGCTCTCCTGGGTTACACGTTCGTTCCGCTCTTTAAATGAACACCCTGCATTTAATTCTTAAGCATCTCTATCAAAGGCAACACTCCTTTCTTTTGGAAAGGATGGGGAGTTGAGTTGGCCCAGGGGAACAACCCCGCGTCTGCTTCTCTAAATGTACGGCTGGGGAGATTTTTTTTTGCCCTCTTGAATAACATCATTTTGGGAAGCACACACAAAACTTAGCATTATCACCCTGAGGCAAACGCACAATGCACATTGGAAGCAGCTTTGATGGTTAGGTTGTTTCCCGAAGCAAACCAATTTCTCCTTCAAACTGTTGACAAAGTAAAAACTGAAAAAAGCCATTCCTAACTTTCGCCACTTGTTTTATTGCTCCAGTTCCTAATCTTTCCCGTCACACATCCACAGTACACAGAGGCTCACTGCCAGGCTGAGCCGATTCTACAATTGTCATCTTGGGTTTCTTTCGCGTTTCCTCCTAGGAATATAAAAAAAAAGAACCAACCATAATTATACACATCCTTCATCCTTGCTGGATGCCAACCTTCAAACGTTCCCGGAACAGAACTCTTTTAATATCTGATCTTGCTCCAGGTTATCCTAGTTAGTACTTCCTTGTTGGAAGCATCAAAGTGCTTCCGTGGCGAAAGGATTTGCTGGTGACATCACCGTTGGGGGGGGGAGTGCCCAGTAGTGGGCTCCTTTCATGTATCTTTTGAAGTTGCCCACTGAAGTGGTACCCATTAATCTATTTGTGGTCACCCGCTTTCGAACTGCTGAGTGGGTGGGAGCCAGAGCGTGTGACGGGAGTTCAACCCGCCCTGTGGCAGCAACGGGTCTCCAACGTGAGTCTGCTCATTGTCAGCCCAGCATTCTAACCTCGGGAGCCACCGTGCTTAGTTGCTAGGTAAATTTAAAACCGAAATTGTAACATCTTTTTCTTGAAAACAAAGGTTGCCTAAAGGGACACGGATGAACTGGCTGCTCACGAAAGGGAGTCTGGCTGCTCTCAATACTTTCAGAATTTTGTTTTTGTTAACCTCCGAGTTGGAGAGCTCGGCTTGGGTTTGTAAAGGAAGGAGAAAAGTGGTGTTTTAAAATAAGTGCATCCTAAATAGAGAATCCCTATGAATATAGAATTCTTATGTTCCTATAGTTAAGAGTTTCATATATGGACAAAGACCAGCCTGGTTATCATCATACTTCATGAAAACAAATAAACACTGTGAGATTCTTAGCAGATTATCTGATTATCTAATCCAGAGGTCTCCAAACTTGGCAACTTTAAGACTTGTGGACTTCAACTCCCAGAAGTCCAAAGTCTTAAAGTTGCCAAGTTTGGGGACCCCTGATCTACTCAGAAAACCTTCATGTTTAAGAATCAGGAAAACCATGAACTAAGCAGAACCATGAACCTGTTTTGTATGGTCAAAGCAGGGTTGGGATCCAACCGGTGTAATTACCAGTTCGGTGGCTACGTGTAATTGTGCACGCGTGCAATTAACAAACTGCAGAGCTACCCGGACAGCTGAGTAGCGCTGCCCACAGGTGTGCAGCGCTTGAAAAAGCCCTTTTTTCCTGCTTTTTCAACCGCAGCTGTGCCGCGCAAAGCAGCTGAGGGTGAAAAAGCAGGAAATAAAGGACAGGTAAGAGCTGGGGCAGGCGGGTGGGCCAAAACAGCAGCAGACACAGAACCAGTTCTGTGTCTGCTGCTCTTCAGAGCTACTGGTTCTGCAGAGCCGGACAGACCCGGTAGAATCCCACCCGAGTCAAAGCAGCCAGGGAGCAGCTCACCGAGATGCTACTCACCCGTTCTTGTGCTAATTTTCTCATTTCCTCTTGTAACTTGTTCAGAATGTGCAGATTGGGCTTGTTCTTTTTGGCATATTGTTGAAGTTCTATCACGCTTTTGTCAGATGTTTCCTACCCAAAAGGCATCAAAATTAAAGGGAATTAAAGGATTTTAATACGGTCCTTTTACACCCTACTTTTTTTAAAAAAGCCTCTGAATTCAGTCTAAGCAGCAAATCACAGATAATTTTTCATGTCCATAGAATCTCCTTATTTAGTCCGGAGGCCAGGCAGAACATAAAGACACTTTACCTGCTTAACCATCTTACTGCTTTCTCTGCCGTACATGCGCAATAAAGAACCCCAGTTTTTCACATGTGGGTGAAGAAGCTGAAGGATTTTCTGGGAAGCTAGTTGCTTTCCAACTCTTTTGTTTTTACCTGCAAAATCACCACAAGGCAAGTTTAAATGTCACACTCATGGAGTAAACGTAGGAAATGGACACAGAAATTGGAGAAAAAGCTACTGCATTGAGGAATCATACTTTTAAAAACAATGATTCTACGATGCAGAATGTTTTGTACATTATATATAAAATTTGTAATTTTTAAGGGAATGGCTACCAATTAAATTATCAACTTTGGTCTTTAACAATTATGAGTGTGCAGGAAAGGGAAAGCATTTTATCTTATGTAGCCAAAATGTTGTTCTTTTTCTTTACAAACTTATATTCAAAATATTACAAAAAACTGCAGTTCCAGCTTTGATACCAACGTACTCAGGTATAAATACTTCTGTTTTTGATTGAAAACCGTAACTAAAATGATAGTGTCTTGTGATCAGTATATAGGAAATTCTGACCAGTTAAACAAGAAAACCAACAGCACCAAGAACACTTATGTTCTTAGAGGGAAAGTGGCATATAAATCTAATAGAACTGATTTTCCACAGATTTTCTTAGTAACTGTGATACTTACACCACCCCCGCACAGTATGCTTCCCACAAGTCATAACATATTCGCTCTTCTGATTTTTGCCAGGAATCACTTCAAATTTTATGGATGTATCACCCATGCCATGATTTCTGGAGGACAAAATAAATACTGTTAGAAACACTTCGCGTTTAAAAACTCTGGGTTTATTCATTAAAAACATTAAAATTTTAAAATAAATGTTTGCATCAAATCTGGACACCAACATAAAATGTCTTTCAGCTAAAGCAGTGTTCATGGTTTCGAAGGACAAAAATGTTCTTGGTTTTTACTGCACCTGGTAAGCAAATTGAACAGCTGACAGGGAGTGGGAGTGTGGCTCCGTTGGCTATGGAGGAAACTGGGGAAGGGCAAAGTCCAGCTGGGCAGAGCAGGGAAGAGGTAGAACAAGGGAGAGGGAGTTCAGAGGAAGACCCAGGCCCACCCCTTCTTCATTCTAGGGCATGCAGGGAGAAACAGAGAAGAGAGCAACATGGCTTACGGGGGAGGAAAGGGCCCTGATTCCCTTCATTAGCCACAGCTGGGAAGACAGCTGATAAGAAAGGCAGGCAATGTGCAGCAGGCTGCTGGGAGCAAACATGACTTTATATTGTATAGTTGTTGCTTATCTGCGTTCCTGTCATCTTCCCAACCATGTGAGTTTTGCTGTGCCTTCAGGTCTAGAATTCTTGCTCCTGCCCTGCCAAACTAATTACCTCAGTTTGGCTTGATTGGACTTATAGTTACAGTTTGTATTGACCATGTTTTGGACTTATCCTCTGCAGTCAAAATCTGTTCCTGGGAAAGTTTTTCTCCAGCTAGAAGGTAACCTGGACATTGGGGGCAAAGTTGGAGCTAATAAAGGGACTCTTATTGATTAACTGACTGTGTTGCCTTTGTGCCACGCCCTGGGTCATCACTGCATGTCTTTTAAACCTGCACATTGGTACAGACAATCATAATGTTCACACAGCGGAGTTAAGACCACAACAGCCACATGGGGGGACTCTGTCCCAAGTGGACTAATTTTCAAAGCAGTTATCACGCTTTAGGAACCATTTCTAGGTTCTCCCAGATTAAAGGGAGAAAAAAAGAACAGGCGAGGCTATTCCATAAAAAGAACGAAACCTTCCTCCAAGGATAAATCACACACGCCATGCAAAACTCACCTTTTAAGGCACTCGTGAAGGATCTGATATGGAGACAGGAGTCCAGCTTTACTGGTCAGTTCGTACACCCGTGAATCCTCGATACTGATATGGTTAAAATACTACAAACAAAATCGGTAAAACGGTCATTTAACGGTAGAAAGGACTTTTTGAACTTTTGCGGGGAGGGCTCTAGTGGTTCTGCGGTGGTAGTATTAAGAGAGAAACTAACAAGGAAAGATTTAAGAGAACAAAATAAGTGAACGTTCTTTGCAGAAGGCAAAGATGTTTTGAAACTCCAGCCTCGTGGACATTCCAGTATCCTGAATTTGTATTTGAAGATTCTTGTATTGCAAATTATTTCTTGTCTGTTATCTTTTGGCAAGTCTCGCAGTTTGGCAAGGTTTGTGCTTATTACAGCTAATTATTTTGCAGAAGCCTTACAAGGTTTCTGTTCCCTTTTGGATTGTGTTTGATTTGTTGGAAAAGAGTGTGGGTCAGAACACTTAGCAACATAAATTTCGGGCTCAATCGTTGTTAACTTGAGGACTACCTGGACTCAGAAGCTCAGAAAGGTTATATTTGACATTGGGGTTAGAGGAAGCCACTGTCTGAACAGGGTCCCAATTTTTTAGTCTATATGGTCACCATTTCCAGGTATTTCAGTAACGAAGGAAAATATGTTCTTGAAGAGATAGAAAGGTAATTTATAACTTAGCTTATTAAGCCAGGGTCTATGACTTATAATAAAGTTTGTCTTGCCTTATTAATCTAAGACATTATCATCCAAATATGGCCATCAGCTCAGCTATTCCCAGAATTGTGTCAAATTCAGTTCAGGTCCACCAAACACAAGATAGAAAGAAAAGGAGACTTCATTATTTCTCTTTCCAGAGGCTGCCTCCTTTAGTTAACTCCTTCCAAGGAGTCAAAGGATAAATACAATAAATTACAATGGCAGTTCTTCTTCAAAGAAGCTGAAGGTTTAAAGGAATTTAACATGCGAAGACTCAGCCCTGAACGTACCTCTAATTCCTCACTATCTTTGGGCTTCTCCTCAGAGGTCTGCTTCACAAAATCGGGGATGAGGATTTCCAGAGTAGCTCGGGCTGAAAAAAACAAATAACTGGCATGAACAGAGGCCTCTGAAAATCACATGCATTTTGTCAAGAATGCCAACATGCATCGAACAATATTTTCCTTCGTTTTTAATATGGTGAAAAGGTTCCCAAGTTGGGAAGTTTATTTATTACTCGTATTTTGTATTTCATAACTGCCCTTCTCTCTCAGAGAGTGGACTCTTGGGTGGTGAAGTTGCAGAAACATCTTTTGAGAGGAAAGCCTGTGGAAAATAAATCCCAGATATATCTGTGCTAAATTCTCTCAGCTCTTCTGCCAATTCTACACACACTTCCCTTAGTTGCTACCCAGTCCCAGAATGGAATAGCTTAAGTGCCACAGTCTTGCTGCAAATTGTAGTATTACTTGTCACTTAAATCGCAGAGATTTAAACAGCAAGCAATAGTTGGGTTCTTTTCATCCAAAATCACAATCTTGAGTGGAACAAGTAAAACAAAAACAAAATTCTGCACTTCAGAGAACATGGTACAGGTACTCCTCGAGTTACGGCACCATTGAGTCCAACGTTTCTGTTGCTTAGCAGTTGTTAAGGAAATTTTGCTCCATTTTAAGACCTTCCTTTCCACCATTAAGTGAAGCACCGCAGTTGTGAATTTAGTAACACAGCTGTTAAGGGAATCTGGCTCTGCCGTTGACTGTCAGTAGGTTGCAAAAGGGGACCACATGACCCTCGGGACATCACAATCACCAAGCACTTGAATTTTGATCAGGTGACCATGGGGATGCTGCAGCAGTCGCTAAGTGAGAAAAACATCTATAAGTCACTTTTTTCAGTGCGATTGAAGAGTCACTATATGAACTGTTGTAGGTCGAGGGCTACCTGTACTGCATTGCAGTCACGTGTCTTAATTGCACGCATCAGGGTGTGTTAATTTCTCTCTATGCTAGCCCAGCAAGCATTGACGAAAGCACAAATCGCATGTAGAATCAGAAATGATGCGCCCATTATTCTGAGAATGCTAATTTTCTTGACTCCACTAATCATCCATAGTTCTAGATCAGGGCCCCCCCCGTCTGCAAAGCCAGAAAGGTTGGGGAACTCTGATCTAGACAGCTTTACTTACCAGCTTTATTCTTGGCAAGTTTTTTGCTACTGGCAGTCCCTGCTCCGTAAGTCACTCCATCAATAATAACTGATGCTCCAAAAGGCTCACTTGGGTTCTCTTTAAAGAGAGGAGAGAAAAATCAAAATATCTGAAGTCCCATCTCATCCTGTCAAGAAGACCGAGAGGCTCATGTTTAGCAGACCTGGCGGTTTACAAAGCCTACTCAGTTAAAGAGTAAGCCAGGAATAGGTTTCCTTTATATTGAACCATCCCATGCTACCGTTTCTTTATTCCACTCCCACAGTGCTATCCCATTAACATTCTGGAATGTAAATGTATTCAGAACAGGAAGTTTTATAGTGTTTCCCAAAAAAAACCCCAAACAAACGTAGCTCAAGAAGGAAGGCAAATATATATACGTGTCCTGGGATAATGTTTCAGGACCCAATCTGGATAAGTCATGGGGACCAGAGCAAGCATTCGGACCCGTGCTGGAGCCCATCCTCAGGGAAGTTCTCTCTACCAGAATGTGTGCTTTGGGCTATTCTATGCTAGTATTGCTACTAAGATTGTTGGCTGAGCAGGGACAAAAATAGCCAGGGAAAATTTTTGAAGCCTGGGAAAGGCTTCAACAGGATTGCGGGTTTCCCACCAGTTTATCAGATGCTTAGGAGCTGAGGAAACAACAGCCAATGACTTAATACTTGGCCATCAACACCCAAAGAACAAAAGGCCACATACAACCAGGCACCACATAAATATCACATGTAGAACAGCCCAAAGCACAAATTCTGGTAGAGAGAAGTTCCTTGAGGATGAGCTTCAACACGAATTTGAAAGCTCGGAAGACTAAACCTCTGGTCTCGGTGACCGAACCCAGATTGGATCCTGAAACATGGCTCAAGCTTAGATCTTTAGATCTACTGCAGCTTCTCTCGGTAATCGTCATTTAGATGAATGAATCATCCCTTTAGATAAATATTAGAAGACTTACCACATTCAAAGAAATTGTAAACAGGCCGTACTTTCAGCACTCGTTGCATATATTCATGAAGTATACAAACTTCAGACTTCCCATTGGGATTAATAACAAACTCTGGAAAATAAGGATATTGCACAGATGTGGCTTTGAATCTTTGAAATGTTCACTAGTAACAGCTACAGGATGAGAACAGCTTTCATTAAGAATTCCCACAGGATAAATACAACTCCTTGATACCAATCCCAGTACTTGTACTACCCTGACAATGAGTCGAAAATAAAATTAGCATTTTCCCAACATTCGGTGTAGGTAGTCCTCCCTTGGCGACAATGGATTCTCCCTGTAAATCATGACGATCGCAGAGTGGATTGTCATGAGACCTATCTGATTTTACAATATTTTTTTTGCAGCGGTCATTAAATAAACATGGCAGTCACCATGGCTGTTAAAGCAAACCAACTGTTTGGTTTTTTTTGCATTTTGCCAACTGTTTTTTGCATTTTTTGCAAAAAAAAAAAATGTAAATCCTTTCTTTTTCCTTTGGCAAAAAACATTGTACAATGTGGTCACATGACTGGGGATCCTGCAAATAGCCATAAGTGGCTGCTAGACCTGGGTTGTAAGTATCTCTGGGGATAACTTTGAATGGAAGAGACAAAACTCTGAATGGGAAGGACAAACAAATAAACGACAGTTCCATATAGAACTCTGGCTAATTCTCAGGGCTTTAAATCCATTCACAATCCTTACAACCAGCCTACCCTTCTTTGTGGGTGCATCTTGGACAGACAGCGTAATGAGTTTCTGATTGGCTGGCAAAATGGGCCTCTCAGACTCCGCCTGCTTCCTCTTCATCTCCCGGTTGAACTGCCGCCGCTCGGCCCAGGTTCGGAACTTCTTCACCGTGACTTGCTCGAAATCGAAACATTTTTCCAGGTAGTGTCGGAAATCCTCAATATCTGAGGAAACAAAGCAACCGTCATCGTGCCGTGCTCCTTCCAACTGAGCGCAACTGGGTTCGGTCAGGGGAGCGACCTGATTTACAGGACATTAGGGCTTATGGTCATAATAAGGTCGTAAGTCAAGGATTACCTGTAGATGGAAATATCTGAGAAAGATTTGTGCTTATGTCCCTTTGCATCATACTGCAAACAAGCAGTTACACAAAAAAGAAAATTAACTGAGTAACTGAGCTGGAAGGGACCTCGGACGTTTCTAGTCCGACCCCGTTTAAACAGGAGATCCTACACCAATCTGGAGAAGTGGACATTCACAATTTCTGGAGGCAAGACGTTCCACTGATTAATCGTTCTCACTGTCCAAAAATCTCTCCCTACTTCTAGCTTGGATCTCTCTTTGAGGTGCTTCCATCCGTTGCTTCTTGCTCTACTTATAATGTACATCAAAGTGACATTTAATGTACAGCAAGAGGATCTCTGGATGACTGATCCCCAACTTGAGTTGGCAGGATGGGGCCCACCTGGAAACGGTAAACGACAGGTCCTCACCTACTGATTCATCTTTGCACACTTCCACCTTGGCCTTCACTTGTCCCAAAGCTCCTTGGGCTGCGTCTCCCCCAGTTGGATCTTTCTCATCCAACATTCCGGAATCGGCTGCAGTAGAGTCCGGCTCCTCCGTTTGAGAATCCAGTTCCAGGGATTTCTCCGTCAGCTTTACGGGTGAAACCTCCCTGCTTGGGGTGATGTCATTGCTTTGTTCCCTTTCCTCGTTTTCTCTCATTTTTTTATAATGCAAACAAGGAATGCTACTCAGAGGAGGGTCGTGTTTCTGCAACAGAGTTTGCAAGTTCAAAGGTGAGAGCAGGACTACAAAACCAACATGTAACTTCCCTCATAGATAATGCCCTAGCTTTTACCAGCAATGCTTCAGACCCGTGAGTATCGTCGTTATACAAAACAAAACACAGCAGGGAAGTCAAATGCAATATGCTTTCTACAAGTGTTTTTATATGCTTGTTAGACAATCATCTGGCTCTCTAGCAACTTACACCCCTTTAAAGTTATTTTCTGTACTATCAGAATAAAAATCTTGTGAGAAGCAATTCATTTTAAAAGTGCACCTTGGAAGTATCAAAGTATAAAGGGGTCCTAATTACTTCAATGTATTTTTAGTAATTTTTAAAATGAACTTTTAAAGGTCAACGCCTGGAACGCCCTACTTGACTCTGTTGTTACAGCCTCAACCCCTCAGAGCTTCAACCTCAAACTGTCTACCATGGACTTCACTCCATTCAAGGGCCCCTAAAGCAGGCAGCCCTCTAAAACCCCCAAAAAACCCCCCCACCCCCCCCCCCCCCCCCCGCGCCCAGCTCCTCCTGCCGCTCCACCTCCGCCCCCGCCTGCCCGCCCGGGCCTCAGGATCCAGCCGGCCCTCACGGTCCCCCGTTGCCTCGGGAGGAAAGCAAAACCGAGGCCCTTAAAGTAGCGCCGGCCCTTTGCCTTCCTTCCTGAGGCACGGACTGACCCCGACCGCGCCAGCGGCCTCCTGACTCGGGGCCTCCGAGGAGGGAAGGGAAGAGGGGGTGGGGGGGGAGTCCCCCAACAAACTCCCAAACCCCTCTTTAAGGAAGAACAGTCTGTTAAAGGGGGCGGGCATAAACGCACCAGCATGCCTACCATCCCTGTCTTACTGTCCCCATGTATCTGTATTTACTCCCTTGTTGTTTATGTTCATACTTATCTTGTACATGTTTGACAAACAAACAAATAAACTTAAAAAGTGCACCTTGGAAGTATCAAAATGGAAAGTGTTCCTAATGGTTCCAATGTATTTTCAGTAATTTTTAAAATCAAAGTCATCCACCGTATGTTACCGTTGTACACAGGGTGCTCACAAGTCCCCAACTTTCCTCTGTAAATGTTTCCCCATAAAAGAAGTGGAGAGGAACGTATTTCCACCTGCTTTAAGATCTCACTTTTCTCTGCAGCCAGATGCCTCCAAGAAGGCTAGAATAGCAGAAACTTATCCAAGAACAGCTTTCTATGCTCTTTGACTTTATTTCAGCTAGAGGCCTTCACTCCCTCTTGCAGAAGAGGACTCTATAAATCAGTTATGCATAATGCTTAAGGAAAGGAGACCAATAAGAAAATACCAATCCTCTTAAATTACTAATGAGCCAAGTGTTTTAGTGTTAAGTAACCTATAAGGCAATTATGATTTTGTAATGTAATGACAATTCAAAATAGATCTTTTAGTCAAAGGGCAGGAAGGCATTTTTTTTCATATTATTCTGAGTGATGCTGACAGTTTCATAATTAGCTTGGCTCCAGCATGCAGATAATCACCGACTTATGACCACAACCGAGACCTGAATTTCCATAGTTAAGAAGGCTAGCAGTTGTTAAGTGAATTAGGTTGTTAAGTGAATCCAACTTGAAGTTTAAGGACCGATGTTAATCACGCTTTTCAGAACTATTGTAACTTCACACAGTCCTCAAATGAATGGTTTCTATGGAGATTCTCAGTCATCCAGGTCATGGTTGTCCCAAAGGTGCTTTTTCAACAACTTTAAAAAAAGAGTGCAAATGACCAGCTGTCTGCAAGGAGTATAAATCCTTCCATTCCTCACCATCCAGTCAGAGCTGAAGAAGTTTCTTGGAGAAGCGAAACGTCTTCAAAGAATAAACAAGAAAGGTCCAGTTGCTTCTTGAGAAAAGCACCTTTGGGATAAATGAACGGTTATAAGTCAAGGAATACCTGTAGCACCTCATGTCTTAAATAAGATGACATCGGATTTTACAGAATCAAATCCAGTGAGAGTCAGCCACGCTCCTAACAATGGCAGAACGCCTAACGTTGATTCATATTTCTAAAAGACATACCCTGATGCTTCCTGTTCCCAAGAAATAAGGTCTGGACCAGGTGACCACGCGAGACTCTCTGTGTAGGTAGACTGGGATACCCGAGTTGTGGAATGTCATGATCCATCCGTCAGGCAACGGTTCTGTAGGAGGGCGACCACGACCTGGGAAAGAGAAACACACCAAGGCACTGCTTAGTGCCCAGACCCCTCAATTATTATTTTGAAACAGAAGTGCCTCCCACTTCCCTGGTTAACTATCAAGCTAGCCAGAGGCTTGAGGTTCTTCAAATGCTGGCTGAAGAAACCCTCTTAACACGCAAGTTGAAGTTTATCAACACTTCCTTTTTCTCCAAAGCGGGAGTCTTCAACCTTGACAAGTTTAACTCCCAGAATTCCCCAGCAGGCATGGCTGGCTGAGGAATTCTGGGAGTTGGAAATCCGCAAGTCATAAAATTGCCATGGTTGGAAATCCATGCTGGCTTTGCTCACACCTGGAACAACTCTTGTGTTCTGCGTGTGGACCAAAATTTATTTTTATTTATTTTTCACACTCTTTAACCGCCCATCTCCCTCACAGAAATACAGTTGTTCTGGGCAAGATGTGAGAGCCAGCCTCTTAGCGAAACTGAGATGGTCAAAGCAATTAGGTGCGGGATTAGTTGCGACAGCTTACTTTTAAGAACAGTTTTTATTTTGGTCATCATGGGCTGCACAGTGGTCTCTCCGTCAGACTGATGGTCGCTTTCCCCTCCGTATTTCTCATCCATCCTCCTTTTTTTGGGAACGCAAAGGCCCTCTTCCAGCAGAGCGTCCACGTCATTATCAAATTCATCCTGAAAAACATACTGTCAGGTAGATACCACGCCCCATATTCTCCTCATTCCCTGAGAAGGCAGGTATGGCTGCAGAGACCTATAAATTGTCCAAGTGACTCGGACTATATCAAGGTGGAAGGTTTCACGGTGGTAAGTAGCTCAGCAGTTCTGTAATAATTCAGGAAGATTTGATGATTTTTTTATGCAGCTACTTCGATGAGCTCTACAGATAGTCCTCATTTAAGCAACCACAACTGGGACAGACAACTCAGTGGTTAAGCGAAGCAGATACTAGGTGAATCTGCAACTTGGCTTATGGTCTTCCTTCAGCTTTCCTTTGCTTTACAGGCCTGTGAAGGCTGCAATTGTGAGAATCGGTCAAGTTACTTTTTTCACCTTTGTTGCGACTGAAAATGGTTGCCAACCAAGAACTACTTGTACAGTTAAGTCCTCGGCTTACCATTTGTCCAGTGATCATTTGAAATCACAACAGCACTAAAAAAAGCAACTTATGATTTTTTTTCACACTTACGACCATTTCAGAATCTTCATGGTCACACAGTCAAAATTTGGATACTTGACAACTGGTTCATATTTATGACTTGCAGTGTCCCACGGTCATGTGATCCCCTTTTGCGACATTCCGACAAGCAAAGGTAATGACAAAACCAGATTCACTTAACAACTGGGTTACTAACAAAACAACTGCAGTGATTCACTTAAAAACTGTGACGAGAAAGGTCATAAAACTTGCCTCCAAATTTCTCAAGATAAATTTTAGTCTCAATTGTGGTTGTATGTTGAGGACTAGCTGTATCTTCTCTGCAATTAAGCCTCAAGCCCAAATTTTGTTCCACCAAGATTTTCTTCCTATACCTCATTTCCCCCTCCCTTCTCAGTTCATATAAATGCTGCAGAAATGCTGTATATTCGCAAATTTCCTTCCTGAACCCAAACTCTGGAAAACAAAACAAAACCATAGTTACCTCGTAAGAATAGTGCAAGGTTTCTTCGTCCGCTTTGTCTTGCTGAACGATCGCCTTAGATGCAAACCCTCCTTCTTCATCTATTTCCATCAAATTGTCTGTAAAGTCTTCTAAATCATCCAACACTGCATATTCCACTCGCTTTTCCTGATCTACCTCGTTGTCCTCATCCTTGGCCTCCTCCTTTTCGCTGGCTACCTGAGCCGCAGGGCCACTACCCGCACCGAGAGGGCAAGCATGCAAATCCCCATTGACACCGCGAAACCCTAACTCTACCCCTGCCTCATAATCTGGCTCAGCTCCAGTGTATAGCACTTTTCTGTCTTTGCTTTTGCAGCTCTCGGTAAAGTTAACGCTAATCTTTACATCCTTAAGCAACTTAAGACTGGGAATGAACTTCCTAACGGAGGGCGCGTGGCGAGCAGTTCTTGGGCTTTGGCCACTATAAGGATCTATGATAAGACGACTTTGGTAGCACGGAGATCCCTTGGTGAGGAGCTGCGTCCCGTTGCCAGCGTGGGCGTCCCCAGCAGGGGTATCTGACTGTCCATCACCACCGGAGCTAACGTCCATTACCTCTGCGTCACTGGACGTTTGCAGGGGAGGTGGTGGAGGCTGTTCGTTGGGCGGCAGTGGTGGGGGACAAGAAGGGCTCTCCATGTTCACTTCAGTGCTGGCTGGCTCTTTTGGAAGGGGAGGTGTGTTCTCACAATTCTCCATCGCTAAAACTTACCCAGAGGGGAAGGGGGGGGGGGAAATAATAACAAACCCACCAAGTTTTAAAGGAAAGGGTTGTAGGAATCTATGATCCTCACATGCAGAAGTCCCTCCAGAGAGGATGGGTCGTGCTTTATTCAAAAGGCAACACTGATGATTCAGTTAAGCTGACTACATTGCTCTTTTCATTAATGTGGACAGCTTTCAGAATCACTGTCTCAATTACTGGAAATCACAATGCATTCAGCTTAAATAGCTGATGTCCAAGCTAAGAGCTTCTTCCGTGGGTGTTGTAGATCTCCTTCATTTCTTTCATCCTGCAAAGAAAAATAAGCCAACTATCAATCACTAGGATTAGGAAGTACAGTCCAATTATCCAATCCTGAGAATAACATACAGGTAGTCCTCTACTTACAAGAGTTTAGTGTACGTTTGAAGTTACGATGGGACTGAAAAAAAAATGATGGGGAGCTGCTCTTCCGGTTTCCGGCGCTCCCATGCACGCGTCCAGCTGACAGACATGCATGCGCACGCTGGAACTTAGAAGAGCAATGGGCGATGGCTGGCATGCCTGGAGAGATGGCTCTGTGTGCCACTTCCGGCACATCTGCCATAGATTCGCCATCACGGTTCTAAGTTAACAATGGATTATAGGCAACCCATCCTTGGTAAAATTATGATGATGTACGGAGTATGGTTATGAAGACTTGTTTTCATTTTATCTATAAGTACAGCTTCCATATGTGTCATTTTGTATTTTCAGGTTCTGGAGTGATAGATGCAAGTGGCAGGCAAGGATCATGGTCTTTAAGGGAAATACCATCTTCAACTTTGATAAGCCTCCTTTGAGAATTCAAAGGAGTTAGAACAGCTAGATAGAACCAAGTAGATGAACAAGTAGATTTATTTCAGATTCTGTTCAATCAAAAATTTAGGGTAAGGTGTTACACTGTTATGAAACAACACCAAGCTGGACCAAGTTAAGATTTGCCAGAATAAATATGTGAACTTTGTTGCCACAAGACTCACTTGCTTATACAGGCTGTCTGCTTTAATAAAAGAAAAAAATGGTCAGAACTGAACTTGGTCACCTGGCATGCTCCCAAAAAAGCATCATGAACTACAGAAACAAAACAAAAAGGATCCCTTGCTTTGAAAGGCAGCGAATTTCACACGACTGAAAAAGCTGGTGCTTTTTTTACGAATTACTCACAGTCATTGCTCTGCAGTTACCAGAAATGTATTGTACTAGCTCCCCACTCCCACCTTCATTCAATTGTGTTCAATTCTCAATACTGCCTGGGCAAGTATTTAATAATGCACCTAAGAGGGCCACAAAAACTAGAACACCTACAACTCCAAAGGAGAAAATGGTGGCATTCCCTTTGAAGTCTGATTTTTATTAGACAGAGGTGTCTCGTCTCTCCAGCACTCAGACAGCAATTGTACAGTTGAGGTAATGCGAAAAGGTTTATTTCCCTCCCCTTCTTTTATGAGAATCTTGCAATGACTCAAATTAATATCATACACCATGATTTAACCCTAATTACAAGGAATCGGGAAAAAGGCACAAACACCAATAACTTTTATACGTGTATACATGTATATCATCTATGTATCTATCTATCATTTATGTCATCTATCTTTATCATCACATAGATACATGTCTACATATCTATCTATCTCTATCTATCTATCATCTATCTATCTATCTATCTATCTATCTATCTATCTATCTATCTATCTATCTATCTATCTGGAAGGATGGAGAGCAATGTAGATAGTCCTTGACTTATGACAACTGAGCCCAAAATGTATGATGCTAAGAAATTTGTTGTGAGTTTTGCCCCATTTTATGACTTTTCTTGCCACATTTGTTACGTGGATCACTGCAGTCATTAAATTAGTAACATGGGTTATTAAGTGAATCCGGTTTTCCCTGTTGACTTTGCTCGTCAGGAGGTCACATAAGGGGTTTCCCATGACTCCAGGACACTGAAACCATCATAAATATGTGTCAGTTGTCAAGCATCCGAAGGTAAATCACAAGAACACGGGATGCTGCAATGGTCATAAGTGCAAAAAATAGATCCTAAGTAACTTTTCCCCCGTGCTGTTTTCACTTTGGTTACTAAACAAACTGTCGTAAGTCAAGGACCACCTGTAAAAAAATAAGATTGTGTGCCACCCAGGGTAAGATGGGCAGCCAATAAATCTTACAAAACAAAAATAACAGCAGAACAATAAACAATCAACCTCCAGTTGGTTGCTTCATCACTGGAGGTTTTTAAGAAGAGATTGGGCAACTATTAGTCTGAAATGGTATAGGATCTCTTGCTTGAGCAGGGGGGGTTGGACTAGAAGACCTCCAAGGTCCCTTCCAACCCCGTTTTTGTGTTAATTACCTCCTCACCTGTATTGTGTGTTCTCTTTCATGTTACCCACCCGAGAAGAAGGTTCCCCCCCACCCAAAAACCAGGAAGGCAGCTGTATCCCTCCCTCCCCGATGCCCATTTTGACCACGAAGTGTTATCCTGGATGGGGACTCCCCAAAACCCCTTGACTCGGGGTGACTTTTGGGCCAAGCCCAACTGACCTTATAGAGTTGTGGCCCTTAAAAGGAAAGAACCCACCATACACCTAAGGCATCTAAAGATCTCACACGATTTAAACGCCATTAAAATAAATACACCCCAAGTTTTCATCCCCCTCCCCAAATTCGGGGGAGGGGCGTAATGGAGTCCGGGCCATGTCACGTGGCCCACTGAGCCCTCCCCCCCGGCCGTCAATCAAACGAGGGAGTGGGGGAATCAGTGCTTCTCGGCCTACCAGGGCCACGGGGCCTAGTCAAAGAGGCTTCGGCGGGCAGCCCCCTCCTCTAAGCGGAGGCGGCCAGGCCCGGCACCCACCTGAGCCATGCCCGCCCGGTCTCAGCTGCTCCTCCGGGTCTCTTCCGCGTCCGCCTAGCTCCGAGCCGGCGTGAGGGAGGGAAAGCGGCCGCCTCTTCAGCCGCGGCTTTTCACTCACTGTCTCCCCGCCTCAGCGAAACCCTCTTCACGCGGAGGCCACCATCTTTAAACGTCTCCTTACGCCGCTGCAGGAGAAGCCGCCCAGCTCTCCCGGCCAATCGGCTGTCGAGGAGAGCTCGCGCGCTTCCCGCCCATTGGGGGACGCGGAGGCGCCCTCCCCCGCCTCTCTTGCGCGCCGCCAATAGAAGCCACGGGCGAGGAAGAGCGGCCAATAGGAGCGGTGGAAAGGCGGGGCCCGAAAGGGGTAAGGGGGGGCCCAATGGTGACGGGGCGGGCTTTCGGGCTGTCGGTCAAGCAGCTGACTCGGCAATAGGAAATAAGTCTTCATAAATAAAAATAATAGCAAAGATTGTATGAAGCGTGCAAGGATGCACGTACGAATCTGTCCAGTTGGAGCACTCTAACCTTGGGATTGCGGAAAATATAAGCAGATTGCTTAGAGTGGAGCAGATGGGAGTGAAAAAGCATTGCCAATATAGCCCTTAGACTTATATCCCGCTTCACAGTGCTTCTACAGCCATATCTAAGCGGTTTACAGAGTCAGCCTATGGCCCCCCAACAATCTGGGTCCTCATTTTACCCACCTTAGAAGGATGGAAGGCTGAGTCAACCTTGAGCTGGTCAGGATCGAACTCCTGGCAGTGGGCAGAATTAGTCTGCAATATTGCATTCAAACTATTGTGCACCATGGATGGATGGAAGGAAGGAAGAGCAGTAGGAGGAGAAGTAGCCCTTAGACTTATGTAGCACTTCACAATATTTTCCAGCCCTCTCTAAGCGGTTTACAGAGTCAGCCTATTGCCCCCAACCATCTGGGTCCTCATTTTATCCACCTTAGAAGGATGGAAGGATGAATCAACTTTGAGCTGGTCAGGATTGAACTGCTGACAGTGGACAGAGATAGCCTGAAATGCTGCATTCTAACCACTGCGCTACCATGGCTTAATGATGCATTCACTTATTAAGTAAGGTTGATGAGCCAGATTTCCACCTCTCATTAATTAATTACTATTGTTTCTTGGAAGACCACTGAAGGAGAAAAACTGGACAGACACTTATCTGAAATGGCATAGGGTCTCCAGCCCCCTCCAGCAGGGGCTTGGGCTAGAAGATCTCCTAGATGCCTTCCAACTCTGTAATTCTATTAAGATTTTGTTAGGTAGTCCTCAATTTACAATCATTCATTTAATGACCATTTGAAGATACAACAGCCCTTTGTTCTGACCCAAACCTGGTTCCAAGAGACCAAACACAGGACAAAGGTAGCAGCACAACCTTTTAATGCTTCATTTATGAATCCTGTTTCTTCACAGATAAAAGGCTGCTTCCAACTAATTAGCTCCGATAAGAAAGAGCCTTGCCAACTTTTTGCAAGGCTGCCAAGAACAACAGATAAAATTCCTGAAGAATAAATCAAAGAGTCTCCAAACACAAACTCAGATATTCCTAATGTCCACCAGGCTCGAGTACAAAACTTCTTTGCCTTCTGCAAAGAAGTGCAGTTTCTCAGCTGGCTTTTATTTTCTCAGGGAGGGGGGCCATTTCCTTGCAGCCTTACTCCCGAGTCGTCGGTGCTGCTGCAGCTGCTCTTTCCTTCAAGCAGCCCTGTGCGCATGCGCACTGGGCACAGGCTCCTCGGGGACCTCTTCATCACTGCTTGCAGCCTCCACAATCTCCGAAGGCAGCATTCTACTCCCTGATGGTCCTGGCCCCATCCCTGCATCACACGCAGGCCCCTCATCTGAGTCCTCGCTCTCCGAGACCTCAGCCGTCCACACCTGCTGCCGGTGAACCACAACACCCTTACGACCATTTTTCACACCTACGACCATTGTAGCATCCCCATAGTCACGGGATCAAAATTCTGATGCTTGACAACTGATTCATATTTATGACGGTTGCAGTGTCCTGGCAACCTTCAAGCAAAGTCAACGGAGAAGGCAGATTCACTGAACTGTGCTACTAACGTTAACAACTGCAGTGATTCATTTAAAGAACTGGCAAGAAGGGTCATAAAATGGAGCAAAACTCACTTAGCCACTGTTTTGCTTAGCCATGGAAATTTTGGACTCAATTGTGGTCATTAGTCAAGGACTACCTGTACAGCAAGAAAATAGCCAGGAAGAAACAAAATAATACATTACCTTCTTACACACTAGAACCAAAAATAAGAGGCAGTATATGAAAATGCCTAATCGATTTAATTTTGACAAGGAGCCTGGACCTATTTCCCCTTTTTATTTTCAAAGGCTGTGCCTCCGTAGTAAAATTGATGCTAGAGCCTATAGGTTTCTACCAGTGGGTATGAAAATTGTATTCATCACCTCCTTGGAACCAGATGTATGCTGAACAGCAGCAAGCAAGCATGTATTTACAAGACTGATCTGGCTTCTTAACCGCATTATAAGGCGAAAGAACAGCTTGTTTATGTTGTTTTATTAAAAATACCTTGGCTGCTGGAGGAAGGGGCACCAATATTTTTTCCCCCGCCAGCAGCCCTTTAAACAGAGGCATTGTGCTTAATCTGGTTTATAAATGGGTTTAATTCTACCTTCGGGGCGGCGTATACCTACAAGCTGCTTGCAACAGAATGCCATCAGTAAATACATAATTGCAATTTAAAAACCCCTTCCTGCCTCCAAATTTTAAAATCTAGTAACGAAAGGACAGCATAATGTTGTTGCTGCTGGCCGAGATGAAATGTGGTTTAAATAAAACCCAGAGTCTCTGTTTGCATTCCAATGAACAAAGCACCCTCTTAAAACACCGATTAACTACTAGTTTATAGCTGTTCAATCTGTGTGGTCTTTTTGCTCCAGTGGTTAGAAACGGGTAAAGGAATTTGTGGGTGTTCTCACAAAATGACTGTCATGGTGGGTGTAGCCATACTGTTTCCTTGCAACAAGAAGCAGGTAGTTCCCCACTGAATTTTTTTTCGGGATGGACTTTTGGGTCTAAATTATGCTCTTAAAGTTTGCAACGTGGTATCATGTCTTCAGAGTTGACCAAGTTAGGAAACAGACACTGGATGGATGAGTTGAAGTCCACATTATTGTTATGGAATATAAGAAGAGAAAGTTGAAAGCCTGAGAAAGATACAGACCAGTTCGAGACCTGGGAAGATCCTGGAAAAGATAAGCAACAGATGTGAGAACACCAAGAAGCAAGCAAAGTTATAACCAGAAATCAACATGGGCTTGTCAAAAGCACATGACGGTTTCATCATCAAAGAATTTCTGAAATAGTATAGGATCTCCTGCCATGAGCAGAAGGTTGGATTAGAAGACTTCCGAGGTTCCTTCCAACTCTTATTATTCTATAATTCTCTCTCGCCACTCTTACACCAAAGAAGATCAAGGCCAGGAAATCTTGAGTTCCTTCCTCACCTTCTCCTATCTATCCAGGTCCAGCCGATGTTTTTGTTACAGTCATTAAATATATCTTCAAGACTATCTTCACACCCTTTAACAATTGGCATTAAGGTGTCCTAGATTCACATATCCTTAAACACTGATGGAATTGGAATTATGCCCACCATTGCTACTGTCAGGTTGTCCAAAAACCAAGACAGACACCTTGAGGTTCTTCTGGCTACTTGCACCATTAAATACATACTTTGAGAATTACTAAAGGAGAAGTTGTCTTCATTCATCTCAGCCAAACTATCTCAGCCAAACTTTGCTATCTTGTCTTGGTCCTCTGAAATACAGCCTGTCAGCCTTGGAAGCCATTTTTTACTTGGAAGCTTCGAGGCTGCCACATTCAGTGCCTGGGAATTTGGGAGGGGGGATTTCATAGTGAGGTAGAAGACACAACAACATCCTTTCTCAGAGAGTCAAGGACATGTTGCCTTGCACCTGGAGGGGAGTGACTGGAGGGATGTCTACAGTTGGGACAAAGATTTGATCGGGTCATGTGATGGACTGATGGATGCAGGGGATGGATCTTGGATTTCTCTTTTGGGAAGGGAAAACCTGGAACTCTCAGATTCAGATTTTCCCAGATGTGCCAATAGGACAACTCTCATCAAATGAAACTTTGAGGAACTGTTTTGTCTTGGAGTTTATTGCTTTGGAGTTGGTTAGTTGGAACGCTGACACGGCCCCTCCTGCAAGTCCAGACTTCATTCTATCCCAGCTACAAACTCCCCTGTTTAAATGCTACTTAGCATTGATTCTTCAGAGTAAGGGTATACAACCTTGACCACCTGAAGACCCGTGGACTTCAACTCCCACAATTCCCCTGCCAGCACGATGACCTCGATAGGCTTCAGGCAGGAAGTTAAAACCTGACACTTCCAGCAAGCTTTGTTTTTATTCATAGTCCCACTAGGCAGCAGACATGGAGTTTTACATTTGATTTGTCCTTTCCAAGCATGCTTCTTTTCCATGGTTTTCAAAAATTATGGCTTTTACCGTAAATTACCATGGCTGGCTGAGGAATTCTGGGAGTTGAAGTCCACAAATCTTAAAGTTACCTACATTAGGCAATCATGCTTCAGAGTAGGGGTGTCCAACCTTGGCAACTTTAAGCCTGGAGGACTTCAACTCCCAGGAATTCTGGGAGTTGAAGTCCTCCAGGCTTAAAGTTGCCAAGGTTGGACACCCCTGCTTTAGAGCATTATCTGACATACCCTGGTTATTAAAAAAGTGACCAGGGAAGCAAAGCTCCAGGAACATCCAAGTTTCTCAACATTCATCCCTGAGTTTTTTAGATATTCCACTACTGCCATCTCAAAGGGTATTAAATCTACCAAGATTGATGATCCATTACCTCGGAAGGAAATCAGGGGTCTGCAGCCAGCCAGCAAAGCCACTGAGATGGGAAGAATAGGTAAATCAGATTCCAGGATGTCCCAAAGGTGCTTCCCCCCGCCCAAGAGGCAATTGGACTTTCTTGTTTTTCTTTTGCAGATGTTTCGCTTCTCATTCAAGAAGCTTCTTGAGTTCTGGATGATGTATAGTTTTCGATCAATGGAAGGATGGGTGGGTGGGAAACCTGCTTCATGGGACAGAAGGGAAACTCAGACCCACCAAATCATCTTTCAGGTAAATTAATGCAGCAGCAGCAAAAAAAAAAGTTATCGATCGGTTTATTGGCTACATTTGCATAGAGGCGAACGTGACAATATCAAACAAGCTTCAAAAAGGAGTGGATTTTTTTTTTTGTTTTGTTAAAAAAGTCATATTTCAGTGACCCTGAGCAACCCCAAAATTTCAGTTTAAACTGAACTGAGTTTAAAGGCTAAGCTACCCTTTAGCACAGCGGTCTCCAAACTTGGCAACTTTTAAGACCTGTGGACTTGTGAGGTATGCCAGCTGGAGAATTCTAGAAGTTGAAGTCCACAAGTCTTAAAGTTGCCAAGTTTGGGGACCCCTGCTTTAACAAATTCCTCAAAAGCTTCTTCAACCGCACAAAGATAGCCCTCGGTTTACGATAATTTGGAGCAAAATGTCTGTCGCTAAGCAAGGAGGCTGTTCAGTAAATGGCAATTGATTTTATGACCTCCCCCCCCCCCAATGGTTGTTAAGCGAAGCAATGCAGTGGTTAAGCAAATCTGGCTTCCACTTCCATCTGACTTTGCTTGTTGGAAGCTGCCTGGGAAAGTCACCAATGGCGCTCAATTTTGATGACACGATTGTGGAGATGCGCCCGGATGTTTGTAAGTTCGTAAGTCACTTTTCTTTTGAGCGCCGTCGTAACTTCAAACAGTCGCTAAGATCAGGGGTTGCCAACCTTTTGGACCTCAGGGACCACCAAACTCATCATTTTAAATCCCACGGACCAGAGACCCTGGGAAAATCCCCCCCAAAAGTCTGCAGGAAAATTCCCCACCCCGTTTTCCTACCGATCGATCGTTCTTTATTTGGGATCGCAGGATACTGTCTCCAGCTCCGTTCTCAGGGGGAGAGGGAGAGAGAGACTTTTGGCTTCATGCAAGGAAAGCAGCAAAAGTCTTTCTTTCTCTCTCCCAAACTCCAACCAGAAATGAGTCTTTGTGAGACTTGTTGTGTCTGGAGCAGGAGGCCTTGCAGGGTCCCAAAGACTCATTTCTGGCAGAGTTTGGGGGAGAGAAAGAAAGACTTTTGCTGCTTTCCTTGCGTGCAGCCAAAAGCAGAAGAAGAAAGAAGCAGCCCGCTGGCCAGGTCAGGCGCATGGGCAAGTTCCCCCCCTCTGCCTCCCCCCCCACTACCTCGTGTTGTTCGCAATGCAAGCGATGCAAGCCTTGTGTTCCCACGGGTCATGCGGGCAGTGCAGCCTTCTGTTCCCGCACAGCCTGGATTAATTGCTTTGGGGGTGACATTTCTCTGCGGCCCACTGGTTGGCAACCACTGGCTTTAGAGAATGGTTGTAAATCGAGGACTACCTGTTTTCCAGGCTAACACTAAGCTGGCTTCCGTTTTTACACGTGGAACAAAAAATATAAAATCTCAAATGCTATTTCCCTGGGTACGATTTGCACGTTGCGCCAATTTGTGCCCCTATAAATAAATCACGCGCAAGGCACATCAGATCAAATCATGCACTACAACTCCAGTCTGTAGTTTACGCTTGAGCGAACCAGGCCAGATTGAAGATTTGGGTGGTGTCCCCTAAAATATCTGAATTGTCCCCTCACGTTCTAACAATCCCCATCCTAAATTAGCTCCCCTGAAGGTTAGCTTAGGATTAAACACTTATACCTCAGAGGTGGTTTTATTTGGTTTGGTTTCTGAATGTGAGGTAGCATTGAGACTTTTACTCATAACCCTGTGTTGTGGGGTGCTACACAGTGACATCCTTTCCAATCAAGCCATGATTTAGCTCTCCACATCTTCCCCCTCAACTTTGAGAAGGATCTTGAGAGTCTTAGTGCACAACCAATTAAATATGAGCCAGCAGTGTGCTGCAGCAGCCAAAAAAGCCAATGCAGTCCTAAATTGCATTAACAGAGGGATACAATCAAAATCACATGAAGTACTAGTAACACTCTATAAAGCCTTAGTAAGGCCATACCTAGAATACTGCATCCAGTTTTGGTCACCACACTATAAAAAAAGATGCTGAGAAAGAGTGCAGAAAAGAGCAACCAGGATGATGAGGGGACTGGAGGCTAAAACATACGATGAACGGTTGCAGGAACTGGGCCTGGCTAGTCTAGGGAAGAGAAGGACCAGGGGAGACAGGATAGCAGTCTTCCAATATTTGAGGGGCTGCCACAGAGAGGAGGAAGGGGTCACGCTATTTTCCAAAGCACACAAAGGCTGCTAGGAATAATGGATGGAAACTGACCAAGGAGAGATTCAACCTGGAAATGAGGAGGAATTTTCTGACAGTGAGAACAATCAACCTATGGAAGACAAATTGCCTTCAGATGTTGTGGGAGCTTCATCCCTGGAAGCTTTCAAGAAGAGACTGTCAGAAATGGTGTAGGGTCTCCTGCTTGGGCAGGGGGGTTGGACTAGATGACCTACAAGGTCCCTTCCAACTCTGTTAATCTGCTAAAGAAGACAGATGAGATTTGCCCATCAGGCTAATCCTTATTTGGCTTTGGCATGGGTGCCATTATGGCTTGTAAAACATAGTTTATCCCTTAGAAAAACCTGCAATTCCATCTAGGGTTCATTCAACAAAGCAAAGTTATACAAACAAGGACTCCGCTGACAGAAGAGCCATTTTCCAACTGGTTTGTAGATAATGCATGGTCTGCAAACTCAAGCGCAAGAATGCAATACATCAGACAAATTGTGTGACCCTCATCGGATATGGTTTAGAATCCAGAAAAGGATGTCTGGAATATTTGTTAGCAACACCTGAAAAATATTTTGATTAGAGGGAGAAGGGAAGAATTAATTAAGCAACCTATCTGGTCAGTGATTTCACTTGTTCCCAAGTTACAAAAGGTAGAGTCAGTTGCCAAGTGTTTGAATTTTGATCAAGTCATCTTGGGGATGCTGCAACGGTTGTGAGTGTGAAAAACGGTCATAAATCCCTTTTTCCAGTGCCGTTGTAACTTTGAAAGGTCACTAAATGAACTGTTGTAAGTCGAGGAAAGAGGGGTGAGTCAAAGAGGTCTTGAGGTGTTGATGGTTGCATGTTACATTCAGACTGGTGGGTTTTCTTTCTTTTTTTCCTAAGACAGGTTTGTCTCCAATGATAATCAGTTGTTAAAACTCTGGGCAAGATCCATTTAACTTGCACATATTTTGATCTTGTTATTTTATATTTTAAGTGATATGGTATGCCTTGTTTCATTTGTGACGCTTCTAACACAAATAAATGAAACTAAAATTTGTCTTTACCTAACTCAAACCTTCACCTCACTAATGGGTGACCCTGATTTCAAGGCAAGGAAAGGAGGATCAAATCTCAAACCATTTGTGATTTGTGCGTCTGTGTGTGTTTTTTCATTTTTCCAGCTCTTTTGGCTACACACACACACACACACACACACACAAAAGGAGAAGAAAAAAAACCACTCTCAGATGATAAAAGCTTTTCCCTTGGCTGAATCTGTGAGGCTCTTACGACCTCCTTCGTTTTCATCTTGAACGTGAGCCCAAGGCCCAGTTCTTTTAACAATTTAAAAGGAATCCTTCGGCAGTATTTTAGGTATATCAATTATGCATTTTGAAAACAATGGATCACACAAGCTCACGCTGTGCCAAGGGGGGAGCTGTCATTTAGAGCTAAACAGGGGAAGCACCAGCAAAGATAAAAGGCCTCAAGAGGGCTAAAAGCCAATTGTTTATATCACCTGTTGACAAGGTCCTGCCTGGATGGCATTCCAAATAATTAATTAGATCCAGAAAGATCCCTGGTAAATCATTACACGGGACTTTCCTTATATATATTTAGAGGGGAAGCCCTCTCACAGGAAAATTGAGACATGATCAGGTAGAATGATTGGTTTTCTACAAATTCACCGGCTGCAAAGATTAAAAAAAATTATTATTTTTTTCACATCCGCCCTTATTCTTGGGAGGGTAACATAGGGCATCAGAATAGACTGACTATAGGTCAACTTGGAGGGGGGAGCAGTACGGCAGCTTGCAACCCGAAAGTGCATTCCTTAAAATGTTTCCAAAGATAGTAATTAGGGGACTGAAGTTTCTCCCACGCAAAATTCTAACCGGAGTACATGATTGACGACTCTTGACTATGGATGTGTCCCATTGGAGGATATGAATTAGGATACACCCGGAGGGGGTGGGGGGAAAACCAGGGTCAAGGGTGACCATGAATGATGTGTCTCAGAGTCGGCTACACCCAGGCAGTGCCAGACATGTTAACTCCTTTTGAAGTTTTGGAAGTTTGACTTGAGACTCGGGATTTAAATGGGGGTAACTGCCAGAATCCTGACACTCAATGTATCATGTCCTAGTTGGGGTCTGTATTGATAAGAAACTGAGAATTGGGGAGGTTTTCCAAGGAAAGCCTTGACATGCATCCCATCAGTGAAAAGTGGAGTGCTCTTTTAAATGACACCCCCTACAACTCTGAGAGGGATGTTCTCCTATTGGAGGAGGTGCACTTAGGGTAGTGTAAGGACATTTTACACCTGTTTGCAAGACTGCTGTTCGACGTGGCTGTTAACAGCAAGCACTTGCGTCTTTTTTCTTGTGGGGTCCTTGGTGCTCTCTGAACTTGGCTGCTTTGTTTGCAAACCCCTCTCCCTTCTAGCACGGATGATGTTACCTAGTTGGGTCGTGAAATGTCTGCATGAAAACAGCCAAGCATGGAGCGCACCAAACTCTCTGAGAAGAGCCTGTGGCTTAGAGGTTAATGCATCTACCTAATATGCACTGGAACTGGGTATGTCTAGTTCTGGAACTGGGTATGTCTAGATTCATGAAAAGAAGGTCTAGGGGTGACATGAGAGCAGTGTTCTAGTATCTCAGGGGCTGCCCCAAAGGAGAGGGAGTCAAGCTATTCTCCAAAGCACCTGAAAGCAGGACAAGAAACAATGGATGGTAACTAAACAAAGCAGAGAAGCAGACTAGAACTCAGGAGAAATTTCCTGACAGTCAGAACAATAAATCAGTGGAACAATTGGCCTCCAGAAGTTGTAAATGCTCCAACACTGGAAGTTTTTTAAGCAGAGATTGGACAGCCATTTGTCTGAAGTGGTAGAGGGTTTCCTGCCTTAGCAGGGGGTTGGACTAGAGGACCTCCAAGGTCCCTTCCAATTCTGTCATTCTATCACTAAATACCCCACAGTTGAACCCTGAGCTGCAAAGATTCTCTTTTCTTAGAACCTTTTTTTTCTTGAACGCTGGATTTGCACCTTTTTATTTTACACAGAATTTGGCCCCTGAATAATATGTGCTTTGAAATTGTCGTCCCTCCCTGCCTGCTAGGCTGCAAAGCTTAATCCTAATTTCCCATCCTGTATGTATTCTTTCGCCCAGTTGCCACCCGGGCCCTGAAGACAGAGGCTAAGCCATTGATTAAATCTTCAAGAACTGCAAGGAAAGCAAAAATTAAAAATTAAAAACAAAAAAATCTGGATGGTTTCAGCCATTTGTGTAATGCTAACTTGGAAAAATATATATCATGGGGTTTAAACTGCAGAAAAATTGGCTGGGATTTTAATATTTCTTGACACAAGCGCGCTTCAGCTGTGGACTGACAACTGGCAAGCAATCTAACATTTGAGGAATAAACGTTAAGCCCTCTGAGGCTGCAAGGGAGCGTATTAAACCGCCGGCCGGTGCCTTCTCCATTTTAAATTGGCCATCTTGCCACATAGCCTCACCCAGGGTGGCTGCATTTTCTGCAAGAGCCACCTTGGTAGCCGGCTTTCCGGCTCAAGAAGCTAATTCAGGGAAGCCAAACTAACGGCGTCAACCTTGAATGTGTTGGTTCGGAAGTCCTGCCGAGATCAACTAGACTGGCTTCAGAGACAAGGGGATAGAACTGCAGCCTGGGAAGGTGTTGAGGTTAAAACAACGGAAGAATGCGCATTTCTCTCCTTGCCTAGAGGACAAAGTGGCTCCAATTATGAATCGTGACTCTTCCATGGGGGGAAGGAAAGAAGAAAGGAATCAAACCAAGAAGCAAAAGGGTGACACGACAGCAGTGCTGCAATATTGAAGGGGCTCCTACAAAGACGGTGTGTGTATGTGTGTGTGTGGTGTGTCAACTTATTCTCCAAAGCACCAGAAGGCAAGACAAGAAGCAACCGGTGGAAACTAACTAAGGAGAGAAGCAACTTAGAACTAAGGAGACATTTCCTGACAGAACAATTAATCCGTGGAACGACTTCCCTCCGGAAGTTGTGAATGCTCCAACACTGAAAGTTTTAAAGAAGAGATTGGATAACAATTTGTGTGAAGTGGTGTAGGGTTTCTGCTAGGCAGGGGGTTGGATTAGAAGACCCTTCCAACTCTGTTATTCTGTATGCATAGCTACTCCAAGGAAGAGCCTTGATTGACTTTCACAGAATTTACTCCCTCCTAGGCGGACGTAAAAAACAGGCATTAAAAAAAAGGTCCTTTGGGGAGTGTAAGAAGAATTTAAGTCTTAGACAAGCATGATCAGCTTTCCACAGGGCATGAGGATGACACCGCTGTCATTTCCACAAATGTCGTAACACCAAAACGCGCACATATTCCACACTCCCGAAAACAGCAAAGGGAGGTGGTTTAGCTAAATCAGAGTTCTCTCCAGCTGTAACTCCTTTTATTATGTTTTCCCCCCTTTTTTCCTGCTTCAAGACTTCCAGATAGAACATCGCTCAATCTTTAAAGTAATTTTTAAAAGAAACCCCAAGGAATTTGGAATAAACGAGATTCTTGATGAATCAGTCCAGGGCATATAACAAAACCTGGCTTCACACCAGGTTTTGTTATATGGCCAGGGAAAGGAAGGAAGAAACAATGATCTGATTTTAAGGATTTTTCCATAGGTCCAGTAACTGCGAGGACACAGAATTCTCCCAGGCACCTCTGTAAAAAAAACAACCCCACATTCCACACAATTGCAAATGCTTACAAATAGCTAATGCTGCCCTATTAAAAGATAGCACAGCATGGCGGATACTGAATTATGACTTTTTTTTCACTCTGTCATTTCATCGCTTGGCCTTCCAACTCTCTGCGGGTCAAAGGAAAGGTGGAAAAATAGGAGTGTTTTACCATACATGATTCTCCAAAGTTCTCTGCGGTTTTCATTAGCGAGTCAAATAATTGTGGGGTTTTCCGCTCAGTGAGATACGGGATTTCCCTCAACCCCCCTGCAAAACCAGCACAAAAACGAGCTTGTTTTTAGATAAAGAGTCTGCTTTTTCGATTCAAATGCTTCTGTTCTGGATTTTTGTGCAGACACACACATAAAAATAGTTTTGTTTCAGTTTTTTTTTTTTCTTCCATGAATGCTACAGTGATCTAGGCAACGTTAAAAGAGAAGCCGCTCTCTCGAAATGCTGACTGGGTTCTTGCCCGGCAGGCCGGCTATTCTTTTTCTTCTTCTTACTTCATCTTTCCAATTTATGCGTAGGAAAGTGTGATTATATCTGCAGCTGAAACTGGTATGTGCTGGTTTTCCATTGGGTGATATCGGCATTCAGCATGGTCCGTTCGGTGAAGGTGACATGTCCTTCCCCGTCGACGAGAATGACTGTGTTAGCTCTGAAAAAGGGGGAAGAGAAGAAAAGACACAGGTACAGGTGGTCTTTGACTTACCGGGGCGTGGCACAAAGGCAACACAGCCAGTTAACAGGTATGAGTCCCTTTATTTGTTCCAACTTTACCCCCAACGTCCCGATTACTCTCCGGCCTGGATAAAAACTCTCCCACAAACCTGCAACAGCCTTTGGCTGCAGATACTCCAGTTCAAATGCTGTAAGCAGAATGACGGCAATCAATCACTCCAGCAGGGCAAGATAACGAGTCCAATAATTTCAGCAAGGCAAGATAAGCACACAGAAGCACGGCAATAATTCACACAATCAGGAGGAATGCCAGGAATGCAGGCCACAACTCTTAACACTAGATGAATTCAGCATTTGTTCCCGACAAACGGCCCTCTCAACTGCCTCTCCTTTAAACTCCATCCGCAGGTGTGCCTTGTGAAGGGAATCGGGGCCCTTTCCTTCCTCGGAAGCCACGCCACCCATGAGGGGATGAGGGGTGGGCGGGCCTTGGTCTTTATCTGAATCCTCTCTCCCTTGTTCTACCTCTCCCCTGCTCTGCCGAGTCTGACTTTGCCCTTTCCCCGTTACCTCTACAGCCAATGCAGCCAATCCCCTGCTCCCTGACGGCTGTTCGTCTTCCTCCTAGGATTCAGACGCTGATGGGAGCATAACACTTACAACAGTTCATGTAGTGACCATTTGAAGTTACAGTGGCCCTGAAAAAAGTGACTTATGACCCGTTTTTCACACGTACATCCCCACCGTCATGTGGTCAAAATATCAAAAGCTAGGTGTCATGCCCTTGTTGGAGTCTGATTCTGAGGGGGAGATTGAGCAGCTGACAGGGAGTGAGGGTGAGGCTCTGGTGGCTGTGGAAGACACGGGGGATGGGCACAGTCTGGCTGGGCACTCAGAGGAAGACCCAGGGCCATCCCCTCTTCATCCAAGGGCACGCAGAGAGGAACGGAGAAGGGAGCAACATGTCTTATGGGAGAGGAAAAGGCCCTGATCCCTTTCATTAGTTGCAGCTGGGAGAACAGGATATAAGAAGGGCGTTTGCACACACAGCACCTTGCTGGAAGCAAAGCGTGCATTATCTTTGTCGAGGCTTATCTGTGTTTTGGCATCCACCCAACTATGTGTGCTTCATTCTCTTTTGGAAGCCTGCAATTTATTATGCTGGCCTGTCATGTTAATTACTTCAGCGTGGTTTGTGTTGGTTTCTTTAATTTCTAATTTATCTGTACTTTGGGTTCGGACTGCATTTCTTCCCTTTGTAGACTGTTTTTGGAAGAGTTTGATCTCCATCCGAGGATAACTGGACATTGGGGGCCAAGTTGGAGGCGTTAAAGGGAATTTATCTGTTTTTGTGACTTTGTTATTTTTGTGCCACGCCTCGGGTCATCACACTAGGCAACTGGCATGTACTTATGACGGTTGCAGTGTCCCGAGGTCCTTTTGTGACCTTCCTATAAGCAAAGTCTTACAGAATAACAGAGCTGGAAGGGACCTTGGAGGTCATCTAGCCCCTCCCCCCCCCCCCAAGCAGGAGACCCTACGCCATTTCTGACAGATGGCAGTCCAGATTCTTCTTGAAAGCTTCCAAGGATGGAGGTCAATGGGGAAGCCAGATTCACTTAACGACTAACTTAACAACTGCAGCGATTCATTTAACAATGGCGGCGAGAGAGGTCATAAAATGGGGCAAAATTCACAAGCGTTTTGCTTAGCCACAGAAATCTGGGGCTCCATTGTGGTAGTAAGTGGAAGACTACCTGTATTATGCTCTGCCTTTAGGACCCAAAGCAGTCCACCCCAAGAGGGAAGAAAAAAAAAACATGAGTCACACTAATGCAACAAATTCGATTGCAGTTTAAAAGCTAAAAGGATATAAAAGAGGCATTAGGGTTCAAAACCACCCCGAGCGTTATTAACAATTTTTCAATGCTCTCCCTAAACAGTCAGGATTTGCTCCACCGAAGGCCAGAGGGAGAGGGTAGATGATTTATTTCAAGCAGAGACAGATGGAGACAGATGAATATGGGGTTGAGAAAAAAAAAAACGGGGGGGCAATTTAAAATCTTGCCTCCATCCATTTTACATCGTAGAATTCTGGACCTTTGGACCGATTTTACTAGAGACTAGCTCGATGCCCGTGCTCCACTACAAAACTATGTGGTCGGGCTTAGTTTTTTGGGAGGAAAATAAGGGGACAAGATTGTGCCTACCAGCATCCTGTCAGTATGTGGGAGAGCTGAGGGCTGTTTGGAGGCATGGATGTGGCCAGGGCTGTCTGACAGTTATCAGCTGCCTTCGGAGTCGGAGATCAGTGGGGCAGAAGAACAGCTGGAGCCTGTTCCCAGTGTGCGCATGTGCAGAGCTGCCAGGAGAAGGGAATAGCTAAGGAACAAGGTTCGACTTGGGAGTAAAACCACAGGTGGATGGCCCCTCCGATAGGGAACAAAAGAGGAGCGGAAAGGGAGCGGTGTTTGGAAGAGACAATTAGTCCAATTCATTAGGGTGAAGATCTGTTCCTGACTCCTGGCCAAGTATTGTCTGCTACAGCATGGTGTTTGGGAGATATCGGCCTGGCGAATCTCCCAGCCTGATAAAGGTCTGTAGTTGTGCAATCTCTTGAAAGGCTGTTGGCTGGGACTGTGCTGGAAAGTGAATGAGAGGAATTCACTTTAACCTAAATAAAAGGGGTTTTATCAGGACGAGGAGTCGGCTTCCTGCTTTTGGGAGCCTAGGTAAGAACAACCACTGCCAGAATCGGCCACTTCCAGAAAGAGGTAAAATGAAAGTCCCGGATAAAATTCTTGTGTTCTGGCAAACTTGGAAATAAATTCTACTTGGCACAAACTCAGTTAACGTAAGAGACCTCTCCTGCTGTTTTATATTAACTCAGTTTTCCAATCTTTGCAGAACCTGTGCCAGTTCTATCACCTGGGTACCAAAGAATGCTCTTTTCTCCTTTTTTGCTGGCACTTCCATCCACTCTCCCCGCCCCACCAAATCAATTCCCAACGGAGAAAGCTCAACTTTGTCCTTGTTTGTGTCTTTATATCGGGCCAAATCCAGGATTTATGACACCTTCCTGGAACAAAGAAGAGGGGAGGAAGGAAGACAGATTAAACCAAAGCAAAGGTTTGCCTCTTTGCTTCCAGATAATATTGGGTTTTGATTTATAATCACTTATCTTGTTTTCAAGGCTTGGTTGGACATCTATCCCCGAAAGGCAGGACATTAATAATTGTAATCAATAAATTATAACGGCAATCAATTGAAATCACCATGTCTTCCGGATAGGTTTGGGCCAGAATTAAAAAGAGTCTTCCTTCAAATTTCTGTGCATGGAAATTTGCTTTGCGGGACGTGTCAGGCCACGAATTGTGACTCTTGTTGGGTATTTGTCACCAAGCTCTTTTTTTTGTTGTTGTTTCATCTTTTGATCTATGGCAGCAAGTGCCTATTTTATCCCCAAACGTACGTTGGAAATAGGTTTATCAAAGTCTCAGTGTAGTCAATTCTTTTGCAGAGATCCTAATAAATCTGGAGCAAACAATGGCTTTACGGAGCAGCAATTTAATTTGAGGGATGGGCTGTTTCTTCCTGGGTTGGGGGGATCTTGATGGGATTTTTTCCTTTTAATGCAGAGTACATAAATTCTATTTACATCAGGTATACGCATACTCACCGATTCTCTATTAAAAATGCCAGAAAAGTACACCCTCCCTATCTGGTGTCTGCCAGCAGTAGAATCTGGGTGGACCTTTCCTTGCTGTAAACTACTATAGGTTTACTCCTCGACTTATGACAATTGGGACCAGAATGTCAGTTGCTAAGCAAGGTGGTTGTTAAGTAAGTCACAGCCAATTTCTTTTTTTTTTTTTTGCCACGATTATTAAGCAAATCACTGCAGTGACTCACTGAATCATGCAGTGGATTAAGCAAATCTGGCTTCCACAACTGGCTGTGTTTGTTGGAAGCTGTCTGGGAAGGTTGCAAATAGCAATAGCAATAGCCCTTAGACTTATATAGCGCTTTGCAGTGTTTATAGTCTTCTCTAAACAGTTTACAGAGTCAGCCTCTTGCCCCCAACGATCTGGATCCTCATTTTACCCACCTCGGAAGGATGGAAGGCTGAGTCAACCTTGAGCCATTCAGGATCAAACTGCTGGCAGTGGGCAGAATTAGCCAGCAATACTACATTCTAACCACTGTGCACCATAGAAGGATGGATGGATGGATGGATGGATGGATGGATGGATGGATGGAAGGGATAGGAAGGAAGGAAGGAAGGAAGGAAGGAAGGAAGGAAGGAAGGAAGGAAGGAAGGAAGGAAGGAAGGAAGGAAGGAAGGAAAAAAGGAAGGAAGGAAGGAAGGGGTAGCAATAGCACTTAGATTTATATTCCTCTTCATAGTGCTTTACAGCCCTTTCTAAGTGGTGTCAAATGGCAGTCAGCCTGCACTCCTGCATTCTAATCGCTGCGCCACCACGGCTCAGGTGACCACGTGATTGCAGAGGCTGCAACCGTTGTAAATACAGACCAATTGCCAATGCCCAGATTCTGATCACATGACTGTGGGGATGCTGCCACCATAGTTAAGTGTCAAGATCGATCGTAACTCCTGCTTGAGCAGGGGGGCTGGGCTAGAAGACCTCCATGGTCCCTTCCTGCTTGTTCATTTGTTCGTTCATTAATTCATTCATTTTTTTTGGTGCTTTTTTAATTTCGAAAGGTCACAAAACGAAAGGCTGCAAGTCAAGGATTAGCTGTCATCTGAGAGGGCTGCCATTTGCTCACAGGTTAAAATATAATTCGAACAATGCAATATTCCTCTTACCTGGTTCCATAACCTGGACATCGGACGCACAGAGCTGCATACTTGTTTAGGAACGGAAGGACGTAATCCTTTCCCTGGTCCTCCATTGCAGGGTCTGGAAGCTGACTGGACGAAAAAGAAGCCAAATCAGAGATTGTGGAACTGAAATTCCCCACTATCCTGTGCTTAGATGGGTATTTATTGATGGCTTAGGGGGTAATCTTGTAAGTGATGCAGTGGCCTAGAGGTGGAGCTCTCGCCTCACAATCAGGAGACTATGAGTTCGATCCTAGATAGAGGCAGATAATTTCTCTCCGCTGGGCACAATAAGAATATATCTGCTGAACAAACACTCCCAGAGTGGCAACAGGAAGAGCGTCCGGCTATGAAACACTCTGCTAGCTCCATTCAGTTTCCCAGACTCCACCCCGCAAGGGATTACAGGGTTGTTAAATTATGATGATGATCACGGGCCAGAAGCTCCTTGACCTCATAATAATGGATGGATGTCATGGTGCCTTCTTACATAAACCTGACCAAGGTAAAGATGGCTCAGTCTGTTGCAAAGGCATGTAATCGCGTGCTAAATGTCCTTGATTCTGGAATGGGGACCGCCCTGTCAGCAAGTAAGTCAGTTTGTAAGTCAAGGCAGGGGAAGTTTTGACTCTACTGATGTTGGTGGCCTACAACTCTCAATATCTCACACCCTTGGACATCTGCAGAGAATGGTTTGGAACAGAGCAAGATGTCAGGATTCCGGCAATTACCCCCACTTGTCTTGAGACAAACTTCCAAAACTTCAAAGGATTTATTGGGAGTTAACATGTCCGATACTGCCTGGGTGTAGCCGACTCTGAGGCACATCATTCATGGTCACCCTTGACCCTGGTTTTCCCCTGACCCCTTGGGTGTATCGTAATTCATATTCTCCAATGGGACACCTCCATAGCCAGGAGTCATCAATCATGCTCTCCCGTTAGAATTTTGGATGGCAGAAGCTTCAGTCACCTAGTTACCATCTTTGAAAACATTTATGGAATGCACTTTCAATTTCCAAGCTCCCACACTGCTCCCTCTCCTTTTCTATTGGCAACTCTAAAAAGACCATAGAAATATTTTATGAGTTGAGACAAGAGAAGATGGCAGAGCCTTACGGGTCCTCGTTATTCAACAGTTTAATCAGTTCCTGGACCAGGTCTTCTTTCTGGAGGTTCTGGCTGTGCTTGATGACATCTGAAAAAAGCTGCTTTCCGTACTGAAGTTTCTTCCAAGGCGTATCCAGCAAAGAGTTGCTCAAGCCGTATACCCCTGTGTGGCGAGATCAAATCTACCTTCAGGCGTTTTGCAATGAAGCCCAAGGAAGCTGCTCACCCGGGTGACAAGTTCACAACACCCACAACAATTAAGCTCCCTACGAAACATGGAAACCGTGGCGATGTTGCTCGTCTCAGCCCAACTCTCGCCACGCATGAACCATTGGTCCATCGTGCGCGCAACTCAATTTTCGGGAACTAAAAACGCTGGGATACGGGCGAAGTTCTTGGGACGCCACTTTTGAGTTTACGGGGTTAAAAAAGAGGGATGATTCACTAGACAGCAAGATATGCATTCACTTGATTTTTGCTTTTGGGGAAATAAAATGATAGAAAATATACCCTGGATAATCCGGAGGGTTTGTATGTTTGGAACAGCTTGCTAAAAAAAGATATGCTTCAATGCAGCAATGAGGTTTTTTTATCCACAACCCTGTAGTTTTGCCACAGATAAGCCCGGGAAATAAAAGTCTTGACACCACAGGTGTATGATAAAAATCACTTTGCTAGGAACAGAATACTGCAAATGGAAAACGCTAAAGACAGGCTCACAGTTATCTTACCCAGCAAAAAGGTTTATTAGGGCTGTTTGATTAAAAGAATCCCCTGTTTGTTTTGTTCCCAGAGCTGGGTTATCGCAAAAAAGGCCTCAAATATATACACAAAGGGAGAAGCGGCATTGCAGAATGACAATACTGGCCTTTGCAATGCAAGATTGGCCTTTTGGGGTTGCCTGTGGTTTGTGTTACAATTAACAGAACATTACCAGGTTATCAGAGTTGGAAGGGGCTTTGTAGGTCATCTAGTCCAACCCTCCGCCCAAACAGGAGACCCTGCACCATTTCTGACAGATGGCACTCCAGTCTCTTCTTGAAAGCCTCCAGTGATGAAGCTCCCACAACTTCCGAAGGAACTTCTGGTTGATTGCTCTGTCAGAAAATTTATCCTTGTTCAGTTTCCATCCATTGTTCCTTGTCTGGCCTTTGGGTGCTTTAGAAAATAGCTTGACCCCCTTCCTCCTCTCTGTGGCAGCCCCACAAATATTGGAAGGCTGCTCTCCTGTCTCCCCTGGTCCTTCTCTTCTCTAGACTAGCCAGGCCCAGTTCCTGCAACCGTTCATCGTATGTTTTAGCCTCCAGTCCCCTAATCTTCTTGGTTGCTCTTCTCTGCACTCTTTCTAGAGTCTCAACATTTTTTCTACAGTGTGGTGACCAAAACTGGATGCAGTATTTCAAGTGGGGTCTTACTAAAGCTTTATAGAGTGGTATTAGTACCTCGCTTGATCTTGATTGCATCCCTCTGTTTAATGCAATTTAGGATTGCATTGGCTTTTTTGGCTGCTGCCGCACATTGCTAGCTCATAATTAGTTGGTTGTCCACAAGGCCATAATGTCACAATGTCACCTGCTCTCAACGTCCTGAGTTCTTCTACATGTCAATCTTTCCAGGAAGATCAGATCAGAAACAGATTCCAGAGAGGCTTCAAACTACGTTGATTAAACTGGATCATTAGAAAACACAACCTCGCAAATTTGAACGGGGTTCTTTTCTCCTCCTTGTATAACTTATGTAAATTATTGGGGGCAGGGGAGGGGAAGAGGAAACTACCTGAGTTTTTTTTTTATGTAACGTTGCCTCTTCATTAGGGCTTATTTCTGTCGCTAAGCAAGGTGGCTAGCAGACGTTAAGCGGATTTTGCTTGTTGGAAACAACGCTGGGAAAGTGGCCAATGGCGATCCCACCACCCTGGACCCTGCAACCATCGTATATAGATGCAGGTTGCTCGAATTTTAATCATGTGACTGTGCCGATGTTGCACCAGTTGTAAGTGTGAGGACTAGCCGTGACTCACTTTCTCCAGGGTAACTTTGGTCACTAGAGGAACGGTTGTAAGTCGAAGACTACCTCTCATGTATTGTTCTCCAGAGGTGTTGAACCCAACGACTCTTTTTATCATCCACGTGAAAAACCATCCACATGTATCCCAACTTGTAAGTCATCTTCAAACTTGCAATGTTAACAAAACTGAACATTAGAAATAGAACTCTTCCTGGATTGCAGTCAACAGTCTGGACCAGGAGTGTCCAACCTTGGCAAGTTTAAGACAGGTGGGACTTCAACTCCCAGAACTGGGAGTTCAGCTGGCTGAGGAATTGTGGGAGTTGAAGTCCACCAGTCTTAAAATTGCCAAGGTAATTGCCAGAGCAAACAGTAGCTGCCCATTTCTGAATCTCCCAAAAGATGACGTATATCCCTTTGTCTTCATGTCCGTCATGGCAAAATACACATGCAGGTATGCAGCCAAACCACTGCTTTAAATAAATTCAAGGTAACCGTGTTTTGTTTTGTTTTTAATTAAACCCACCGGGATTTAAGAAGAGAGGTTCTGCGTCTCCTTTGTTTCCATAATAGTAAATTACATCTCCGTTATTGGTGCTAAAAGATAAAAATAGAAGAAGAAGAAGTAGAAGAAGAAGGAAGAGTTCTCCTTGCAAAAAATGGCAACTTAAATCTTTGATTCAGTTCTACTTATCCTCTATCCTTTATTTGCACATAGTTATTAACATCAATTACATCTTTATTTAATGATTAGCCCTTGGGTCATATCAAAGTGCAAGAGTTCCAGAAACAGATGATTACTGAAATTTGATAAAAAGCAATATAAAATGGAATTGGAATAAAATACAATTTAAAATGAAATTGGAATAAAGTACGATTTAAAATGACACTGGAATAAAGTACAGTCTTAAAATGAAATTGGAATAAAATGCAATCATTTAAGATAAGAGGTAAAATATGATAAAATTATATCTCGGGGTCACCCCTGCAATCTACCCCAATCAGTCCCGCATATGCAGATCTCAACTGAACCATTTTGCTTAAGTACCGTACTGAGTTAAATGTTATTTTCAGTTTCTGGCTGCACATAAGGTAAGTTGTTTTGAAATGGGGATCCTTATGGGTCATTCTACTTCTACCTCTGCCGCTCTGCAAATGGATTTAGTTCTAATATTGTGTCAATCTTCAGTCCAGCAAGATTTCTCCTTCCCTCGTTCAAGAAATCAGCAAACTATTTTTCTTTTCTTAAAATAATCTGATGACATTTCTGCAGTAGGGACACTGGTTAAGAAAAGCGAGGGGAGGACTCCAGCACAGATTTTTTTTTTTTTTTTTTTGTAGATTTGATCAAATTATCTGCTTTTAAAATGAACAACAACAACAAAAACACTTTTGAAATTAGCAGCTAAGATCCAATGAAGAAAATCTTTTGCTGGAAGGTAGGAGAGAGAGAGAGACATGGAATTGCCCTGGAATAGCTTGGTTTTTCTGCCTTCAAATAATTAAAAGACAAGAAAATTCAATTTATCCAGTGAGAATTTGATTACTCCCTTCCCGACGCTTCTATCCACAATGTTAGAAGCATCTAAGATGGGTCCAATATATTAAATTAGCCCAGTTTCTTGTGCCAATTGCATCAGTTGTTTATTAATATTTTCCTATATATTTCACTGAATCAACCATTATATATTCTAATCACATCTCCTTCATTGTAAAATCCATGTCTGCTATTTTTATCCTCCCGGGATTATCACCAACTGCATTCAAGAACCAAATAGATGTAAAACAAAAACAAAAATTACCATACCATAAATAGGACTCAATGTCAACACACACCTATGGAATTAAGGAAGAGGGGTGGGGAAACTAAATCAACAAACCACCCAATTTTTACTGAAGGAAAAACATGCTGTAGAAGGAGGAAAAAAAGTCCATCAGCAGAATAAAATTATCTGCATAGATGTGCATAATAAACTCGTCCCCAAACAAATGAAAAGTTAATTAGTCAAATATATGCAGTGGTATGAACTAGACATCCATCTTCGGTACCATAAAACCTTCAGAGGGAAATTAACTAACTCCCTAATATTTGTTGAGCTTAAATAGAGTAAAGGCTCAGCTTAAATGCGGATGTTTTTCGTCTAGTAGTATAACGGTAAAGTCTAAATGCACCTTCCCTTTTTCGACAGGTAAAACTGCAGGTTTATTTTTGGCCACTTTTAAACCACAAATTGGGGCGCCAGTGGAACAGCCAAGACTATTGCATGGGGAAATTCCACCAGCTCAAAGCAAAAAAGTTGGGAGAATAGATCAGATCTTGGCACCATTCATCATGAAAACCTGGAAACGTGTTTTGCAGGTAGGCGAGAGAGCAAGCAGGTAGATGCTGTTAGCACATCAAAATCGAGCAAAGAAAGACGGAAACAGGGCAGGTCTTAATAAAGGGGAATCATTGTAGCTCAGGGTTGAAATGAGGAATCCTTGGGGCCTCCTGAGCTTGGTTGCTTTCTTGCAGATGTTTCACGACCCAACTAGAGAACATCATCAGTACTAGAAGGGAGTGGGCGTTGTGGAGAGGAGGAAGCACTGTGGGATCTTTGGTGCTTTCTGTGCTTGGTAGTTTTCTTGCAGACGTTTCATTACCGAACTAGGGAACATCTTCAGTGCTAGAAGGGAGTAGGGTTTGTGGGAAGGAGGAAGAGGAGGGGGAGGGGGAGGACTGTGGAGTCCCTGGTGCTCTCTGAGCTTGGTGGTTTTCTTGCAGACATTTCATTACCCAACCAGGGAACATCACCAGTGCTAGAAGGAAGTGGGGTTTGAGGAAGAGAAGGGGGAGAAGGGGAGGAGGAGGAGGAGAGGTGGAGAAGGAAAGAAAAGAGGAGGAGGAAGAGGAGGAAAAGGAAAGAGAGGAAGAGGAGGAGGAGAAAGTGGAGACAAGGAGGAGGGAAAAGAATGAAGGAGGAGGAAGAGGAGAAAAGGAAAAGGAAAGAATGGAGGAGGAAGAGAAGGAGGAGGAGGAGGAGGAAGTGGAAAGAATGGAGGAGAAAAGAGATGGAGGAGGAGGAAGAGGAAGGAGGAGGAAAGAATGGAGGAATGAGAGGAGGAGGAGGAGGAGGAGAATGGAGGAGGAGGAAGGGGAGAAAGAGGAGGAAAGAGGAGGAAAGAATGGAGGAGGAAGAGAAGGAGGAGGAGGAGGAAGCGAAAGAATGGAGGAGAAGTGGAAGAGATGAGAGGAGGAAGAGGAGGGAGGAGGAGGGAGGAGGAAGAGAAGGAGGAGGAGGAATGGAAAGAATGGAGGAGGAGAGAAGAGATGGAGGAGGAGGAGAAGAAAGAGAATGGAGGAGGAGAGAGAAGGCGGAGGAAGGAAGAGGAAAGAATGGAGGAGGAAGAGAGGAGGAGGAGGAAGAGGAGGAATGGAGGAGGAAGAGAATGGAGGAGGAGAGGAAGAGATGGAGGAGGAGGGAGAGGAGGAGGAAGGAGAAAAGGAGGAAAGAATGGAGAGGAAGAGGAAGAGATGGAGGAAGAGGAGGAAAGAATGGAGGAGGAAGAGGAAGAGATGGAGGAGGAAGAGAAGAAAGAGGAATGGAGGAGGAAGAGGAAAGGCGGAGGAAGGGAGAAAAGGAAGAGGAAGAATGGAGGAGGAGGAGGAAGGAGGAAGAGGAAAGAATGGAGGAGGAAGAGGAAGAGATGGAGGAGGAGGAAGAGGAGAAAAGGAGAATGGAGGAGGAAGAGGAGAGGAGGCGGAGGAAAAAGGAAGAGGAAAGAATGGAGGAGGAGGAGATGGAGGAAGAAAAGGAAAGAATGGAGGAGGAAGAGGAGAGGAGGCGGAGGAAGGGGAGAAAAGGAAGAGGAAAGAATGGAGGAGGAAGAGGAGGAGAGGAAGAGGAAAGAATGGAGGAGGAAGAGGAAGAGATGGAGGAGGAGGAAGAGGAGAAAAGGAGAATGGAGGAGGAAGAGGAGGAGGAGGAAAAAGGAAGAGAAAGAGGAGGAGGAAGAGAGAGGAGGAAGAAGGAGGACTGGAGGAGGAGAGGACTGTGGGGTCTATGATGCTCTCTGAGATTGGTTATTTGATGATGACAAAAGCACTGAGGTTACCTAGTTTGGGGAATGAAACGTCTGCAAAAAAAAAAAAAGAAGAAACCCAGCCAAGTACCCAAGGGCAAGTATTCTCCCTAGCACACCTCAAGCTTTTCAGGACTATATTGCCAAAGCTGCCGATAGATGGCTCACCCTTATCAGCTTTCGGCTTTCCAGCCTGGGAAAAGTCAATTCCTCCAGCAAAATCTTAAGTTTATGGAGCTGGCTCCCAGCATGCGGATATATATCATTCGCTCAGGAGATTCACTGATTATTTATGGCAGCAAACCACTTCAACCTCCGCTGATAAATTGAGCCAATCTCTAGTTGCAATTTTTATCGCATGCAAGCTTTCCTCAACCAGCCCCTCCCTCTGCGGGATGGCAAAAAAAATAAACAGGCTGCAAAAGTGTGTGTGTGTGTGTGTGTGTTTGTGTGTTTTTTAAGTGATCAAAGAGATGTTTCTGCACCACAGCACAACGAGAATTTTCCAGCATTCTGTTTTGTTAGCGAACGGAGAATAGAAACCAAAAGGATCATGAGAACAACAGCAGGCTTAGTAGAAACTAAACCCCTCCCTCCAGACTAAGTTAAGACAGGTAGTCTCTGACTTATGACCACAATTGAGCCCCCAAATTTCCATTGCTAAGTGAGACATTTGTCAAGTGAATTTTGCTCCATGTTACGACCTTTTCTTTTCTTTTTTGGGGGCCAGTGTTGTTAAGTGAATCACTGCAGTGACACGGTTGTTAAGTGAATCTGGCTTCCCCACTGACTTTGCTTGTCAGAAGGTTGCAAAAGGGGATCATGTGACCCCGGGGGGGGGTGTTAGTGTAACTGTCGTATATATGAATCGGTTGCCAAGCGTTTGACTTTTGATCACCTGAGCATAGGGATAGGATAGAATAGAAAACAGAGTAGAGTAGAGTAGAGTAGAGTGGAAAATATGGAATAGAATAGAATAGAATAGAATAGAATAGAATAGAATAGAATAGAATAGAATAGAATAGAATAGAATAGAATAGAGAGGAGGAGAAATGGAATGGAATGGAATGGAATGGAATGGAATGGAATGGAATAGAATAGAATAGAATAGAATAGAATAGAATAGAATAGAATAGAATAGAATAGAATAGAATAGAATAGAATAGGGAGGAGGAGAAATGGAATGGAATGGAATGGAATGGAATGGAATGGAATAGAATAGAATAGAATAGAACAGAACAGAATAGGGAGGAGGAGGAATGGAATGGAATGGAATGGAATGGAATGGAATAGAATAGAATAGAATAGAATAGAATAGAATAGAATAGAATAGAATAGAATAGGTGTTCTGACCCAAACCCTTGTCCAATAACACAAACAATAACCAAAGGGAACAGAAACCTTTTAATGATTCTTACGAATCCCTGGTTAAAAGGCTCCTGCAAATTAATGAACTTTGATAAGCATGAGCCTCACCAAAACTGTGCGAAGCTGCCAAGAATAACAGATAAGGTTACCTAGAGATATTTTACAACACAAGAGTCTTGAAAAACCAACTTAAGATACTGCATTGTTCACGAGGCTCAAGTTTCAAAACGTCTTTGCTTCCTGCAAATAATGTTCGCTGCACAGCTGCCTTTTATCTTCTTGAAGGAGAGGCCATTACCTTGCAGCCTTACTCCTGCGTCGCCCTTGCTGTTGTAGCTGCTCTTCCCTACGAGTAATCCTATGCACACTTGGCACAGGCTCCTCGGGAACCTCCTCATCGCTGCTCCCAGCCCGCACAATCTCTGAAGGCAGCAGTACTCTCCCTAATGGTCCTGGCCCCTCATTTGAGTCCTCGCTCTCCTCAGCCGTCCGCACCTGCTGCCGGCTAACCACAACAGAATAGAGTAGAGTAGAGTAGAAGAGAAGAGAGCCGGAAGGGACCCTGGAGGTCTTCTAGTCCAGCCCCCTGCTCAAGCAGGAGAACCTATACTATTTCAGATAAGTGACTGTCTCTAGGCTCTTCTTAAAAACCTCAAAATTTCTGGAGGCAAGCTGTTCCACTGGCTAATTGTCCTCACTGTTAGGAAGTTTCCCCTTAATTCCAGGATGCTGGGGGAGTTGAAAGTGTGAAAATAGTCATGTCCCTTTTTTAAATGCTGTTGTAACTCTGAATGGTCACTAAACAAACTGTTGTAAGTTGAGGACTATCTCTATATTGGGCACTCAAGATATCAGCTCACCTGTGAAGCCTAATTAGAAAAATTAGAGTTTACTCAGCTATTTATATCCAAGTCTCTATAACCTTAAATCCAGCAATTTTCCTGGCTAAAGTGGAATTAATCCACTGCCTTCTCAGCCCTCCCTGATCCCCACCTCCTTTCCACCTTTTACTCTCCATCACTTCCTTCCTAAATGTTGATTTCACGACCTTATCTCTTGTTTTATTTTTATTTTTTTATGTTCCATATCTTTCCGAAGAAAGAGAAAGAGGTTTTGCATATTTTGAAATGAGGACATCATTCTGGGTGAATTTAGCAGCTTTCCTCTCTGTTCCTTCTCCTTTTGGAGACTTAGGCACCGTAGGTAGTGTGTTCAGCTCTGGTTTGATTTATGTCAGCTTATGAAGTTGGAAAAATACATTTCCCGTCGCTTTCTAAAAGCTGTTTGCAAAAAAAGCCATTTGCATAGCTTAGGAGACACTGCCGCAATATACATCAATTTTGGCGTTTTAAAATTCGGGCACACTTGTTCTGACAGATGAACATAATTCCGTCTGTGACTAAAATATAATTTAAAAAATAATAATTTTATTAGCAGCACTCCGGGATATCAGCATGTTGGCAGTTTGTCCCTGCTTCTGGCTTCTGGCTCGGACTAAAAATCCCGAGTACTTACTGCATTCCTCACTCAATAACCATTTCCAGTCTTGTCGTCTCTGTCCAGTCCAGTCTTCAGTCAGTCTGTCAGTCAGTCTGTCTGTCTGTCTGTCTGTCTGTCTGTCTTTCTTTCTTTCTTTCTTTCTTTCTTTCTTTCTTTCTTTCTTTCCTTCTTTCTCCTTCCTGCCTTCCTTCCTTTCCTTCTTTCTCTTTCTTCCTTTCCTTCTTTCCTTCTTTCCTTCTTTCTTTCTTTCTCTTTCTTTCTTTCTTTCTTTCTTTCTTTCTTTCTTTCTTTCTTTCTTTCTTTCTTTCTTTCTTTCTTTCTTTCTTCTTTCTTTCTTTTTCTTTCTTTCTCTTTCCTTCTCTCCCTCCCTTTTTCCTTCTTTCTTCCTCCCTTCCTTCTTCCTCCCTCCCCTTCCTTCCTTCCTTCCTCTCTTCTCTCTCTCTCTCTCTCTCCTTTCCTCCCTCCCCTCCTTTCTTTCTCCATTTTGTCTCCTGTGGACTAATCCTTACCCTTGCACAATCATTCAGGACAGGAGTTGTCCCAAAGATGCTTTTTCCAAAGATTCTTTTTCTTCAGGAACTGAAGAAGCTTCTTGGATGAGAAGCAAAACATTTTCAAGAAAGAAATTTAAAAAATCCAGTTGCCTTTTGAAATAGCGCTCTTGGGACAAGCAAAAGGTGAGCACATATTGAGGTGGGCAAGCACCCCCTCCTTTTTTTTAAAAAAAGGGCCCCCTTGCCATGCCTAGTCAGATCAATGGCAGAATTCTTTACCCTTCAAACATAAGAAATGCAGGCCAGCTGTTGAGCAGGTCCTGAAGTGGGTTTCATGTTTGTTTGTTTTTAAAAAACAAATCCACCCATATTTCCTCTTGAAAAACTTGGGGAAGGAACTATAAAAACAGCTTTGTTACCTATATGGTATCAAGACAGACAGACAGAGAAAGGAGGGAGGGAGATGGGGAGATAGAGATAGAGAGATAGAGAGAGATAGAGAGAGAGAGAGGAGGAAAGAAGGAAAGAAGAAAGAAGAAGAAGGAGGAGGGAGAAAGAAAGAAAGAAAGAATGAATGAAGGGAGGAAGGATAGGAGGAGAAGAAAGATGGGAGGGGAGGGAGGGAGGGAGGAATGAATGAAGGGAGGAGAGGGAGAAGGAAGGAAGGAAGGAAGGAAGGAAGGAAGGAAGGAAGGAAAAGACTAGAAGAAATAAATGATATAGCTTACTTGAACAGACTCTAGCAGCCAAAACAGATAGTCCTCAACTTATGATCCAACTGGGGTCATGACTTCCGTCCTATTTTACAACCTTTTTGCTACACTTGCTAAGCGAATCACTGCAGTTGTAAAGTGAATCATGTGGTCATTAAGTGAAGCTTCCTCCCCCTCCCACTGCTTGAATTCATTTGTCAGAAGCCACCTGGGAAGGCCAAAAAACGGATGATCCGGTAACCCCAGGATGTTACAAAGGGTTGGAAAAATCCCGCCCATTGCCAAGGGCTCCAATGCTCGATCACGTGACCGTGGGAAAAGGCTGTCGTAAGTCCCTTTACGTCGGGGCCATGGTAACTTCCAACAGACGCTAAGTGGATCATGATAGGGCAAGCGCTACCTGAAATGCAGGTGAATACATGCTAACAAACCTTGGATGGTGAAGGATGCTTTTGTACCGGGCTTTGGAATATTCTCTACCCGTTTTCTCAAAATTGCTTGACCGTCACCAAAATTTCATCCACTACATTTCGGATGCAAACAGTTTTAAGCGAGGTGCTCAGCGTGGCCCAGCAGAGAATGAATAACTAAAACAAAAAGGGATGTATGTATGTATGTATGTATGTATGTATGTATGTATGTATGTATGTATGTATGTATGGTATTCAGCTTTGTTCGGGTATTTTCCCACGTCATTATAGTTGTGCTTTTAAAATTGTAGCAACGTTTCGGCAGAATCTCATCTGCCATCATCAGCTTCTGTATTGTGTTCGTCTGAGTACTCCGAGAGTACTCAGTGAGTACTCCGAGAAGCACAAAGCCGAAGACACAAGCCTGAAGGTGATGAATGAGATTTCGTCAAAACGTCGCCAGGATACTTCCAATTTTACGCAGGAGAAAACCTGAATAACCAAAGATAAGAAGAAGATAGATAGATAGATATGATAGATAGATAGATAGGGATAGATAGATAGATAGATAGATAGATAGATAGATAGATAGATAGATAGATAGATAGATAGATAGATAGATACGGAAGAAAGATGGTTGGGTTAAATTTGGTGGGTGTTTTTCCTTTCTTTCTTGAAACTCCTTTGCAGCTCTCACATCAACAGGGGTAAATATAGTTCAGATTTATCACTTTATTTCCCCCCCGTGAGACAGGAACACCTTTTAAAAGTCCAATACCTTTTCTCCCTGCAAAACGCAGGATGCAGTCCCAGGAGAATATGGCTCTGCATCATGCATTAATCATTCCGAGCTTCCTCTTTTTAGATGGGCTCCCTCCTCCAAAGAAAAACACTCCGGCAGAGCTGTTATTTTTTAAGTTTGAAACACTATAATGCAAAACAACAAACATACTGTGCGTATTTTGCAATGCAAAGAGGGTGGATCGAAGATGCGGCCTCACTGCATAGCCGTTCATGTGAATTATCCTACAATTCCTTGGGCGATTTTTGTTTTCCTCCTATCTGTTTATTTGTCTTGATTAAAAAGAGAGAGGGAAGGAGAGAGGGAGGGAAAGAGAGAGAAAAAGGGAAAGAGGAGAAAGGGAAAGAGAGGGGGGAAAGAGAAAAGGAAAGAGAGAGAAAGAGGGAGGAAGAGAGAGAGAAAGAGAGGGAAAGAGAAAGGGAGAGAAAGGGGGAGAGAGGAAAATCTTAAGCGGATTGTGCAGAGAACTGTGCTCAGTCGATGAGTAAGATCCTCGTGGATTCACAGCTGCCCACAAGTTGTAAGGTTGCAATGTAAATGAGCAGTGCGTGCAAAAGAGTTTCTTTAATACAAAAATTAAGCGAAATAAAGAAGGAGAGCTTTGCATGGTGACTAAACTTAGGGCTATCGTTTATTACGCCCAGATCATCCAGGATTCCTGCTAACCTTGGTTTAAAGCAGGCTTGTTATCCTGGCCAAGATTCCATGCATTCGGTGATACTGTGAACCAGTTCACCCAGCTGCCTTTCATGCCCAAAGTGGGACTAGAACCCCCAGTCTTCTGGTGATTGGCTCTGAGTCATCCAGTTGGCTTCCATGCTTAAGGGAGGACTAGAACTCACAATCTCTTGGTTTTTAGTCTGGTGCCTTAACTACCTACTAACTAAACTGGCTCTAGTGATTAAACTAGGTTAAGTAAATAAAACCAAGTTAAATAGAAACTAGACTCTTTGCCCCAAAGACTTTTAGTTCAGGACTACACCGAGAAAGAGGCTCAAAATTCAGAAGTCTCTTGACAAGTGAGATGGGCAACAAACAAACAATAAATACGATTTGAACATGATTTAACTACCAACAGCATTTATGTTTGACACACAGCAATTATTAGAGTTCTTTGATAACAACTTATTTTGCTTTTCTGCGATGCTTCTACTGATCAGAAGTTAAGAAATCCTTGGGATAGGACTAGAATTAATGAAATCAGTTATGAATTGAGTGAGGGGAAGTGGTAAGAAACCAATTCATCACAGCCAGTTCTTTGACGTCCTTATGAACTGAACCCAATCGTACAATAAAAAGAAAACAACAATCATCCTAATTTTATTCACAAGTCAGTCCCTGGTGGCTTACTTTAACATCAGTCCTTGGGCAAAAAGAATATTAATTCCTATTTTGAGGGAGTAACGTAGGATTCAGGATTCTTGAAGTATAAGGATGGGGGTGGACTGAGATGTCGGGTGATACATTAGATGTGCAGGCTTGCTAATTCAGAACATCTGCAGTTTGTTTTTCCTGCATTCTGGGTTCCCCCAGAAGAATCTCTGCAAATACACGCACCTCGGTTGTTAGAAACTGCTGCCGGCAATTTTGGAAGCGAGAAAAACAACCACCACAACAACGATGCTCTCATTCCCAAAAGGGATGATTGCACATCCTAACACTAGCATGGACAGGGAGATTTATTGAATGATCTCTGCTGGGGATATGTAGCACCTCCTAATTAAGGAAAAAAAAAAACATTTGAGGAGTCTTAATGGTGCAGTATTTAGAATGCAGTATTGCAGGCTAACTCATTGCTCATTGCCAGGAGTTCAATGCTGACTAGCCGAAGGTTGATTCATCTTTCCATCCTTCTGAGGTCAATAAAATAAGGATCCAGACTGTTGAAGGAAACAGGCTGACCCTGTAGACTGCTTAGAGAGGGCTGTAAAGCACTGTGAAGTGGTATATAAATCTAAGTGCTGTTGCTATTCCTTCCTTCCTTCCTTCCTTCCTTCCTTCCTTCCTTCCTTCCTTCCTTCCTTCCTTCCTTCCTTCCTTCCTTCCATCCATCCATCCATCCATCCATCCATTCATCCATCCATCCATCCATCCATGGTGCACAGTGGTTAGAATGTAGTATTGCTGGCTAACTCTGCCCACCGCCAGGAGTTCAATCCTGACTGGCTCAAGATTGACTCAGCCTTCCATCCTTCCGAGGTGGGTAAAATGAGGACCCAGATTGTTGGGGGGCAAGAGGCTGACTCTGTACACCGCTTAGAGAGAGCTGGAAATTATTGTGAAGCGGTATATAACTTTTGATTGCTATTATTTCACCAGAATTATCATCATGGGTCATGATGGCAAACTTACCATGGCTGCTCTGGCCTTCAGAGCTACACTTTGAAACAGCCAGCAAATAATGGTTATGATGACCGTTGATTCAGCATCATCTCTCATTCGTGGAGATCAGAAACCTACTGTTCTGACCCAGCTCCCCAAACACAACAAACCCTCTGTAATTAAATCAATGATTCCTTTATTAGGAGCAGCCCTGGCAAAAAGTGTTTCTCTCTCACCGCAGGCTAACAAGTTTGTCCAGCAGGGAGATGAATAGTTGTCTGCTACAGCTATTCATCTCTGTCCTCTGCCTTTTATCCCCAGAGCTAGGCTGGGGCTTCACTGGCAGTGGTGGCTCTTCCCTCCCAAGGACTGTCCCATAGATTTCCACTGCTCTCCTCTCCTCTGCCTTCTTTGCAGTTGCGCATCAGGCACTGGAGCCAGCTGTTCCTCCTCTTCCTCATCAGCCACCTCCAGACCTGGGGGCTGTTGACTCTCCATCTGAGGGCTGACAGACGGCCCAGGCTCTCTCCGCCTCTCTCTCTCTCTCTCTCTCTCTCTCTCTCTCTCTCTCTCTCTCTCTCTCTCCTCTCTCTTTCTCTCTCTCTCCTCTCTCCTCTCTCCTCTCTCAGCCAGCTCCATTTCCTCTTCCCCTTTTTGGAGCTCTCAGGTTGCCTTGAGGCTGGCCCTGACTCCCACACTTCCTCCACCTCTTCTGATTTGGCTGCTGGCCGACAGGCTACAACACCTACGCTGCATTTATTCTTGCTTGTATCTGCACTACAAACGGAGCAGGAGAACCGCAATCCTCCTTTTGTGGGAACGAAAGCCAACATGAGAGTCTTGGCATATTTTGAAAACTGAACATCGCTCCTCTTTGGCTCTGAGTTCAGCGATTAATTTTTCTAAAGAGCTGCTCATCCGTTCTTCCTAGCGGCTTGATCAAGCTGTCAGAAACAGATCTCCGAAGCAATTATTGCCAAGGATATTTTCCCTGTCCTTGTCAAAATATGTACGGCGGTGCTTTGATTTGCAGTCAAGAAAGGGTAACCTTTTCTCCCCCCCCCTTTTTTTTTTGAACATTGCTTTTGACAATGGGGGAATTCAGGGGTCAGATACCAATAAGACGTTTTCGGTCCCAGTGGGGGGAATCATTTCTTTCAAGAATTTGATTGTGGATGAGCACAGTTTAAACTGTGCCAGGTTTATCCAGAAATTTTGGCTCATCATCCGTAGCACCAGGGCTACCTCTGCCATCATGGCACCACAATTTCATTTTTTAAAATCCCACTTTCATTAATCCATAAGTAACTCAAGATGGCGAATATATATAAAAGATATATCTAAAATCTATCTAAAAGAGGAGTCTGCCATCTGCATCTCTATAACTGTCTGGTTTGGCTCTACAACCAAAGAAGACAGACACAGATTTCAAGGATAATTAGAACAGCAGAAAAAAACAATTGCTACCAACCTGCCTTCCATGGAGGACCTGCATCCTGCACGAGTCAAAAAGAGGGCTGTGAAAATATCTACAGAGCCCTCACATTCATTCATTCATTCATTCATTCATTCATTCATTCATTCATTCATATTTATTTATTTATTTTTGTCAAAAGCTTACAGAAATAAGAATAAACATAAGTTTAAATATAAGAAATAGGAACTAATAGTTGGGGACAATAGGACAGGGACGGTAGGCACGATTGTGTGCTTATGCACGCCCCTTACAGACCTCTTAGGAATGGGGTGAGGTCAATAGAGGTTAGTTTGAGGGTAAAGGAGTGAGGGGTTTGAGCAGGTGACAACGGGATCAGATAGTGAGTTCCAAGCATTGACCCCTCTGTTGCTGAAATCGTACTTCTTGCAATCGAGTTTGGAGTGGTTTACATTAAGTTTATATCTGTTGTGTGCTCTTGTGTTTGTGGTTAAAGCTGAAATATTCATTAACTGGTTACATCCTGGACATAAATTGTTTCAACTTCTACTCTCAAAACGACGCTATAGGGCACTGCACACTGGAACAACTAAACCCATGGACTGAGTTTTCCTGAATGCCATCACTCTGCTAAACAACTAATTCCCACAACGTTGTCGAACTTGTCAGCGTTCCAGCAACCCACCACTCCAACCAATAACTCCGAGACAGGCATCTTCTCGAAGGTTCTTTTTATTTGGATAGTAAACTGCCACAACTGGGGAATCCCAAATCTGAAACTTCCGGGCTTCCTTGCAATAAGTAAAAACTACAAATCCATCCCTGCACCCATCATCGCATCACATGCCCCAATCACCATCCGTTCCAACGTAAGACTTCCCCTCACTTATGTGCACAATAACATGACCTTGAATTAGAAAAAGAATGTTATTAGGTCTAACTACATACACTCCAAGAAATTCCCCCCTCCCACTTTCACAGGCTCAAAATGTGGCAGCGTGGGAGCATCTGGTCTCAATATGGCTTCCAAAGCTAACAGAATTAATTACTAAGGTTGTATTCTTCTTCTTCTCATCCTTCCTATTATCTATTTCCTTTTCTACTTATGACTATAACTTTATTGCTTGTATCTTTACAATGTATATTGTTTTAGTTTCCTAGTACGATTTATGTTGCTTATTTAGTATCCCATGACTATCACCAAGTATTGCATGAATTCATGATTCATGATGAATGCATTCATGATGACTATGGTCATGATTTATCACTTACGTCTTTGATGTACACTGAGAGCCTATACACCGAAGACAAATTCCTTGTGTGTCCAATTACACTTGGCCAATAAAGAATTCTATTCTATCTTCTATCTTAAATTTGGGTGCTTGGCAACTGGTGTGTATTGATGACAGGTTGCAGAGTCCTGGGGGGTCACGTGATCAGCATTTGCGATCTTCCTAGCCAGCTTCTGACAAGCAAGGAACCAAAATGCACAACTCATTTAACAACTGCAGCGATTTGACCATGGCAAAAAAAAGTCGTAAAACGGGGCACAACTCAGCAACTGCCTTCCTTAACAACGTAAATTTGGGGGCTTCACTGTGATTGTAAGGTGAGGGCCAGCTGCATACCGGTATTTCTCAACCGTGGCAATTTTAAGGTGTATGAACTTCAACTCCCAGAATTCCCCAGCCAGCATGCTAGCTGGGCAATTCTGGGAGGCCGAAATCCACACAACTGAAAATTCCCAAGATTAAGAAACACAGAACTGTACAGTTAGAAAAAGGCTGTCATGCAAGCTAAACATTAAAGAATTCTGGTATCAGGAATGTGCTTCTCATTTAGTCCATGTGTAGGAACTCAGCACATTGGGAAATCAATCAGAATAGAGATGGAAGGGACCTTAGAGGTCTTCTAGTCCAGCCCCCTGCTCAAGCAGGAGACCCTAGACTAGTGTTGGTGAACCTTTGGGGGCACCAAGGGATGAAACAGAAGTGCGTGTGTGCACGTGGGACTGCCGGAAATGAGAGGAGCAGCTCGCCAGCGTGCACACGTGGGAGTGCTGGAAACTGAAGAGCAGTCCCCTGGCGCGCATGCATGCGCTGGGAAGCTGAGCTTGCCGTTTTCAGCACGCGCATGCGCACCAACCACCTGGTCTTCCGGGTTTCTGGTGTGTGCATGACACACGAAGACCAGCTGTGCTGAAAACTGGAAGCTCGGCTTCCCGGTGCACGCATGTGCGGTGGGGAGCTGCTCTTTTGGTTTCCGGTGCTCCCGCATGCTCAAAGACCAGCTGGTTGGTGTGCACGCATGCGCCGGAACCCGGAAGAGCAACGGGCGATGACTGGCGTGCCCGAAGAGATGGCTCTGCGTGCCACTTCTGGCATGCGTGCCATAGCTTCGCCATCAAGGCCCTATACCATTTCAGACAAGTGGCTGTCCAATCTCTTCTTAAAAACCTCGCATGATGGAGCTCCCACAACTTCTGAAGGCAGCCTGTTCTACTGGTTAAATGTCCTCACTATTAGGATGTTCCTCTATAATTCCAGGTTGCTTCTCTCCTTGATTAGTTTCCATCCACCATCAAGGACAATGGACAAGGCGTTTAAAAGACCAACTTATTCTTCAATATGCTGTAAATTAGATTTAAACAGGGCTCAGTGTGGAAAGCAAGGGACGCGGTAGCTCACTGGCTAAGACGCTGAGCTTGTCGATCAGAAAGGTCGGCAGTTCAGCGGTTCGAATCCCTAGCGCCGCGTAACGGAGGGAACTCCCGTTCCTTGTCCCAGCTTCTGCCAAACTAGCAGTTCGAAAGCACGTAAACAATGCAAGTAGAAAAATAGGGACCCCTTTGGTGGGAAGGGAACAGCATTCCGTGTGCCTTATCGGCGTTTAGTCCTTCCGGCCACATGACCACGGAGACGTCTTCGGACAGCGCTGGCTCCTTCGGCTTTGTAACGGAGATGAGCACCGCCCCCTAGAGCCGGAACAGAGTAGCACGTATGTGCGAGGGAAACCTTTACCTTTACAGTGTGGAAAGTCGCCATACGGTAGGGTATAGTGGACCTGAAGCAGTTTGGGGGAAGCGACAGAAATGCAAAAAGCAGAGCGATGGGGGGAAACTCCAAAAGCCATGAATGACAGATCCGAAAAGATTGCAAGAACAACATTCAACTTAAAAGCATCCAGCGGTTTCCCACCGGGGGGGGGGAAATGGCCTTGACTCAGAAAAAAACTTGGGCAATCAAAACTGAAGCCAAAGTTGTGATTCTCCATTTCTGAACTCAAACCCCATGCTTAAGATGGGGAAAAAAACCACACACCAGGTAGCACAGACCTTGTGCTATAAAGCAACATACACGTTAACACCTGCGGGGTCAGATTCTGAGTTTCGCTGCTAAGTGGATAAGGTTTACTACAGACTTACCTTAAGTCTGCTGCTATCAAATTAAAGCCATTGTAAAGGTGTCCTTCCAAGGCCACTTTCTTCAAGTAAGAGTAACTGTCCATTTCTGAGGTCAAGAAATTGGTGACCAGGGCACCTGCAAAGAAAGGAACATAACAAGGGGTTTATAACTAGGGAGTTGGTTTGTAATGCTACTGCTTTAAGGCAGGCAGAGGAGAAGATGGTTAGGTCAACTTCATGCCATCTGGCAAAATGCTGATTAGAACAGAAGAATTATCACTCTTATTGACCAGCGGAGCAATAAAAGCCAACCCTCTCAATTAGAGGGCCATTTGTTTAATAAATACAATATCTCAGTAACGCAATAAATATTTGCCGGCTGCGCAATATAATGGGTTGACCACGGAGCTTGGTGAGGAAAAAAAAAGCTTTAGTTTTTAAGCCATAGATTGTGTTTATTTTAGCAGAACGTCTCAATGAAGGTATTAACACTTGCCTGCTTTTAGTTTATTCAACTCCGTGTTTGCAAAATATCTTTATTGGGGATGGGAGAGCCAAAGAGACCTTGGAAAGATAGAAGGCTTAGTCAACCTTGAGCTGGTCAGGATCTAACCGCCGGCCGTGAGCAGAATGAGCTTGCCATACTGCATTATAACCACTGTACACCTTGAAAAGAAGGGAGGGAGGGAGGGGGAGGGAGGGAGGGAGGGAGGGAAGAAGGAAGGAAGGAAGGAAGGAAGGAAGGAAGGAAGGAAGGAAGGAAGGAAGGGAAGGAAGGAAGGAAGAGCACTAGCAATAGCCCTTAGACTTTTATACCACTTCATAGTGGATTACAGCCCTCTCTAAGCAGTTTACAGAGTCAGCTTCTTGCCCCCAACAAGCTGGGTCCTCATTTTCGGTCAGGATTGAACTGTTGGCAGTCAGCAGAATTAGCCTGCAATACTGCATTCTAACCACAAGGAAGGAAGGAAGGAAGGAAGGAAGGAAGGAAGGAAGGAAGGAAGGAAGGAAGGAAGGAAGGAAGGGGAAGGGGAAGGGAAGGGAAGGGAAGGGAGGAAGGAAGGAAGGAAGGAAGGAAGGGAAGGAAGGAAGGGAAGGAAGGAAGGAAGGGAAGGAAGGAAGGAAGGAAGGAAGGAAGGAAGGAAGGGGAAGGGAAGGGAAGGGAAGGGAAGGAAGGAAGGAAGGAAGGAAGGGAAGGGAGGGAAGGGAAGGGAAGGAAGGAAGGAAGGAAGGAAGGGCAATTGCACTAGCAATAGCCCTAAGACTTATATACTGCTTCACGGTGCTTTACAGCCCCTCTCTAAGCAGTTTACAGGGTCAGCCTCTTGACCCCAACAAACTGGGTCCTCATTTTACTGACCTCGGAAGGATGGAAGGCTGAGTCAACCTTCAGTCAGTCAGGATTGAAGGAGGCAATGTGAGTGGAGTTAGCCTTCAATATTGCATTCTAATCATCAGGGCTCCCTCTTTAACTATAGACGGTAATTACAGTTTTTAATTATATAATTGTTGTTGTTAGTTGCAAAGTCATGTCCGACCCATCGTGACCTCTACCGTCTTCTGGAGTCTATTTAAGCTCACGCCGACTGCTTCAGTGACTCCATCCAGCCACCTCCTCCTCTGCCATCCCCTTCTTCTTCTATTGCCCTCCATCGTTCCCAGCATTAGGCTCTTCTCCAGTGAGTCTTTCCTTCCTTCTCAAGAGGTGGCCAAAGTATTTGAGTTTCATCTTCAGGATCTGGCCTTCTAAAGAGCAGTCAGGGTTGATCTCCTCTAGGACTGACCAGTTTGCTTTATTACAGTTACGGAGGATAAACATTTTTTTTTCTTAGTTAAGCAGGTTGTCAACTAAAAAAATACACCTTTGGTCTTTTTTAGTTGCCAGCAGGAAAGGAGTAGAGAAAAGCAGTGCATTCCTTAAATGCCTCAGATAATCGCCTTGGCAGCCAAAGCTGTTCGCAAATAAGATTATTACTGGAGAGCATGAATAATGACTCTCGGCTATTGATGTGTCTCATTGGAGAACATACATCCAGGGGGTGGGGGGAAAGACCAGGGTCAAGGGTGAAATGAGTGATGTGTCAGAGTTGGCTGCAACCAGGAAACGCAGACATGTCAACTCCTAATCAATCAGGCTTTTTTACTCTGAGAAATGCCACTAGAGACTTGTGATTTGAATGGGGGTTCATGTTGGAGCCCTGACATGATATCCCACCAGCTTCTCATTTCCTACTACATACTTGCCTCTTCCTTTTGCATGCTTGTTGATCTGAGGCTGCATGTAATTGGTCAAGGCGGCCATCTTGCCTTTCTTGCTGATTCCAAGCCAGGACCCACCTTCTTTCCCTTCTTCCATATCCAAGCCTGCCATTAACAACAACAACAACAAAAATGAATCACCTGGGCACCATTAAGCAACGTCTGGTTGATAACCAACAAACAGCACTCAAAACCGGGGAGTGATTTCTTGGTGTGAGGACAGGAAAGGCGTAATAGGAAGCCCTTGACTTACGACCACAGCCGAGCTCAAAGTTGCCCCGTTTTACGAACTTTCTGGCCACCGTAGTTAAGTGAATCACTGCAGTTCATCAGTGAATCACCTGGTCGTTAAAGGAATCTAATTTCCCCATTGAGTTTGCTCGTCAGAAGGTTGCAAAAGAGGGACCTCAGGACACAGCAACGGTCATAAGTGTGAACCAGTTGCCGAGCCTCTGAATTTTGACTGCGCAATCATGCAACGGTCGTAACTGCGAAAAACAAGTTGTAAGTCCCTTGTTTTCACTGCCGCGGCAACTTTGGACGGTCACTAAACGAACTGTTGCAAGTCGAGGACTACCTTTTAAAGTTAGTTAAAAAAAGTTAAAGTTAAAAAAGTTAAAGGTAAGTTAAAAAAAATACACTAAGGCGATGTAAAACAGTTTTCACAAAAGCGGAGATGAAGAAGCAGAAGATAAACTACCCACTTTCTTGAGAAGATTGACAGTTCAAGGCCTTAAAAAAACCAAGGGCACGCACGCACACACACACACACACACACACACACAGCTCAGAGAGAGGATAAATACATCAAAACAGACCAGAATGCTTTTAAAATTCAAATTTCAACCCTTCCTCGCTAAGCACTGCTCTGTATAAATAAGGGAGAAGAGGGGCAGCCCATACTCGCCAAGAATTCAGAATGGAAACCAGACTTTTAGAAAGTTAAAAAGAAAGAAAGAAAGAAAGAAAGAAAGAAAGAAAGAAAGAAAGAAAGAAAGAAAGAAAGAAAGAAAGAAAAGAAAAGAAAAGAAAAGAAAGAAAGAAAGAAAGAAAGAAAGAAAGAAAGAAAGAAAGAAAGAAAGAAAGAACTTTGGGGCAGACAGAAAGAGTGAGAGAATAATTTATCCTCCGCAGGATCCCTGCCAAAGACAACAACGTTAAGCAGAAGAGACGAATCTTCACAGAGGTTTTTTTTTTTTTAAAAAAAACAAACCGCCATGGTCTGACTGTTCCAATCTCATTTTTATTTATGTGTACACTGGAACATGTACTTTAGGATGGCTAGGCAGGAGAGAGTGAGTGAGAAAGAGCGGAAGGAAGGAAGGAAGGAAGGAGGGGCAGAGACTGGAAATGGTTATCAAGTGAGGAATGCAATAAATATTTCGGTTTTTTAGGGAGAGAGAAAGAGAGAGGGAGAAAGAGAGAGGGAGAAGGAAGGAGAGGGAGGGAGGGAGGGAGGGAGAAGAAAAGAGAGAGGGAGGGAGGGAGGGAGGGAAAGAGAGAGAGAAAGATCTACAGAAATGCTTCTAAAATGGGTAGCATTGGGTCTGCTGAAGCTGCGCACTTGAAAAATAAAAATCATGGGATTTCAAGGGGCCCCACTAAAACGCTGCTCTGTAACCTTCCTTCCTTCCGCTCTTTCTCGCTCACTCTCTCCTGCCTAGCCATCCTAAAGTACCTGTTCCAGTATGCACATAGCTACAACCCTCATTAAGGAATATTATTTCAGGGAAAGCCAGTTTGGTGTAGGCCAGAAACCAGGAGACTCGGGTTTCTAGCCCTGCCTTAGCCATGAAAGCCAACTGGATGACTTTGGGCTGATCGCCAGGAGACGTTGAGTTAAGCAACTCACCACGGTTGTTAAGTGAATCAGGTGGCCATAAGTCTGAATCTAGTTTATAAAAAGAGCATTTTTTAACCTTCCCCCCCCACCCCCCACCCAGAAAACATAAAAAAATATATCCCAAAATTCAATCACAGGACCAGGACAACCAGCCAGTTGCTATGCACCCAAAATGCATCCATGTGACTGCAGAGATCAGTGCAGCAGTCCTAACTTCAAGGACGGCTTATAAATAACTTTCTTTGAGGCTGTTATAAATTCAAACATTCGTTAAGTGACCAGCCGTAAGTCGAGATATCAACTCATAAAACACTACATTCCATAAATGTTTTCAAAGATAGTAACTAGTTGACCGAAGTTTCTGCCACATAAAATTCTAGCTGGAGAGCACGACTGATGGCTCTTGGCTATGGATGTGTCCCATTGGAGAATAGGAATTACGATAAACCCAGAGGGGTGGGGGAAAACCAGGGTCAAGGGTGGCAATGAATGATGTGTCTCAGAGTCGGCTACACCCAGGCACTGCCGGACATGTTAACTCCCAATAAATCCTTTTGAAGTTTTGGAAGTTTGGCTCGAGACTCATGATTTAAATGGGGGTAACTGCCGGAATCCTGACAGCTAGCCGATTGAGACACATTGCTTGACTTAAACACATACCCAGAGAGCACTATACGTACCACTGAGAATCTCACTGCTATTGTCCCAAAAATCGGCGGATTTGGAGGGCCTGTGGTAATATTCATCTCTGTTAGCTGCTAGGATAAGCCTGTAGGGAAAGAAGAGAAAATCTGTGATTGCACTGAAAAACGACGTTTGTTTTATTACTTCAGCTGCATGAAAGGAAAAAAAAAAAAGGAACTGTTGTTACATGTCACCCTAAGCAAGCTTAACTAGGGTTTGCTGAATAAGGCGTAATAATCAGAGCTTGCTTATGACCCTGAGCCACGATGCGGTGCACTTGGATTCAACAGGTCTTATATTCTGCAGATTTTTTTTTAATTGTTTCCATGTTTTCTACATCGTTTTAATCATTTTACAATTTTGGAGCTGTAAGCTGCCCAGAGTTGCCTGGATGGGTTGGGCAGCTATAGAAACTGGAAAAAAAAATGCAGAACATGAGCTCAGTCATTTTTAGGCTAGCTGCAGATATGGATAGTCCTTGATTTAGGATTGCCATTTTAACCTGGATTCCTGCCTGTTTTGCCAACACCCAGATCCTGGATTCAAGATCTGCTCTATGTTTGATGATCTTTCTAGCACTAAAGAGGAATTCCCTGACTAGAACGAAGAGGAAATTTCCTGAGAGTTAGAACAATTAATCAGTGGAACAACTTGCCTCCAGAAATTGTGAATGTTGCAACACTGGAAATTTTGAAGAACAGGTTGGACAGCCATTTATCTGAAGTGGCGTAGAGTTTTCTGCCTGAGCACGGGGTTGGACTAGAAGACCACCAAGGTCCCTTCCAACTCTTCTATTCTATTCTGTTCTGTTCTGTTCTGTTCTGTTCTGTTCTGTTATTCTATTCTGTTCTGTTCTGTTCTGTTATTCTATTCTATTCTGTTCTGTTATTCTATTCTATTCTATTCTATTCTATTCTGTTCTGTTCTGTTCTGTTATTCTATTCTATTCTATTCTATTCTATTCTATTCTATTCTATTCTATTCTATCCTGTTCTATCCTGTCCTATTCTACTCTGTTCTGTTCTGTTATTCTATTCTGTTCTGTTCTGTTCTGTTCTGTTATTCTATTCTGTTCTTGTTTGTTATTCTATTCTATTCTATTCTATTCTATTCCATTCCATTCCATTCCATTCTCATTCCATTCCATTCCATTATTCCTATTCCTATATTCCTATTCCATTCCCAGACATGCTGGGGGGGGAGGAGAAAGAAGCCAATTAAACAGATTTCTCTTAGTCTTATTTGAAGATTCAAGGGTTGAATCTGTGACCTCCTATGCGTTCTACCATGCAATTACAGCGTTGCCGGGAAGTGTCAAGAAAACTCCTGCGAAAATTTGGGCGACACCCACACAGCCCAGCCGAGTTAATTAATGCAATCGCACCACTGCTGCCAACAAGCAGCCGGCTGCCGCCTTGAAGCAGTTTCCTGATCATATTTGGTTTATTTTTTTATTCGTACTCTGTCGAAACACATCCATTGAAGAACGTGTGGCTTTGAACGGACCTATGTGCCTCAAAATCGGTTTCATCCACCGAGGCAAGAAATACAAAGGCTAACAAAGGAGAACAAAAAGATGGGTGAACGCTATGAAGCTTACCTTGGTTTGGAGAAATAGGCCTAAGGTTTGCAAAGCCTTTGTCTGGCATTTGCCAATGCACTCCTTTCCTGGCTCAGATAAACTATGGTTTCTGAGAGCTGGCTTACGCCAGCAAGCCAATCCCAAGTCTAAAAAGAGGACTCTTACTTATTTTGTCAAGCATGTGTTAGATAACATGTGTAAATATAAACGTGATTATTAATACATGAAATGGATACGAATAAAAGGGAACATTAGGACAGGGACGGTAGGCATGCTGGTGTGCTTATGCACGCCCCTTACAGACCTCTTAGGAATGGGGGGAGGTCAACAGTGGACAGTCTGAGATTAAAGTGTTTGGGGTTTGGGGAAGAAACCACAGAGTCAGGTAGTGCATTCCAGGCATTGACCACTCTGTTGCTGAAGTCATATTTCCTGCAATCAAGTTTGGAGCAGTTAACATTGAGTTTGTATCTGTTGTGTGCTCTTGTATTGTTGCGGTTGAAGCTGAAGTAGTCATTGACTGGTAGGACATTGCAACGGATAATTTTATGTACTACGCTTAGGTCAAACCGAAGGTGGTGTAATTCTATGTTGTCTAAACCTAAAATTTTTGTTCCGTTTTTTTTAGAATTTTTTTAAAATAAATTTTATTGAATTAACATTACGAACAATTGAACACAGTGCAACTTTCTTGGCCATCATTTTGGCCATACAAACTATAGCATACAGATACATATAACAGTTAATTTCATTTTTTCCCTTGTGTTATTAGTATAGTGCTAGCTGCATGTTATTTCTATTGAAGCCTAAAATTTCAAGTCTGGTGGCATAAGGTATTCCGTTGCAAGCAGAGGAGTGAAGGACTCTGGGTTCAAAATATTGTGGTTTCAGTTAGGATGGAAATAAATGGACGAGTTCACTATGTGCAAAAGCACTGTTTACCTATGGCTTGCTGAACAAACCTTGGCAAATCTAAGGTTTATTTGTTGCCTTCTTATTTAGCTGCCGTGGCTTTAACTTTCAGTGAAGAAGTTTAAGCAAGCCATAAAAACAAACCTGGATTATCCCAGGTAAGCACAAACAAACATCTGTGCCTGTTGATAAACCACTTTTTTTTTTTAAGGGGCAACTGCACCAAGTAAAACAACTGCAGTTCCAAATGCAGGCAGTCCTCGACTTACGGCCACAATCAAGCCCAACTTTCTGTCACTAAGCAAGGCAGCTATTGAGAACTTTTTTGCCCCGTTTTACAGCCACAGTTGTTAAGCAAATCCTTGCAGCTGTTAAACTAGTAACAAGGTTGTTCAGTGAATCTGGCTTCTTCATAGACGTTGCTTGTCGGAAGGTCGCAAAAGGGGATCACATGACCCTGGGACATTGCAACCGTCATAAATATGAGTCAGTTGCCAAGCGTCTGAATTTGGATCACGGGAACGTGGGGATGCTACAATGGTTGTGTGTGAGAAACAGTCAAAGGTCACTTTTTTCAACAAACAAGCTCAGAGAGCACCAAGGATTAGATTAACAGAGTTGGAAGGGACCTTGTAGGTCATCTAGTCGAACCTCCCCTGCCCAAGCAGGAGACCCAACCCCATTTCTGACAGATGGATGTCCAGCCTCTTCTTAAAAGCCTCCAGGGATGAAGCTCCCACAACTCCTGCAGCAGGCAACGTCTTAGTTCATGGGTTGATTGTTCTCCCTGTCAGAAAGTTTCTCCTTATTTCCAGGTTGAATCTCTCCTTGATCAATTTCCACCCATTATTCCTTGTCTGGCCTTCGGGTGCTTTGTTTGGAGAATAGCTTGACCCCTTCCTCCTCTCTGTCGCAGCTCCTCAAATATTGGAAGACCGCTATCTTGTCTCCCCTGGTCCTTTTGTTCATTAAAATCAGATTAAAGTCAGATTAACAGAGTCGGAAGGGACCTTGTAGGTCATCTAGTCCAATCCACCCACCCAAGCAGGAAACCCTACACCATTTCTGACAGATGGCAGTCCAGTTACTTCTTGAAAGCCTCCAGTGATGAAGCTCCCACAACTTCTGAAGGCAAGTCATTCCATTAAATATAGAATAACAGAGTTGGAAGGGACCTTGTAGGTCATCTAGTCCAAGCCCCCGTCCAAGCATGAGACCCTACACCATTTCTGACAGAAGGCAGTCAAGTCTCTTCTTAAAAGCCTCCAGGGATGAAGCTCCCACAACTTCCGAAGTCAACTTCTGTTCCATGGGTTGGTTGTTCTCACTGTCAGAAAACTTCTCCTTATTTCCAGCTTGAATCTCTCCTTGTTCAGTTTCCATCCGTTGTTCCTTGTCTGGCCTTCAGGTGCTTTAGAAAATAGCTTGACCCCTTCCTCCTCTCTGTGGCAGCCCCTTAAGGACACCTCACAAATATTCTCCTTTATTAGTACTTTTTTCAAGGCTGTTGTAACTTTGAATGGTCATTTAAGGAATTATTGTAGACAACCTGTAGTGATTTACTATCCAAAATGAAAGCTAGTTCTATTCCCATTTCAATTCTTGGCTACAAAAATAGGGGGGGGAAAGAAGCATTATCAAGATAGAGCACGGAAATCCATAAGCTAGAATCCATTCCTGTCAGCGAAATCACAACTGTTTGTGGATATACTGAAGCTGTGCCCTGCCTGATTCACAAATAATGGGTTAGCATTACATGTGGATCACCGTTTGTTGTATCAGGAAACACCCAAACGCATCATGACTTTGTACTGTTAGTCAGTCAGGTTGTTTATTCAAATTAGACAGCAACTTCCTTCAGATATAGGGAAACTGATTCAGATACATACTGGGGAAGACATCCATTTTTAAGGTAGCCTCAGCAAAAATCAGCCACAGCAAAAATTAAATTCTCTAAGTAATTTATAAGAGCTCCAAAACAAGCTGTACAACCTTGACGAGCACAAAGATTTATGCAACTTCTGACTCTGTGTGTGTGTGTGTGTGTGTGTGTGTGTAGATGGAAATTGAAGAATTTGTACTACCGAAGCAATTTCCTGTGACATAATTCAGTTCCATAAAAAAAAGATTATGAGATTATAGCTCCGAAACATAAAACCTATATTTACAAACAGCAGCAATTTGTACTACCAAAATTGGATTTATGAAGGCCTCTGCAAACAGGAACACATTGAAACGAGAGGCACTTATTTACAACATGAAAAATAGAGACTGTTATAAAGGAGGGAACACAGAGTGCACCGGATGTGGCCTAATTATAACTCAGTTGCTCTACCAACGAGCCGGTACGGGCAGTTCTCGACTTATGACCAAAACTGAGCCGAAAATTTCCATTGCTTAAGGAAGAAAGTTGTTAAGTGAGTTTTAGTACTTGGCACTTAAACTTATATACCACTTCACAGTGTTTTCCAGCCCTCTCTGGAAGTGGTTTATAGAACCTCTTGCCCCCGCAACAATTGGGGTCCTCGTTTTACCCACCTCAGAAGGATGGAAGGCTGAGTCAACCTTGAGCCATTCAGGATCGAACTGCTGGCAGTGGGCAGAGTTAGCTTTCAATACTGCATTCTAACCACTGTGCATGATGGATGGATGGATGGATGGATGGATGGATGGATGGATGGGGAGGAAGGAAGGAAGGAAGGAAGGAAGGAAGGAAGGAAGGAAGGAAGAAGGAAGGAAGGAAGGAAGGAAGGAAGGAAGGAAGGAAGGAAGGAAGGAATAGCAATAGCACTTAGACTTATATACCACTTCACAGCCCTCTCTAAGTGGTTTACAGAGTCAGCCTGTTGCCTCCAACAATCTGGGTCCTCATTTTACCCACCTCGGAAGGAGGGAAGGATGAGTCAACCTTGAGCCATTCAGGATCGAACTGCTGGCAGTGGGCAGAGTTACCTTTCAATACTGCATTCTAACCACTGTGCACGATGAGTGGGTGGATGGATGGGAGGGAAGCAGGGAAGGAGGGAGGGAGGGAGGGAGGGAGGGAGGGAGGGAAGGAAGGAAGGAAGGAAGGAAGGAAGGAAGGAAGGAAGGAAGGAAGGAAGGAATAGCAATAGCACTTAGACTAATATACCGCTTCACAGTGCTTCACAGCCCTCTCTAAGCGGTTTACAGAGTCAGCATCTTGCCTCCAACAATCTGGCTCCTCATTTTACCGACCACGTCGTAAGTGTGAGAAATGGACATCGGTCACTTTTTTTCAGTGCCTTTGCAACTTCGAACAGTCAGTCAGTGAACTGCTGTAAGTCAAGGACTTCCTGTGGCTGCAATGGGGAGGGGGTAAGAATATCTGCTTTCTCTCCCCCTCCAGCTGCTACATCCTTAATCCCGGCAAACTCCCCATACAACATTATTCCTGGTAGATCTTTATGCTCCGGCAAGTGTATAAGAGGCAAAGGTGCTGGGTCTTAAGCCACGAAGGGCTTTACATATTTTGCTGCAGATAAATGGAACATGGAACTTTTAAGGAGGGGTTGATCTTAAAAGCCTGAGCTTGGATTTCTGCACCAGCTGAACAGATAAAGGAACGACGGGCCAGTACGTTCTCAGTCACAGGCTGGTTTTATGGAACAACAAATAAATAAAATAAGAGATTTAAGCTCTGCATCTATATTTGCATTTTCCCCCCATGTGTTTTACACACAGTCCGTTATCCAGGTTTCACAGACAATTCTAATCCTGATGCCTTTGCTCAGGGTTAAAAAAAAGAGAGAGAAGGGATTTCCTTTAAAAACCTAATAATTTGTGTTTTGAAAAACGCGAAATGTTTGCCCAGGAGGCGAGTCCTTCAAATTATAACAGTTCATTTAGTGGCCGTTCCAAGTTACAACAGCACCAAAAAAGGGGACTTTAGTTAGGACCCTTTTTCACAGTTAAAAACCTTGGTAGCTTCCCTATGACCACGTGATCAAAATTTAGATGGTTGGCAACTGTTGAGGTCACGTGATTCCCCTTCTTGCGACCTTCTAGCAAAGTCCATGGGATAGCCAGATTCGTTTAACAACTGAGTTACTAAACTTATCAGCTGCAGTTGACAACGGTGGCAAGAAAGTTTGTAAAACGGGGCAAAACTCATGTCAGCTTTGGAAGCCATATTAGCCCCAGAGGCTTCCACGCTGCCACATTCTTGAGCCTGGGAAAATGGGAGAGGGGGTGGATTTGTTGGAGCGTATGTGGTTAGACATAATAGCATTCTTTTTTTACAGTCAAGGTCATGTTATTTCTGCACCTGGTGGAGAGGACGTCTCAAGCTGGGATGAATGGTGATTGGGGCATGTGATGGAACGATGGGTGCAGGGGGGTGGATTTGTAATTTTTTTTTTTTACTTATTGGAGGAAAACCTGGAACTTTCAGATTCGGGTTTTCCAAGGTGTGCCAGTATACCTACTCTAATCAAAGGAAACGTTGAGAGAATGCCTGTCTCTGAGTTTTTAATTGGGTTTTTCTGGAACGCTGACAACTCACTTAGCAAATGTCTCACTGAACAACAGAAATTTTGGGCTTCATTGGGGTCGTATAATTCTAACTCGTTTGGTATTTACCACATACGAGCGTCTCCTTGGTGGAATTATTTTCTGCTCTGCAGATTTACTTAGTGGTTTGTCATTTCCTAGCTTCTTTGTTGCCTAGTATTCCTACGCAATTGCCTGCATTATATCCTTCATTAGATTTATCTCACCAGGTTTCTGGCATCTTTAAAGAAAAAAAGAAAAAAAAAACCACACAGCATGAAACCTGAAAGGTACCCCACAATAAACCTCAGGGGACAAACATTTCTACCAGTTATTTGTAAGCAAATTCAGGCATTTATGATAAATACCTATCAATACCAAATGCATGCACTTGTAAGAAGAATGTATCTAAAGCAGACAGGAAAAAATAATAATCACCTTACACTGGAAGATAAAATAAATATCATTGAAATAGAAACATTTAACTCAAAAAAAGTATCTTACACGGAAAGCATTCAGGCAAAACAATAGCAAACTGAGCAAATTTTTACAGAAGCTCTAATTCGGAAGTGACATTGTAACATTTGTGGACAAATATGGTACATTACATAGTTTCCCTGGATGTACTGGTAAATTATGTGGAGTCAAGGCTTAAAAACTAGTTTGCCAGACTAGACTGCCATTCATGGCATGGTGTCATGTGTGAAAAACAAGCACTGTAATCCAGTTTAGGATAAGGGGATCCCCCAGGCAAAGGTTTGTTCAGCAAACTTTGACAAAACCAATCACAGTGGGCCATCAGCTGGAATGGAATGGAATGAATCAGGATAGAGAATAGAATAGAATAGAATAGAATAGAATAGAATAGGGGAGGGGAGAGGAGGGGAGAGGAGAGGAGAGGAGAGGAGAGGAGAGGAGAGGAGAGAAAATATGGAATGGCCTGGAACAGAACAGAATAGAGAATAGGAATAGAATTAGAATTAGAATTAGAATATAGACTAGAATAGGAATTAGGAGAGGAGAGGAATTGCAATAGAATATAGAATAGGATATGATAGAATTAGAATAGAATATAGAATAGAATAGGAATTAAAATAGAACATAATATAGAATGGAATAGAATATAGAAGAGAGAGAGAAAATATGGAATGGCCTGGAATAGAATAGAATAGAAAATAGGATAGAATTAGAATATAGACTGGAATAGGAATTAGGAAGAGGAGAGGAATTACAATAGAATATAGAATAGGGTAGGGTAGAATTAGAATTAGAACAGAATATAGAATAGAATAAGAATAGAATATAGAATGGAGTAGAAAATAGAAAAGAATAGAATAGGAATAAGGATAGAATAGAATAGAATTAGAGCAGGATAGATAGAATAGAAAAGGAAAGGATAGAATAGAATAGAATAAGAATAAGAATAAGAATAAGAACAGAACAGAACCGGATGCAGTATTCCAAGCATGGTCTTAAGAAGGCATCATAAAGTGGTATTAAGACTTCAAAAGATATTCTCTCCTAATCCACAAGTCAGAAAGGTTTTACGGTCAGCAGACAAAAGCAGAGGGTCAGAGACTCATTTAAGAATCCCAGAGCATCCCTGCAATTGTTTAGCCACGATGGGATTTTCAAACTCTGGCAAGAGCGACCACAAAGCATATCAACAAAGAGATGGTGGAGCGGAATTGCACATTACCTGTAGGCATTTTTGGACACAGGACGTGGGTCAAACTTAAAGAAAAGAATGCACATGGGTTACGGATGAGGGGGGGGAAAGTTGAGCTTCCTTGCAGAGGTGGTCAGTAGAAGGTCATCCTTCCAGGGGCCTGCTGCAAATGAAACACGGGACAGTTGATCAGACTCAGAAATTGTTAAGTTCATCCTGGTTTGTGAGGCCTCTTACACACTCCAGGTGGTTCTCCACTTACAACAGCTCATTTAGTGATTGTTCAAAGTCACAGTGACCCTGAAAAAAAAGTGACTTCTGACCGTCTTTCACACTTATAACCATGGCAGCCTTCCCATGGTCACTTGATCGAAATTCAGACACTTGGTAACTGACTCCTATTTATGACAGTCGCAGCGTCCTGGGGTCACATGATCCCCTTTTACGACCTTGTGACAAGCAGAGTCAAGAGGGAAGCCATTCTCAGCCAGTCCTTGAAGATTTGTCCTGAAATGAATTATCCCTAAATGCTATCAATCCTATAACATGTCTATATCCCTACCCTATTCCAACCCTCACTAACTGATCCCTACCTGGTGCCACCTTCACCATGTTTTAATCTAAGGCTTAATTACCACCTATATGTGCCCCAACCCCCCTTTTAACAATATGCACCACATCAATACATGAAAAGAGCCAGTTCCAACAGCCCCGCAGTTGCTTCAGAATCCATCCTCCATCCCCGCAGTTGTTGCAGAATCCATCCTCAGCTCTGCTGAGTCATTCCAAAGCCATCAGCCAGCACACAAGCCAGATTCACTTAACAACCATGCTGCTAACTTAATTGCAGTGGTCCGCTTAACAACAGTGGCCAGAAAGGTTGCAAAATGGGGAAAACTCACTTAACAAATGTCTCACTTAGGAACAGAAATTTGCTAAGTGGTCGTAGGTTGAGGACTACCTGTACGAGGGGCTGGTAACCAAAGATCAGCAGTGATTAATTGTGACAACTGAAGAAACTATCGAGCATGCAAGCTTTAAGGTATATTTGGTCCTGTGTGTTAAAACATCTAAGAAATAATTCTAGCTTAATGCTCTTTAATATTCCAAGTTAGAACATGGTGCGCCAAAAATTATAATTCAGGGGTTAACCACCAAGTCTGCACCAAATTTCCAAATCTAGGTGTCACTTTTGGCACTGTTAGTCAGGTAAAGGTGTTGGATAAAGCTATTTTCATGAACTCCTGGAGGCCAGCCTGGATTAAGGCAGCTGCCTTTAAACCCAGGTAGTCCTCGACTTATGATAGTTCATTTAGTGACTGTTCAAAGTTACATGGCTGAAAAAAACTGATTTATGATCATTTTTTTCCACACTTAACGACTTGCTGCCTCCCATGGTCCCATGATCAAAATTCAGGCGCTTGGCAAGTGATTCGCATTAATGACGGTTACAGTGTCCCAGGATTATGTGATTTTTGAGACTTTATGGCAAGCACATTCAATGGGGAAGCCAGGTTCACTCAACAACCGTATTGCGAACTTAACAGCTGCCGCGATCCCTTTAACAACGGTGGCCAGAAATACTGTAAAGTGGGGCAGAATTTACCTAACAAACGTGTCTCGCTTAGCAACATAAATGTTGGGCTCAAATTATGGGTCACAAGTCAAGGACTAAGCTACATCTCGCCCCTGTCGTTACCCAACCAGGTTTAAAGATTCTGGCCACGTGTGAATAGTGTGACCAATGGCCTTTTCAAATCAGGAGCTTGTTAAGTATTTTCCACGCTGCCCCACTGGGAACGGTACCTCACAATAAAACAACGGTGTGCATTTTCAACTCCTTCCAAACGAAAACAAGGATTAAAATGCGAGGAACTGAAACAACCACCCGTACGCCTCCCAAACAGAACTAGCTTGGCTGTATCAAGAGCTTTCCAGAATGCAGAGACGCAGGGGAAACAAATCAATAGCTGAACTCCGAGCAGCTCGGCATAATTGACCTAACCTTGCCCCAGTGAGCGATGATCAAGCGGTTTTATTGAAAACAAATTAAATTACTTTTATGAGCCCAAGAGCATGGCTACAGAGAAGAAGGAAAAAAAAAAAAGAGATCACTTCCCATGCCTACGCTAGGGACTCGGCTTCTCCTTTCAAGATCTGTGGTTGTGTCTTCCTCAATCAGTACCTATAATTTAAAATTCCAACAGGGGAAAAAAAAAAAAAAGACATTTTCCACAGTGTTTCACCTGGCTTGGAACGGCACCAAAAAAAAAATAACATTTAATCGCTCTGCTTGTTACTACAGAGATGCATTTGGCTACAAAAATGCCAAGGCCAGCATCAAAAGGAATGTGTGTTTCTGTTTCTGTTCCAGAGATTGAAATGAACAATGATTGTACTTTTTATCAGGGAGGTAAAATTAATCGTGCCTTCCATCGTGTTTAAAAAGAAATCCATTTGCTAACCAGACTTGAAGGTCTCTGGAGCTGTGCCCAAGGCATAGCACCAGGTGATAAGAGTATTGCAGTATTGCAGGTAGTCCTCGACTTACGATCACAACTGAGCCCCAAATTTTTTTTTTGCAATTGTTAAGTCGGTAACCCAATTGTTAAGTGAATCTGGCTTCTCCACTGACTTTATCAGATAGTCGCAAGAAGCAAATCACGTGACACACACACACACACACACACATCGGGATGCTGCAGCCGTCATAAATGTGAACCGGTTGCCCACATCTGAATTTTGATCACATGAGCATAGGGATGCTGGAACGGTCGTAAGTCACTTTTTACAGGGCCGTTGTAACTTTGAAGGGTCACTAAATGAATGGCTGTAGGTCAAGGACTACCTGTATTTTAGTGCAGGTAGCCCGTGACTTAACAACAGCTCGTTTAGTGACCGTTTGAAGGTACAACGGCTCTGAAAAAAGTGACATATGACTGTTCTTCACAGTTATGACCGCTGCAACATCCCCACTGTCATGTGATCAAAATTCGGACGCTTGTCAACTGACTCATATTTATGACGGTCACAATGTCCCAGGGTTTGGGTGGTGCGGTGGCCTAGAGGTGGAGCTCTCACCTCACAATCGGGAGCCTGTGAGTTCGATCCCAGGTAGAGGCAGATATTTCTCTCTCTGAACACCATGAGAATATATCTGCTGAACAAAACTCCATATCGGCAACAGGAAGGGCATCCGGCCAGAAAACACTTAGTTCCATGCAGTGGCCCAGACTCCACCCTGCAAGGGATTATGGGGATGATGGCAGTGTCCCAGGGTTACGTGATTCCCTTTTGCAACCTTCTGACAAGCAAAGCTAATGAGGAAGCCAGAATCACTTAATAACCCTGTTACTAACTCGGCACCTGCAGTGATTCACTTAACAACTGCGACAAGGAAAGTCATAAATTCGGGCAAACTCACTTAAGAAACGTCTCGCTTAGCAGACATAAATTTGGGGGTCAATTATAATGGCAACTTGAGGACTACTTACGGTGTAGGTACGTGCATGGGTAGCCCTCCCCAACGTAGATTTTCTCCCTTCAGCTTTCCATTTGCAACGTTCTCGTTCAATGTATTTTTTTTTCCCACCTAGAATGCGTTCAAAGATACGGGACTTTTAAAGCAGATGATGATGAAATGTGCTGGGATATTAAGAAAGGTATTAAAAACGCAGAGCCAATGGAAGCTGGCTGCAGGAAAAATAAAATGTGCTGAAAGCAATATTAAAAAGCAGGCTAGTAGAGCCAGATGCTTTATAAGACACTGGCATTCTGCAATTTAACAGCAAATGGTATTATTAAATCACTGCTTGAGTCTTGAGATTAAACAAGCAGATATTAGCTACCGCCCTCTACTGTCAATAGCCAAGATTGCGTTGGTCAACAGAAGAATAATGGGGGGAAAATGGGGAGAATCATGGCTGGAAAAAACCCCAAAATTGCTAAGCATTGGCAAAAGTGTGTTCAAACACTTTAAAGTGATGTTTCTCAACCGTGGCAACTTTAAGATGGGTGGATGTCAACTCCCAGAATAATTCCTCAGCCAGCTATTCTTATAAATATTGTTATAAACCATTCTTTATTTAAATCATGGATGCTGATTAAGCCACAATGGCTGGTTGACATAGTTGATGGCTTATTTAACAACTCATTAATCAAACCATAGTTTATTGTAATGTTCCCTGGGATTAAATAAATAGGGATTTTTATGGTCATAATTGAGTCTTCAGTCAAGCAGGCTAGCCTATCAAATTTAAATCTCTGTGTGTTGCACTGCGGAGTCCAGACAACCTAATTACATTTTAAAACAAAATTTCTTGGTCAAAACCTGCGGATTTATAGAAACCCCCATTCCCATAATTCCATTCTTTCATATATATCATCATCACACATCATCACAAAATCTCCAGAACCGTAAAGCCTACAAACATGAAATTTGGCATGTATGTTCCTCTTGGCTTCTAGGTCCTCACCGAGAAAAGATTTTTCGAAATGACCATCAGAGCATTTAGAATATTTCCTATAGTATTATTATTATTAACACGCTCTGATGCTAAGGAGTTCTACTCCCCTTCCCCACCTGAAAAGAAACCTGCTCCAAGTGCAAAACACAAGCAGGGGAGAGGAGTTTCAGTTTCACAGCACCAAGCAGCTTTAGTACAGAACAGTTGAGCTAAGCCACGCCCAGGCTCCTTGCTGTCTCTTTCTTGCTCATACCAAATACTGTTTCAGTTTCCAAGCAACCCTCAACTCTCTCACACACTGACTGGACGCCAGCCAGATGAATACTGATGGATGCTGGTAGGCAGAGGCACAATTTTTTCCCCTTATTTTCCTCCCCAACAACTAAGCCCAACCACATAGTTTCATAGCGAAGCACGCTTATCAAGCTAGTAAGGAATAAAAGGCTCCCACTCCAGTTAAATTCTTCAAACAGGAGGCCAGGAGGAAGAATCTCCAGGCTGTGACTTAATGAATTAAGTCCCACTCCGGTTATAATAAACCCTAATCATCTGCAGCTTAACCTTGTTTGTGAATTATGGCTTGTTCAAGGGGGGGAGTGAATTACAACATTTCGTTTTTTACATACAAAAAGAGTTTTCCATTGGCCAAGCAGCTGTGTAAGACCTTATACTACGGCCCTGCACCAAGGATTCAAAGACACAATTCTATTTGTGCAGGAACCAATTATCCCAAGAACAGCTAAGCAACTGTCTGCTACACAATACCACACAATAGTGTAGCTTCCTTGAAGGCGAAGTTCTTTTGCTCCAAATCGTATTTCCCACGTGACCACCCCAATACTTTTCCCCTTTGGGCCTGTGAACATTTCATAATGCACAAATTCCATATACTGCATATGAATTTGGAGCACAGGCTAGACTCGAGAGCATTTCTAACAGCTGGCAGGAAAATGGGTCGCCGTCACTTTATGTAATCTTGGGATTTTGAGGTCCACTGAAGCTCTACCAGCCTGCTCAAAAGGAGGAGTTGTGTTAACTCAACTCACAAAACCCTACATCGGAGTGTGACCTCTTTCAGGAACAGGCTCCGCATCCTGAAAACAAACGAGCAAGCAAGCCATGTTGCACGTTAATTAAGCCAGGTATGTCCTGCCTTCTCCACCAATATTGGTTGAGGAACATCAGCTTGCATCTGGATGTAAAAAGACCCCCTGATTTTCATGAACAGCCCAAGGGTTTAAAAAAGATCCATATGGATTCATCTATCTCAAGGGTCTTCAAACTTGGCAAGTTTAAGACTTGTGGACTTCAACTCCCAGAATTCCTGAGCTAACATGACTGGAGGAGGAGGAGGAGGAATTCTGGGAGTTGAAGTCCACAAGTCTTTAAGCTGTCAAGTTTGAAGACCCCTGACAGCATACTAAAAAGCAGAGACATCCCCCCTGCCAACAAAGTGTGTATAGTCAAGGCTATAGTTTGCCCAGTTGCAACGTATGGCTTTGAAAGTTGGACCGTAAGCAGGGGTGGGATTCTACCAGTTTGCACCTATTCGCTAGAACCGGCTGTTAACATTCTAAGCAGTTCGGAGAACTGGTTGTTAGAAGAAATTACTGGCCTAATCCTGTAAGGAAGGCAGGAAGGAAACATTCTGGTGTTGCTTATAGAAACTGTCTCTCCGTTATCCCTTATTACATTCTTGGCAGGACTAGACTTCCTGTCTCAGAAACTTCTCTGGAGTTATTTTCCCCTCCTTTGCTGGTACTTTGCTTGCGTGGAGTGACCATTCAAAGTTACAATGGCCCTGAAAAAAGTGATGTATGACCATTTTTCACACATATGACTGTTGCAGCATCCCCACAGTCATGAGAGGCCAGGAGAGGAGATGCATGCCTCGATGTGAGTGATGTTGAGTTGGCCACGCCCAGCCAATAACATGACCACCAAGCCACGCCCACCAACTTAGCCACGCCCACCAACTTAGCCATGCCCACATAACCGGTTGTTAAAGAATTTGAATCCCACCCCTGACCATAAGGAAGACCGAGCGCCAAAGAATGGAGGCCTTTGAACTGTGGTGCTGAAGAAGACTCCTGCAAGGCGATCCAACTGGTCAGTCCTAGAGGAGATCAACCCTGACTGGTCTTTAGAAGGCCAGATCCTGAAGATGAAACTCAAAGACTTTAGCAACCTCATGAGAAGGAAGGACTCCCTGGAGAAGAGCCGTAATGCTGGGAACGATTGAGGGCAATAGAAGAAGGGGATGGCAGAGAAGGAGGTGGATGGAGTCACTGAAGCAGTCGGCGTGAGCTTCAATGGATTCTGGAGGATGGTAGAGGACAGGAAGGCCTGGAGGAACATTGTCCATGGGGTCGCAATGGGTTGGACACGACTTCGCAACTAACAACAACAATGGATTCACATAATAGGTAGACATGGCCTTCCTTAGGAAGTTTCTTCCAAGTTTAGACTACAGTTCTGGCACGATTTCCAAGAGCTCCTTCACCCAAAACTTTAACCATGCTCATCTTCCAAGGTCAGACAGGTGCTGCCATCTACTGTGACAATCAGGTTATGAGAAGCTACAGTGACGGCCTTTTTTTTTTTTTTTTACCTGCCCCCTTGTGCAATTTGATTAGAAATGGGCATTGTTTAAAGCACCAACAAACAATTCTTAAAAATGATTTCCAAGCTCTCAAGAAGAAGAAGTCATTATTAATGACATGCTCGCAGGAGCAGCCACGGAAAGACCAGACATGAGATATAAATCAAATAGTGATGGTTACATTAAGGCTGACATTTCCAATATTTTGTCTGCCTCGCATCGCTGCTTCTTATTATCACCCTTTGCTCCATATTTTATTTATTCTAAGTGATTAGCTTTATATAGATCTGTTAAAAACATGACAGCTTAACATTGTTATAATAATTGAAATCTATTCAGCGCCTTGATTTGCCAAGTTGTTGTCTAACCAATGCAAAACGCTCACTTAGCTCTATTTGAAAAGAATAGGGAACGGCACGGTTAAGATTTTATTTTTAAAAATGCAGCAGGCTTTGGTTTCTAAGCCTTCCACAAAAGGAAAGGGGAGAAAAAAAAAACATGTGTTATTACCAATGAGATCAAACCAATGCATGCGATTGTTTAGCAGAGTGTTTATCTTGGGAGCTTGAAGATGTGTGGACTTCAACTCCCAGAATTCCCCAGCCAGCCACAAATATCTTCAAGCTGTCATGGTTCAGTAACACTGGTTTAGGAAAATTAATTCCCTCCACCTAAACCTCTCAGACACACATGTCTGGTAGCCTGAGATGTCTCCCTGAGAAACATTCCATAATTTTAAAAAATAATCATATGCTGAGGTCACTCAAGATAAGTCTCTAGTAACTCCTAATCATGGGATGAATCTAGATTTAGCTTTTATTTTAATGAGCAGAAGAGATGCCCCTTCATGTTTTCCATTTTTATTTGGGGCTGGCATTTCAGTTCTCTTCGTAGAGTTGAATGGAACACCTGAAATTTGCAGGATCTCTTTTTTCAAAATCGACCCTGCTGCCTTTTCTTTCTTCTTTGTGCGGATGCCATTCTAGAGCTTTCCCGGTATAAAAATCATGGTTGGAAGTACAGGTATGGGGAGTCCTTCGAATTATGGCCACAATGGTGCCTGAAATGTCTGTTGCTAAGCGAGACGGTTAGATAAATGAGCTTAGCCTCGGTTTACAACCTTTCTTGCCAAGGTTGCTAAGTGAATCTGGCTTCCCCATGGACTTTGCTTGTCAGAAGGTCCCTGTGATGACCCAAAGGGTTGGTGGCACAAAGGCAACACAGTCAAATAAGCAACAAGAGTCCCTTTATTATCTCCAACTTTGCCCCCAATGTCCAGGTTACCTTCGGCTGGAGAAAAATTCTCCCAGGAACAGCCTCTAACTGTAGAAAATTCAGTCCAAAACAAGGTACATACAAACTGTAACTAAAAAACCAAACAAACCAAGCTGAATTAACTAACTTGGCAGGGCAGGAGAAGGGATTTCAGACTTGAAAGCACGGCTAAGCTCACACAGTTGGGAAGACGCCAGGAACACAGATAAGTCACGACGATACAAGATAAATCCACGTTTGCTCTCAACAGCTTTCTTTCTTTCTTTTATACACTGTGTTCCCAGCTGCAGCAAATGAAGCGAATCAGGGCCCTTTCCTCCCCCGTAAGCCACACAACCCACATTGTTCCCTTCTCCGTTCCTCCCTGTGTGCCCTAGGATGAAGAGGGGGTGGGCCTGGGTCTTCCTCTGAACTCCCTCTCCCTTGCTTTGCCTCTCCCCTGCTCTGCCCAGCTGGACTTTGCCCTTCCCCAGTTTCCTCCACAGCCAACGGAGCCACACTCCCACTCCCTGTCAGTTGTTCAGCTTCCCCCTCCAGGGGCATGACAGTCGCCAAAGGGGATCATGTGACTCCGGGACACCGCGAGTGTCATAAACAGGAGTCAGTTGCCAAGCATTTGAATTTTGATCACGTGAGGCATGGGGATACTGCAACAGTCATAAGTGCGAAACCTGTCATAAGTCACTTTTTTCTGTGCTGCTGTAACTTTAAATGGTCACTAAATGAACTGCTGTAAGTCGAGGACTGGCTGTATTTTACCTGTATGGAATAGAATTGTTTGAGCCACACTTGTTGCTTCTTTTTATTATATGATATATATTATATAATATATATATTATAATTATATATCATATTACATTTTTATTATATGTGTTGATTCTTTTTATTATTATTATTATTTTATATATATATATATATATATCCACAGCAAAGGCTGCAGTTATTAACATATTTTTGAGGGAAACAAAAAGTCAGCAGTATAAATGCTTTGGGGATTTTTCTTCTTTTAATCCAACAAAACCTGTGCTCTTTGCAAGATCACTGAGGAAGTTATTTGGTTTCCTAAATCGTACAGAATAAATATTGCAGTCTGAAATGAAGTGCTAAAGAACAGCTGAAATATACAAGTGTAGAGATAATGAGAAGCAATGTTATGCTTAAGAATTCTGAAAAGGAGCAGAAGGCAATGCTAGCTTGTAGTTGACTGGATAAAATATTCATCCATTTATACAGTTACTATTCGACAATGCTAATTTCTTATTTTTCTTTTCTGGTGACTAAGAATACTTTTTAAACATATACAGGAGCTATCATTCTCAAAGCCTTTGGAATATTGATGTTTATTTCACTGTTCAAGCCGTATAAACTTTGACACCAGCCAGAATTACTTTATTATTTATTACTTTTATAGCCCATATAAATTTCCAGTCCTTCCTCTTCACAAATCATGCAGCAACAAAAGTAGATAATGCGTATAATAGCTTAAGCATGGTATGAATCTGGCCTCTGTGGTTTGTAAATCATGGTTTACGCCTCAACCCAATGTGAATTCAGCCAACTGTGCCTTAGAAAAATGCTCAAAGATCATGGTTTATGGTGAGGTCAACATAACTATTGTTTAACCACCATTCTGGACAGGAAAGTTTTATTATAGGTTGCTTGTTCTGGTTTCTCTTTAGATTTTCCCCACCTAGGAAAACTGTGAATGTCCTTGGCTTTCAAATATGGGCTGAACTTAAAAATGCAAGATTTAGAAGAAGGTCTAAAAAATATTACATCAGCCCAAACAATATTTTTGGAAGATATACATGTATTTCATTAAAATAGGTTCATGCTTGCACTTTAGTAGTAACTTCACTCAACCGAGATGAAAAGATTGTTTTTATGAACTATATTAAGCTATATAATCAGAAAATCTCCATGTGTCATAATAAAAAAATCATATTTCATTGACATGTGAAAGTGTAGTTCAATCTCCTTGATAAGAATTCTATAATGTTGGATTCCTATGACTAAGAAACTAGTTTTAACTTAGACCTTTACCATCAATCTTGTATTCCTCTCTTATAGTCCCAGCAGACTAGACCAGTTGACTAATAACTGTTTTGCTTTTTTGTGTCTAAGGAAACATAATAGCTTATGCAATAATGCATTTCTTAAGATGCCACAAAACGCATTTATTTTCATACACCTAATGATAGTTGGTTTGGTCCTGTCCAAAAGACGGAATAAAATTCATAGCTGCATGTTTACCTACCCCCCTGATCTGCTGATGAAAAGCAAGTAATCTTTAATATTTCCTTAAGTTTAAGTTTAGTACACAAAATTGTCTGCTACAATGTTCTACTACCTGTCAATGACTACTTCAGCTTCAATCTCAATAATACACGGGCAAACGATAAACCGCTCCAAACTCGTTTGCAGAAAATACAACTTAGCAACAGAGTTGTAGCAACAGAGTGGTCAATGCCTGGAATACTGTACCTAACTCTGTGGTTTCTTCCCCAAACCCCAAAAACTTTAACCTTAGACTGTTTACTGTTGACCTTACCCCATTCCTAAGAGGTCTGTAAAGGGGCATACATAAGTGCACCAGCATGCCTACTGTCCCTGCCCTACTGTTCCCATTTATCCGTACTCATTTATTATGTATATACTTATACCTGTTTATACTTATATGTTTATATGTTATGTTCATAATTATACTTGTTTTCTCATACACACTTGGCAAATAAATAAACAAAATAAATAAAAATAAATAAGTTTTCCTACTAGGAGAAAAAAAGAAAAGAAACAAAGAAACAAAACAGATTATCTTCCTGTTGTAGCCAAAATTGCTTTGGGAAAATTGCCACAGTTGCCTTGATGTGTTTCAACTAAAGATTACATTTGTTCCATATGGCGAAAGCAGTAACATACAGGCAGTTGCATCTGTTTCCAAAACCATTTATTTAGCAGGGTGATATTTTAAAAACCGGTGGAATAGGGTCCAGAATTTAAATAACTGTAACTCAGAATAGGACTCTGTGGTCATAATAAAATTTTCTGCCTATTGGTTCAAGAGCGAGCTGCCCTCTACAGTTGGATATATTCCCAAATAAGTAGGCACAAGATCAGGGACATAGTAACAAGGATCTATGTAACTCGGAACAGCCTACACCAGCTGGCAGAAGCTTCTCAAATTACAGGTAACTTACAACAGCTCATTTAATGACCGTTCAAAGTTACGACGGCACTGAGGGAAAAAAGAGACTTATAGCTGTTTTTCACGCTTAGGAGCACTGCAGCATCCCCATGGTCAGATGAACAATATTCGGAGGCTTGGCAACTGACTCATATTTATGTCGGCTGCAGGGTCCCATGTTCACGTGATCTGCTTCTGTGACCTTCAGAAAAGCAAAGTCAAACGAGGAAGCCAGATTGACTTAACAACCCTGTTACCAACTGAAGAATTGCAATGGTCCACTTAATAATGGTGGCAAGAAAGGCCATTAAATGGGGCAAAACTCACTTAACTCTCACTCAGCAACCGAGCTCAATTGTTGTAAGTCGAGGACTACCTATATCAGGTGAGAACTTTTACTAGTCCCTACAGGTAGCTTGGAAATGACCCTGAAACCTACCTATAAACCAGATTCTTTATTCACAAGCTATACCCTTTTTGTTATGTCCAAAAAACAAACAAACACAGATTTCAGAATTATCCCACTGTAGTAAAGAAAGTTTTCAGATTTGCAAGATTTTGTCAATGTAGCTTCCCTCTCTGTCTCTCCCTCTGTCTCTCTCTCTCCCCTCCTACACTCCTCCATCTCCCAAAGCCTTCCCCACATACCTTTTACAGAAAATGAAGTATCTACAACAAACTGATCAAAATCAAACAGCACCAAGGACTGTACAATGTCAACAATTAGGTTAAGCACACCCCATGGCCTGACTCAATATTTAATATTTATCTGGGTTTGCACAATATACTGACCCACAAATTCTGTTAAGCCGTCATGTCTTTAAATAATGGTCTCTTAAAGAGGCTAAAATACACGGTTCAGTCACCTGTCAAGCAATTGAAACCACGTATCCCAAGCTAAATCCACCCTAATCTGGTGCAAATCAAATGTGAACCACAAACCAGCCCAACTTTATTTTCAGTGTCATTAAGAGGCCATTGAGGATGGATAAAAGCAGACTGCACTGACTCCTCAGAAGAAAGTTTATGGTATGAGAACAAAAAACTACATTTCGAAGAAAGCCAAAACATTTGCTCTGTATATCAAAGGTGCTTTTTTTCCAAGAGGCAACTGGGCTTTCTGGTTTTTCTTTGAAGACGTTTCACTTCTCATCCAAGAAGTTTCTTCAGCTCTGGTTGGGTGGTGTCAGAGATGAAGAAGCTCCTTGGATGAGAAGCAAAACGTCTTCAAAGAAAAACCAGAAAGTCCAGTTGCCTCTAGAAAAAGCACTTTTGGGATAACCATGACCTGGATGACTGAGAATCTCTACAGACTTTTAGCTATACAATTTGGATTTCCACAGAGGGGGGAAAAATTGCAGACTACAGAAACCAGGTGACCCCGAGGACACAGATAAAACCTCCAAATGCCCTCAACTACTCTCTAAAAATGATGCAAATGACCAGCTGTTTGCCAGGAATATCAATCCTTCCATTCCCCACCATCCAATCAGAGCTGAAGAAGCTTCTTGGATGAGAAGCGAAACGTCTTTAAAGAAAAAAACAACAAGAAAGTCCAGTTGCCTCTGGAAAAAAAAGCCCCTTTGGGACAACCATGACTTGGATGACTGAGAACCTCCACAGACATTTGCCCTGTATATCAATAAAATAGGACAAAGGCAAAAATGCTTCTTTGGCAACTTGGCCTGCCTCAGAAAACCCACAAAACTCACATTTAACCCAATTTTATCCTATTTTCTGGTTCCGCAGCTATTTTGTTTTTAACTCTATTTTTACCTTTTTTCATTCTCCCAACTTGCTTTCAGTGTCTGTCTATTCTATCTTTCTTTCTCTCTGTTATATCTATTCCAGGGGTCTTCAAACTCGGCAGCTTTTAAGGCTTGGGGACTTCAGCTCCCAGAATCCCTCCTCCTCTAGTCCATGTTAGCTCAGGAATTCTGGGAGTTGAAGACCACAAGTCTTAAACTTGCCAAGTTGGAAGACCCTTGACGCCAATGTGATAAAAGCCACACAACAACCCTGCGAGGTAGACCGAACCAATAGAGGAAGGGATCCAAAGCCGCCCAGGACTGAGGGGAGACTTAAACCCCGCTCTCCCTGCCCTTAGTCCTCCCACAGCGAAGGTTCATGCCTTCAAACCCATCATCCCCAGCTAAAAGAGAGGCAAGACTTTCTGGACTACAACTCCCACAATCCCTCGTCAGGGAGTTTCAAGCGGGGGGTCGATGGGACTTGAAGTCCACCTCCCGAACGACCCGCGGCCCATTGCTCTCGTCAGGCCCCGCGGCGTCTCTCAGACCCTCAGGGGCCCGGCTGGGGCTCCCCACTTCCGGCCCAGCCGCCCCCCCCCACATCCGGAGCCACCGCCCCCAAACTCACCCTCAGCGGCTCGAGCAGCGCCTGTCAACTTCCACGGAGCAGCCGCTTCCGGGCGCGCCACCCACCATTCATGAACCAGCGCCCCGATTGGCCGGCCGCGCCTCTTCCTCCTCCGCGCATGCGCCCCAGGCCGTATCGATCCGCCCCCTCCTGCCCCGCCCCTTCGTGCTCTGCGCGCCGCGCCGATTAGCTCTGTTTTTCCCGGTCGCTCTTAGAGACGCCGGCCGTTCCGCTTGCTTTCCACCCCTCCCTCCGCGCGGCCTGCCCCCGGCTCTTCCTTCTCTTGCTCGCTCCTCCCCCCCCCTTACTCTCCTTTTTTTCCCCTTTCTCGGCCGAGTAGCTTTTTTTGCCCCCTTGCAGGAATCAGCAATCTTGCATTTTAATTTTTCCTCCTATTTTTATTTTTTATTTTATTAAAAAAATAGAAGGCAATCCAGGGAAGGCAACGGCGAGGTCCCACCTCCCCAAAAATGCCAATGGGGCAGGTTGGCACCTCCCCCCCCAAAAAAACCTCGCCTGGTTGCAGCTTGCTTAGCTCAGCAGATGCAGCGTGCAAAGTGCTTTTCCCGAGGCACGAGCGGCTATAAATATTCCAAGTCCCGCCCTGTGCCATCGATTTTATTTATTTATTATTTATGTATTTATTTATTTATTATTTGCCATTCGCTTAGCTAGCCTGTGCTGCAGGGGAAATCCCTTCCCGGGCCCAATGCGCTGCTTGCTCTAAAAATCAGCAGACGTGCCCCCCACGCTCCAGCCTTTGCAATCTCTGCCCCCTTATTGCCACCCACCCCCCCCCGGGAAACAAGGTTAAAACCGCGCTTCCCCTCTCCCCGGTTGGGCTTCGCACCACCTTTGCTTCGCTCAGCTTTGCAGTCTCGGCTGCAGCAGAGTCTCTATGTAAAAGAGAAGGCGCCCCCCAATGCCCCCAGATGTTGAGGGTGGCATCCCAGCTGCGCCCTTCTGCCTTCTTGGCCTGACTCGAAGAGACCTTGCCACGCATTACCCAGGGGTGGGAGTGTGTGTGCGGGGTGGGGGTGGGGGGCTGGGGTGGGTTGAAGACCCCCTCTGGATGAAACGAACCCAACGGCTTGAATTGCGCCCACCGACCCACCGGCCAACGCCCCTTCCCACGCCCAGCGGGCACGTCCAGAGGACCGTTTCAACGCGGAGCCCCTCCCCACTCCCAGCGGGCACGTCCAGAGGACCGTTTCCAACGCGGAGCCCCCTCCCCACTCCCAGCGGGGCACGTCCAGAGGACCGTTTCCAACGCGGAGCCCCTCCCCACTCCCAGCGGGCACGTCCAGAGGACCGTTTCCAACGCGGAGCCCCCTCCCCACTCCTTGGAATTCCCCGTGAAGGAGGGGTGGAAAAAACCAAAACAAGAGTCCGGGAGGGCCGTGGGAACGCAGCTCCCGAGGCTTGGGCGACCCCGGCCGTGGGAATGATGCAACCCCCTGGGAAGAAGCAGGAGACCCTCGCGCCTGAGTAGCCACGGGGTGGGTGTGCGCGTGTTTAGCAGGGATAATATCTCCTCCTCCCACACTACCCTGGCTGGAATGAGTGGGGGGCGTGTGAGAGCGAATGAGTGGGGGTGGGGGTTAGGTGGATGCGAATCAGTGGGTGGGAGTGGGAGGTGGGATGAGTGAGTGAGTGAGTGGGGGGGTGGGAGAGGTGGGTGGAGCCAGCCAGGCGCCGCCCCCCTGCCTCCCCCTCCTCCTCGCGCTCGTGGGAACCCGCCGGCTCTCGCGCGGCGCCGGGCAGAAGCGCTCGCGGCGGGCGCGGAAGATGCTCAGCGGTCCTCGCGGCCTCCTCCTCCTCCTCTTCCGAGCAGCGCAGCTCCTCCGCCGGAGGCCAGGTCTGCACCTTCCTCCCCCATCCTCCTCCTCCTCCCTCCACTCCCCACACCCCCAGGCAGGCTTGCCTTGAAGCCCCCCGCCCACCCCTGCCCACCGGGCTGCGGCGGCGGCTTTGGCTTGCTTGGAAGGAGCCCAGAGCATCCTTGCCTTCCCTGGCGCGGGAGGCATTGTTGCGAGGCGTGGGGAAAGGAGGAGGGGGATGGACAGCAGCGCCAATCGGGCTCTGCCTGCACAAAAAAAAGGGGGGGAAGGGGGAGAAAGGAGACCGACCCGCAACTGCTCGGGGGCTTAAACAGACCCCGCTTTGTGCCGCGTGGGAACCCTGCAGTGGGGGGAAGGGAAATCTGGGGGTGGGTGGGGCCGGGTGGAAGGATGCGCCCCGCCCCGCTTTGGCTTTGGAAGAGGCTCCGGAGGGCTCCGTTTGGATGGAAGGGAAGGGGGTGGGGTGGGGGAAGGAAGGAAGGAAGGAAAGGGGAAGGGAGGAAGAAAGTAAAGAAAGGGAGGGAGGGGAGGGAGGGAGGGAAGGAAGAGAAGGGAGGGAGGAAAGGGAAGGAAGGGAAGGAAAGAGGAAGGGAGGGAAGGAATGAAGGAAAGGGAGGGAAGGGAAGGAAGGAAGGAAGGAAGGAGGAAGGAGGGGAAGGGAGGAAGGGGAAGGGAGAAAGGAAGGAAGGAAGGGAGGGAAGGAAGGAAGGAGGAGCTGTCCCTTGAGGCCGGAAAGAAAATGGGGAGTGGGGGGGCGGGATATCCCTTCTCTGCTTCTCCTCTCTTCCCCCCTCCCCTGCAGAAGCTGCCGGGGGTTCCCCGGGTCTCCCCTCTGCCCCACCTGCGCTCCCTAAACTTCTCCTTCGCTTGCAGCCTGATTTGCTACAGGGATCAGCAAGCCAGAAGTTGATGGGGGATGGTTGGGATTTGGGGTTGGGGAGGGATGGGGAAAAATGGGGGGCTGCTGGGTGTAGTTGCTGAGCCCTGGGTTCGATCTCTGCTTGCTTCTCTTGGTGGAAAGGTGGAGGGCTAGAGCCTCCTGGCCCCTTATGGAGGTTAAGCCTCATTGGTATTGTGGTGTCTTTGACAGTCGTCTTCTTCGCTGTCTTTTGGGATATGAAGCACTAGTTGTAAGGCTCAGAGAGAGAGAGAGAGAGAGAGAGAGAGAGAGAGAGAAGAGAGAGAGAGAGAGAGAATGAGAGAGAGAGAGAAAGAGAGAGAGAGAGAGAGAGAGAGAGAAAGAGAGAGAGAGAATGAGAGAGAGAGAGAAGGAGAAAGAGAGAGAAGGAGAGAGAGAGAAGGAGAAAGAGAGAGAGAGATCCTTGTGATGAAGGATGCTTATTTCACCTTTTGGAGTTAGTAGGAAGGTGAGTAGGCCTGATCCTGCAGAACCCATCTATTATTACAGGTGTACCCCTTGACTTACGACCACAATGGAACCCAAAATGTCTGCTGCTAAAGGGTGACATTTGTTCAGTGAGCTTTGCCCCATTTTACGACCTTTCTTGCCACCGTTAAGTAAAAAAAAAAAAGAAACCCACTGCAGTTCATGGAACACGGTTGTTGAGTGAATCTGGCTTTCCCCCCATTGGCTTTGTTTGTCAGAAGGTCGCAAAAAGGGGATCGTGTGGGCCCAGAGGACACTGCAGCTGTCGTAAATATGAGTCAGTGGCCAAGCCTCTGATCAAGTGACCGTGGAGATAAATAAATGCATTGGTCGTCAGTGTGGAAAAATGGTCATAAGTCATTCTTTTCAGTGGCATTGTAACTTTGTACGCGTCACTAAATGAACTGCTGTCAAGTTGAGGACTACCTGTATTTCATAAGGGTCCTGGGTGCTCTCTGAGTTTGGTTGTTTGTTTGCAGACATTTTATTACCCAACTAGGTAACATCATCAGTGCTAAAAAGGAGTGACATATACGGAAAGGAAGAGGAGGACTATGGGGTTCTGGGAAGTCTCTGAGCTTAGTGCTTTTCTTGCAGAGGTTTCATCATCATCTATTATTATTATTATTATTATTATTATTATTATTATTATTATTATTATTATTATTATTATTATTATTACCCATTTCTGACACTCCCTGGTTGTAGCAGCCCCTAGCTCTTATCTGATAGCCTTTTGCCTTGACCTGATTGCGTTGTGGCCAAATGCACAGGGTGCTGCCCTATTCTTTATGCTTCCGGAAAGATTGAGGCTGAAACGAAGAGCTGGGAGAAGTTTTTATTTTTGGGGATACCCTCCAAAGGCAAAGCGGGGGCGGGGCTTAGTTTGAAGAGGTCTGCAAGAAAAGTGGGAAGGTTGTTACAGAAGGAAATGGTTGATTGGTATTCTGAGCAGTATCATTTTTTTGATCTGTAACATGCAGTGTTTTCAAGGTGGGGGATTTATCTGTTTATAATCCCACCTTTATTATGTTTACAAATAATTCAAGGAGGCAAACGTAGCTAATACACTTTTCGCTTCCTATTTTCCCCAACAACAACCTTGTGAGGTAGCTTGGGCTGAGAGAGAGAGAGGGAGGGGGAGAGAGAGAGAGAGAGAGATTGGCCCAAAGTCACTCACCCAGGCCTAAAGTGGGACTAGAACGCACCATTTCCTGGTGATTGGCCCAAAGTCTCCCAGATGGACTTTTTTGGGCTAAGGTAGGACTAGAACTCGCAGCCTCCTGGTGATTGGCCCCAAACTCACCTCTCTGGGTGATAAAGAATCCTGAAATGTTACAAAGGAGTCAATGAACTGAAGACTTTGTTACCCGGCGATCTTTCTAGCATGGATGAAATTAGCATGGATTCTGACCTACGGGACAGGTAGTCCTCGACTTATGACCATAGTTGAGCTCAACATTTCTGTTGCTAAGTGAGATGTTTGTTAAGTGAATTCTTCCCCCATTTTATGACCTTTCTTGCCACAATTAAGTGAATCTCTGCTGTTATGTCCAGAATAGAGCTGGGAGGGACCTTGGAGGTCTTCTAGTCCAGCCCCCTGCTCAAGCAGGAGACGCTATACCATTTCAGACAGGTAGCTGTCCAGTCTCTTCTTGAAAACCTCGAGTGATGAAGCACCCACAACTTCTGGTGGCAAGCTGTTCCACTGGTTCATTGTTCTCACTTAATTCCAGGTTGCTTCTCTCCTTGATTAGTTTCCATCTATTGCTTCTTCTCTTGCCTTTTAATGCTTTGGAGAATAATTTGATCCCCTCCTCTTTGTGGCAAAGAGCAAAGCCCCTCCAATACTGGAATGCTGCTATCATCTATTCTATTCTATTCTATTCTATTCTATTCTATTCTATTCTATTCTATTCTATTCTATTCTATTCTATTCAGTGAAACTGGATACGCCCTTTGATTTTGCTGGTTGGAAGTGGGTTAGGAAGGTGGCAACTGATAAGCACGTGATCGGGGATGCTACAACTGTCATAAATGCATGCCGGTTGCCAAGCTCCCGAATTTGGATCCCATGACCATGGATACATTACGATGGTCATAGAACAGGAGGCCTGATGATAGATTACTTTATTTTTCTGTGCAATTGTTAACTTCAGTTGCTAAACGAATGGATCGTACGCCGAGGACTCTGGGAAGAGGACTTGGGTTGTCTGTGGATATTTGGAATGGTGGGCAGGGCCGACCTCAACCCAGATTGAGAATTTACACGGATGATGGCCCGCATTTCGTTATTGCTTGCCTGCTCCTGATTTAGCCAATCCAAATTTTTGCCAAGTGCAAAAGAGTCTTTCATTTTCATTTTTTATTTTGCAAAACATAGTTGGTTCTTGATGGACAAGGCATGTCCTAAAACCAGAGGTCTCCAACCTTTGGCACCTTTAAACCTGGCGGTCTTCAACTCCCAGAATTCTCCAGCCAGCAAACCTTAAAGTTGCCATGGTTGGAGACCCCTGTCCTCAACAGTCCTTGTAAATTTTGCATTGTTGTCACGGAGCATAGGGAATAACTTTGAGACTTTTTGAAAAAGTTCAGAGAAGAGCAACTCAGATGATCAAAGGCCTGGAGTCTAAATTATATGAAGAAGGGCTGCAGGATTTTGGTTTGGCTAGTTTTAAAAAAAAGAAGAATTAGGGGCGACATAATAGCAGCATTCCAGTATTTGTGGGGCTGTCACAAAGAAGAGGGGGTCAAATTATTTTCCAAAGCATCAGAGGGCAGGGCAAGAAATAATGGTTGGAAACTGATCAAAGAGAGAAGCAACCTGGAATTAAGGAGAAACTTCGTAACAGTGAGAGCAATTGACTAGCCTTCAGAAATCATGGGCACTCCATCACTGGAGGTTTTTAAGAAAGACTGGACAGTCCCTTATCTGAAATGGTATAGGATCTCCTGCTTGACCAGGGGACTAGAAGACCTCCAAGGTCCCTTCCAGCTTTTCTCTTCTCTTCTCTTCTCTTCTCTTCTCTTCTCTTCTCTTCTCTTCTCTTCTCTTCTCTCTCTTCTCTTCTCTTCTCTCTCCTCTCCTCTCCTCTCCCTCCCTCTCCTCTCCTCTCCTCTCCTCTCCCTCTCTCCTCTCTCCTCTCTCCTCTCTCCTCTCTCCTCTCTCCTCTCCTCTCCTCTTCTCAACTTTCTGCTTGTACCAGATTCTGTCTCCTTGGTGTGTTCTGTTTTGTCGCTACCATTCTTTAAATTTTCTGGGCTGTTGCACTGTGGAGACAGGATGTAGGCAACTGTAATCACAATTACAGAAATCCGAGCCGGTGCATCTTGTTTGCCATTTGTTTTCTCCAAGTGGGTGGATTTGGTCGTGAGAAATCTATCAGAAAATGTGTTGGGAGCGATTTGTAATCTTCAATCTATCATTGGCTGGCCCCAATATTTCTTTGCAAAGCTATGCACACAGCTGCTTTGGATGCTGTAAGGAAATTGTGTTCTTGCAAAGGGAAAATTTCCTCTACTGGTTCTCCAGAACTGGTCAGAACCTGCTGCATACCACCTCTGGTTCACACATATATAAAAACATTCCATTGTGAGTTTCCTATTTGAAAGAATGCTATCCATTAAGAAGTGAAACAGAAATAGGGTTCACGGTCTCTTCACTGCAGTAAGTTAAAGAGAATCTGAATGCTTTCCTTTAAAAAGACAAAAAAGACATCCTAAATGAAGGACATCATTTTCTTTATAAAAACAGCTCCAGGTTTAAATTGGCGAAAAGCAAACAAGATTAATTTTGAAATGCTCTGTGGTTTGCAGATTTCTCTAAAAGCCACTTTTCCCCCCCCTCTCTGATTTTTTAACCATAATGGTACCGTAAAGACTGCATAACAAGCAGGAAAAGGAAAGTTATATTTTATTACTGTATCTCTGCAGCAATGGTGCCTCTCCTAAATTTAACTAAAATTGTTGTTCGTTTAAACAAGGGGCCTAAAATAGCCACCCTCCCTTTAGCCAAGTTGGGGTGGGTTTTTTTTCTTTTTGTGGAAAAGGAATCTGTTCCAGATCAGCATACATTCCCTGCCTGTCAATGTATCAGGTCTATAGTTTATCTCTATTTTTCCTCCTTATTTTAAACAAGCTAACTTTAAACCGGGTTTGTGTGGCGATGCCCAGCCCTCTTGTTTTATTTTGCTGTTTTGATAGCCAAGGTTGGATCCACCAAATTAATCTTGTGGCAGACAGGGCTAAAATAGCTCATCTAGAATATAATTAGATTATCATTACGGTGGGCAGATTTTAAAGGCGCTGTGATTAAGCGGCCAGTTGGATAAATTAGGACTTGTCACGCAGGTAAGTCTGCTTGATTAAGAGTGTTAAAAGAGAGAGAGAGAGAAAATTGTGGCCTTGTTGAGTTTGGATTAATGTTGCCACAATTATGCTGGTTTGCAAGGGCTACGTATGGCAGTCCTTGACTTACAACCACAATACAACCCAAAATTTCTGTTGTTAAGTTAGTTTTGCTCCATTTTACGATCTTTCTGTTCTGACCAAGGCTTCCTGAGACCGTAATTAAACACACACTTATTTAAAACAACTCTTGTTTTATTTCAACGCTGGGAATTAGGTTCATTCCCAGCCTGTAATGAGTCCCAAACAGCCCCTCAAGATAAGCACCCACCTTTCTTTCCTTTGAATTGCTGCCAACAACTAAAGCGCCAAATGAACTATAAAAAACCAACCAAAGTACAAAGTCCACACAGAGCTTCAAGGTTTAATCTGAACAGAACGAACGACTTTGCTTCCTGCAAAGGTTTCTCTACCTTTGCACCTCCTTTATACCTTAGGGGAGGGGCAATCTTCTCCCAGCTTTGCTCCCGAGTCACTCCTTTTGTTTCAGCTTCTCTTGCCTTCTAGCAGCTCTGCGCACACGCTCACTGGGAACAGGCTCCCTTTATTCCTCTGCCTCGCTGCTGCTAGACTCCAGAGGCTCCGGAGTCAGCACCCCACTCCCAGATGGCCCTGGCCCCATCTCTGCATCGGATGCAGGACCCTCATCCGAATCCTCCCCAGATTCCCGGACTGGTCCCCGTTCTTCCCCACTGTCCGATTCCACTGCCGTCTGCACAGGCTGCCGGCGAACTTGGATCACATGACCCCCGGGACTCTGCAACTGTCCTAAGTACAAGTCAGTGGCCGAATTTTGATCAAGTCATCTTGGGGATGCTGCAATGGTCATAAGCGTGAAAAATGGTCCTGTCACTTTTTTTCAGTGCCGTTGTAACTTTGAACAGTCACTAAATGAGCTGCTAGAAGCTTGGATTATCTTACTGCTGATTTAACTGGTGGGTAACGGGCTGTCATTTAGTGTGCACCCTGAACTATGTTAAAAAATAAACTGATGTTTAACAGAATAACATGAGTTGGAAGGGACCTTGTAAGCTATCTAGTCCAGCCCCCTGCCCAAGCAGGAGACCCTACACCATTTCTGACCGATGGCAGTCCAGTCTCTTCTTGAAAGCTTCCAGGGATGAAGCTCCCACAACTTCCGAAGGCAACTTCTGTTCCATGGGTTGATTGTTCTCACTGTCAGAAAATTCCTCCTTATTTCCAGGTTGAATCTCTCCTTGGTCAGTTTCCATCCATTATTCCTTTTCTGGCCTTTGGGTGCTTTGGAGAATAGCTTGATCCCTTCCTCCTCTCTGTGGCAGACCCTCAAATATTGGAAGACTGCTATCCTGTCTCCCCTGGTCCTTCTCTTCCCTAGACTAGCCATGCCCAGTTCCTGCAACCGTTCTTCGTAGGTTTTAGTCTCCAGTCCCCTCATCATCCTGGTTGCTCTTCTCCGCACTCTTTCTAGAGTCTCACCATCTTTTTTGTAACTTTCCGTTATTGGTCCCCTCTGACTGTTGAGATGCAGTTTCTGACTTTATAACTCTCATTTCAAATGTGGTATCGAAGATGAACAATGCCTTACAGTGGCGATGATGTGCTCCATCTCATTGTCTAAACGACTGTGTACACACAGAGACATGCATACACACAGAGAGAGATTCACAAATGGGGTGGGAGCTTCAACACGGAGCTGCGTGACTGCAAACCCCCCCCCCCCAATGAGTTACTCACAGCAGGTAAAGTTGAGACCATTATACTCCAATCAATATCCCTCCCGCCAAGATAATCAGCACAAATAGAGATGCAATTTTTGGGTATTGATTTCAGAATTCATATCCACACGGACCCCCTTCATGCTATCCTTATGCAAACAAGCAAACACATCCCTTATCTGGAACAATTCTTAAATAGTCCTTTTAAATACAGAGGGGAGATGGGCCAGCATCAATAGGTCGACAGTGCTGTTTATAAAAAAAATATTGCTTCAGTCTAGAATGGAAATAGCAGGTCTTATCAAAAAGGGAGAAAAAGAAAAGGAAAAAACTGAGATTATTATTCCTCCCTTTTTAAGCCTGTGATGGAGAACCACGTTGTTTGAAAACAAATTTTGTTCGTGGTTGCCTTGAGCAAAGGGGAAAATTGGCGGTGTTTTATGTAAAACACGCATATCACTTCTTCAGAAGGATGGTATTTTGGGGCTGCAATGAGGAAGAAATGAGCCCCCTTGAAAATGTAAAAGAAAATAGAAAGGTGCTATGTATTTTTTAGCTTCCTGTCATGTTCAGGAGGTCAAGGCTGTTAAAAGGTGAAGCCCTTTTGCGACCTTCTGACAAGGAAGCGAGGTTCACGTAACACCCAGGTTGCTAACTTATGAATTGCAGGGCTTCACTTAACAACTATGGCAAGAAAGATCGTAAAACAGGGCAAAACTTAACAAATGTCTCACTTAACAACAGAAATGTTGAGCTCAATTGTGGTCGTAAGTCGAGGACCACCTGTAAATAAGTATTTAAAAAAAACATTCTTGCGTGGCATTAGGGGTGGCTAATTCCTCTCCATCCACCAAATTGGTCCTTTAAATTTTTTTTTTAATTAAATATAACCATTTAAAAAAACAGTGAACATGGTGTCTCTTCTTTGACATACATTTCTGTCCAATCTCTTTACAATTAGAAAGAAAAAAGAAGTCAATACATTTATATACGTATATACATTTTTTCCAATGATCTTTTATTCCTTTTTACCACTTTCTCTACTTATTTTGAATCTATGAACACCTTTTTATGTCCCTCCATTTGTAAAATGTATTCCATATGATACAGTATAATATTCTAATTCGTCTCACTCTTTCAATTCAAGTGTTAGCTTGTCCATTTCGGCGCAATGTAATATTACACCAAATCGATCCTTCATGGCAGAGAAGAGCACAAGGAATCACCTGGTGTCCTCTTTTCCATCTCGATTCTGCTCTTCATTTTATTACTGTTATATGTACACAAACCAGTTTGTTTTTTTAAATAAAAATAATCAAAAGCCATTCCCCTATGGGATTTCTCCCTGCTAATTATCCTGTGTTGTTTAAAGGCACTTTTGGAAAGTTTTATTCACTGTGTGTGTGTAGGTCACTTGTTGTTAAGGTTATCTCTTGCCTGTGATTTGCAGTGCCCTCTTTCAAACCTGCTTTGGACCTGACTCAGCCAAACGAATTGTTTTTTTTTTTTTTTTGTTTTAAGCTTGCTGATGTTTTTTTAATAAACATCACGCTGTGTTTTCGGGATGGCGGAACTAGGATGCATGGGTAAACGGGGGTGCACCCTAAGCTGGAAATGACACACACACACACCCCGCAGAATCGCGAGGGCGATAAAATGCCAAGTTGCAATCTAGCTAAAAGTTGCTTTATCGATGGGAGCACCGAGAACAAGAACACTGACCGTTTGAGATAAAAAACGCTGTACGCAGCTGGTTTTTAATCCACCCCCTTTCATCATCCCCTCCCTCCCCATTCTGGCCTTCCCTTTTGTCGTTGTCAAAATGTGTTTGGTCACCTCAACAGATATCTGAAGTGAAGGGGAAGCTAAATGAAACAGCTTTATGGGTAAATATGTTTTTGTGCAGGGTGTTTGGTGTGTTTTGCACGACGTCTCCTGAATTACAATGAGTGCATTTTCCTTTTCTTCTTCTTCTTCTTCTTCCGCTTAAAAAGAAATGGTGTGGTGGGACTGTAATATTCAAGCCATCCTACGTCGCTTTAAAATGGAAGTCCTTTGGAAAATTAATAATACAGCCATTGTGTTTTCCAAAAACGACTTTCTGGTTCTTGCTGGGGGGTGAATCCATTTACAACGTTAGAATTCCTTCCCACAGTTTTTTTCTTTTTATTAAAGAGAACACCATCACTCTGCTAAAGAAATCATTCCCTCAACACTGTTCAACTATTTACAAAGTCTGCACTACTCTTGATTTTCTCATCACTCCTTATCACCCATTGCCTCCCACTTGTGATTGTATGAGTGTAACTGTGTCGGTTGTAGTTTTACGATTTATATTGACTGTTTCCTAGTAGGATTTGATTGTTTATTGTACCTATGTCTATTATTAAGTGTTGTACTTTATGATTTTTGACTCTTGACGAATGTATCTTTTCTTTTAAGTACACTGAGAGCATTTGCACCAAGACAAATTCCTTGTGTGTCCAATCACACTGGGCCAATAAAGAATTCAATTCTGTTCTGTTCCGTTCCGTTCCGTTCCATTCTAGCTCTATTCTGTTCTGTTCTGTCCTGTCCTATCCTATCCTATCCTATCCTATCCTATCCTATCCTATCCTATCCTATCCTATCCTATTCTAATTCTATTCTTTTCTGTTCCATTCCATCCCAGTTCTATTCTATTCTATTCTATTCTATTCTATTCTATTCTATTCTATTCTATTCTATTCTATTCTATTCTATTCTATTCCATTCCATTCCACTCCACTCCACTCCACTCCACTCCACTCCACTCCATTCCATTCTAACTCTATTCTGTTCTGTTCTGTTCTGCTCTGTTCTGTTCTACTCTACTCTATTCTATGAAATGCAATTCCTAATTTCCAGAAAGACAGAAAAAGCCGTTTTTGTAAGGAATCAAGTTTGGGAAATGTTGAGTACAATACCGGAAGTCTTTAATTTATGACCACGATTGAGCACAAAGTTTCCGTTGCTAAGGCAAGATGGAGAATTTTTGTCCCATCGTCTGGTCTTTCTTGCCACCATTGTTAAGTGAATCACTGCAGTTGTGAAGTCAGTCACACGGTTGTTAAGTTGAATCCGCCTTCCCCCTCTGGCTTTGCTTGTCAGAAAGTCGCAAAAGGGGATCACGTGATCCCCGGAGAAACTGCGAACCATCATAAGTACAAGTCAGTTGCCAAGCATCCGAAGTTTGATCGCATGAATACAGAGGAGGCTGCAATGGTCGTAAGCGTGAAAAACGGTCATAAGTCACTTTTTTCCCATCGCCGTTGCAACTTTGCACAGTCACTAAATGAAATGTCATAAGTTGAGGATTATCTATAATGGTCCAAGTCTCCTTCCTGACAAAATGATGTGGCTTGCCCCTCGGTGAGATGGGTGTTCTTTTTCCTTAAGAGGCTTTTGACATTTTCTTCTTAGTTTTGCTCTTTTTACAAGAAATGTCATTTCAAGCTCTTCAGCCATAGGGAGAAAAAGGAGAGGGGAAAAAAAGGATGTGTGGGTTTACTATTTACTATTTATTTTAGATTATTTGTCTCATCTCAAATGACATCAGTGGAGTAACTTAAGAGTAAGCCGAAACGTCGTGTTTTGTTAAAAATTGTTGTTTTTTTCACCCCCTTTTATTAACACATTCGCTTTGTGCAAAGTTATCCCTTAGCCCAGCATGGTGCTTACAGGTAATCCTCGACTTAAGACAGTTCATTTAGTGACGGTTCAAAGTTATGGCACTGAAAAAAAAAAGGGACATGCTGTGATGACCCGGGGCATGACACAAAAATAAGACAGTTACAAAAGTAGAATAAATTCCTTTTAATGCCTTCAACTTGGGCCTCAATGTCCAATTATCCTCGGCTGGACATCAAACTTTTCCAAAAACAGTCTACAAATGGAGTAACTGCAGCCTGAACCCAAAGTAAAGATAATGAGAAATAAGAAAAACCCAACACAAACCACACTGAAGTAATTAACATGACAGGCCAGGATGATAAATTGCAGACTCCCACAAGATAACACAGAAACCACGGTTGGGAGGACGCCAAAACCCAGATAAGCCTCAGTGAAGATAATGCATGCTTTGCTTCCAGCAAAGAGCTGTGTAAAACGCCCCACTTATATCCTGTTCTCCCAGCTGCAACTAATGAAAGGGATCAGGGCCTTTTCCTCTCCCGTAAGCCACGTTGCTCCCTTCTCCGTTCCTCCCTGCGTGCCCTAGGATGAAGACGGGGTGACCCTGGGTCTTCCTCTGAATGCCCCAGCCAGACTGTGCCTGTCCCCTGTTTCTTCCACAGCCACACTCCCACTCCCTGTCAGCTGCTCAATCTCCCCCACGGAATCAGACTCCAACAAGGGCATGACACATACAATGATTTTTTTCACACTTAATGACCGTTGCAGCATGTGATCAAAATTCAGACGCTTGGCAACTGAGTCATATTTATGACGGTTGCAATGCCCTCGGAGTCCCCTTTGTGACATTCCGACCACAAAGTCAATGGGCGAAGCCCGATTCACTTAACAACCACATCACTAACTTAAGAGCTGCACTGAACAGCGGTGGGAAGAAAGGTCGTAAAATGGGACAAAGCTCTCTTTTGACAACTGCTTGGCCACTGAAATGTTGATGTCAACTCATAAAATATTTCTATGGTCTTTTTAAGAGTTGCCAACAGAAAGGGAGAGGGGAGCAGTGCGGCAGCTTGCAAAACGAAAAGTGCATTCCATAAATGTTTTCAAAGATAGTAACTAGGTGACTGAAGTTTCTGCCGAGCAAAATTCTAACTGGAGAGCATGATTGATGACTCTTGACTATGGATGTGTCCCATTGGAGGATATGAATTACGATACACTCAAGGGGTCAGGGGAAAACCAGGGTCAAGGGTGGCAATGAATGATGTGTCTCAGAGTTGGCTGCACCCAGGCAGTGCCGGACATGTTAACTCCCAATAAATCCTTTTGAAGTTTTGGAAGTTTGGCTCCAGTCTCATGATTTAATTGGGGCAACTGCTGGAATCCTGACAGTTGGGCTTAATTGTGGCCATATGCCGAGGACTACCTGTATTTCAACAGTCTTTCTGAAATTCAGGACCTATAAGTTTTTCTAAATGGAGGAAAAAAAATATTTTGTTTGCAAAACAGTTTAACATCACAGCTGCTTCCTAATAACTTAAAAGATAATCTAAATAATAGTTTAAACCTCAGTGCATTGTGTTCCGTCCACCTAGCGCGCACCAAACCATTCTGGTTTATTAATCACATTTAAACTTTGTTCTCCGAGTCCCCCAATTTCCCCCCAAAGCGTTAATACAAACAATTCGAAGCAAATTAACGTTGAAACCATTGGTAATGTGCACAGCTGTCCAGCTTGTCCTCTTTGATGAACCATAGTTAAGCAAAGCATGAGTTTAGCATTATGCATTTTTGTGCCCCGTGGTTACTTGGTCACACAAGCTTCAGCCGCAAACGATTTTAGGCTTTCGGTGTGAGATCTTGCTTTTCTGCCATTTGGTTCTTCTTATATTAGGATGGCAAAAATCTCATTGCACAGCCTGCTAGCATGAAACACATCTCGGGTAACCACAAAGGAAACATGTCCTAACACGCGTGCTCAATTTTAAAGTAATTGAAATCCATTGATTTCTTTTTTTTTTCCAGCCAGCCTTCCCTTCCCTTGCAAAGATTTGTGTTTTGCTTCCTTCTGTCTTTCCGCCTCTTATTCCTCATTTGGATTTAATTTTATTCAGCAGCCGGATGGTGGATCCCTCTTTACAGGATGGGTTTCTGGCAAAATTCAAAATTTACAGGAATGGTTCTGCTTCCACTATGGAAGAATTCCGCCCTGTTTTTTTGGAATAGAATAGAATAGAATTCTTTACTGACCAAGTGTGATTGGACACACAAGGAATTTGTCTTGGTGCAAATGCTCTCAGTGTACATAAAGGAAAAGATGCATTCACCAAGAGTCAAGAATCATAAGATACAACACTTTATGATAGTCATCGGGTACAATAAGCAATCAAATCATACTAGGAAACAGTCAATATAAATTGTAAGGATACAAGCAACAAGGTTACAGTCATACAGTCATAAGTGGGAGATGGGTGAAAGGAAGGATAGGAGAATTAATAGTAATAGTTGTGCAGACTTCGTAAATAGTTGGACAGTGTTGAGGGAATTATTTGCTTAGCAGAGTGATGGTGTTCAGGAAAAAAACTCTCCTTGTGTATAGTTGTTCTGGTGTGCAATGCTCTACAGCGTCGTTTTGAGGGAAGGAGTTGAAACAGTTTATGTCCAAGATGTGAGTGGTCTGTAGATATTTTCACAGCCCTCTTTTTGACTCGTGCAGTATACAAGGACTGAAATGGAAGGCAGGTTGGTAGCAATTGTTTTTTCTGCAGTCCTAATTACTCTCTGAAGTCTGTGTCTGTCTTGTTGGGTTGCAGAACCAAACCAGACAGTTATAGAGGTGCAGATGTCAGACTCAATACTTCTTCTGCAGAACTGGATCAACAGCTGCTTTTGGCTCAGGCTGGTGGCGATGAGAGCGTCTTCTGATGTGCATGTGTCTCCAAGTGTGTTCTTCATTTACTCATACTCTTGCAAGTGATTGAAAGCTGGAAATAGCAGAGGTCTTGACAGAAAATAGCAAGGGAGCAAATTGCCAAGGAAAGCTCTTTGGTGGGCTGGCAGGCTCACCCAAGGATAACTTTGAAAAGGCATCAGCTGGTTCGGATGATCGCATTTATCTCATTTATTTGTATATCCTTATTTTTATGAACAACTCAAGGTAGCAAACTTATCTAATACATCTTTCTCATTTACCTCACAGCCACAACCCTGTGAGGTGAGTTGGGAGAGAGAGAGAGAGAGAGAGAGAGAGAGAGAGAGAGAGAGAGAGAGAGAGAGACCCAAAGTCACCCAATCATCTTCCAGGCCTAAGGTGGGACTAGAACTCCCAATCTCCTGGTGTTTGGTACAATGTTACCCAGCTGGCTGTCATGCCTATGGTGGGACTAGAACTCCCAGTCTTCTGATGATTGGCCCAAAGTCACCCAGATAGCTTTCTGTCGTAAGTAAATACCCATTGCCAGGTGCCCAAATCTTCATCACGTGCTGTAGGGATGCTGTGACGGTTGGTAGTAAGTGCAAGGAGTGGATGTAAATTACTTTCTTCAGTTCTGCTGTACATTCAGGGGCTAAACAAATGGTTATATGTAAAGAACCGCTGACATCTTTGCTTTCTTTTGCCACAGCTGTCCTCCTTCTCTTTGCCGGTCTTCATATTTTGTGATTTTTTTCCTCCAGCTCTTCCTCTTTCCACTCTTTCCCAAGAACCCCCTCCCCGGCCTGCTCTCCATACTGTTGTCTTTCTTATCGACAATTGTTAAGTTGTTATTAGTGCTGTTGTGCTCACGCCTCACCTTCTTGCTTGCATGAACCCGCAGCTTGCCACAATTGGCGACGACCAAGTGCAGCTCAGAACAAGCAAAGGCATTGTTTTTCCAAGCGTTTGACGGTTTGAAAACTTGGCGAAAAATAAGGGTTGCGGGGCTGGGGGAGGAGGCTGGCCCCTTTCTCTTCACTGTATGCGGATTCAGCAAGGTAATTATTTGGCTGGCTGCCCTGGCATTGGATAAGGAGCAAGGTGATTATTTTAAAAGAAGAAGAATTTGCCTGTAACCGCAAGAAACCCCTTGATTAGGACAGTTTGCACAATTTTTTTTTTAAACATCTTAAAAATCATGACAAACGTTGCTTTGTTTTCCTGACACTGAACTAAGAATAGAGAGAAAGGAAGGAAAATTGCACCAGAAGTGTGTGTGTGTGTGTGTGGGGGGGGGAATCCGAGCAGGCATGTATAAGGAAATTCTGCTACCTGATAACAGTTTGCAGAAATGTGCTTGATTGAAAAGAACCTTCCTGCTCCAGGAAGTTTTCTGATGCCGAGGATAGAATAGAATAACAGAGTTGGAAGGGACTTTGGAGGTCTTCTAGTCCAACCCCCTGCTTAGGCAGGAAACCCTACACCATTCCAGACAAATGGTTATCGATGTTTTCTTAAAAACGTCTAGTGTTGGAGCATTCACAATGTCTGGAAGCAAAGTGTTCCACTGATTAATTGTTCTGACCGTCTCTTGTGGTTCGCCGGCAGCAGGTGCGGACGGCTGAGGAGAGCAAGGACTCAGATGAGGAGCCAGGACCTTTAGGGAGTGGACTGCTGCTTTTAGAGATTGTGGGGGCTGGCAGAAGCAATGAGGAGGTTCCCGAGGAGCCTGTGCCAAGTGCGCGTGCGTGCAGGATTGCTTACAGGAAAGAGCAGCTGCAACAGCACGGGCGATTCAGGAGTAAGGCTGCAAGGTAATGGCCCCTCCTTCAAGAAGATAAAAGCCAGCTGTGAAACGAATGTACTTTGCAGAAGGCAAAGACGTTTTGAAACTCCAGCCTCGTGGACATTCCAGTATCCTGAGTTTGTATTTGAAGATTCTTGTATGTCTCGCAAGGCTTATCACAGCTAACTATTTTGCAAAAGCATTACAGGGTTTCTGTTCCCTTCGGATTGTGTTTGATTTGTTGGAAAAGGGCGTGGGTCAGAACACTGTGAGGAAATTTCTACTTAGTTCCAGGTTGCTTCTCTCCTTGATTCGTTTCCACCCATTGCTTCTTGCTCTGCTCTCGGGTGCCTTGGACCACAATTGCTTATTGCAATTGTGGTTGTCCAGGAAATGGAAGGCAAAGTTTCCCCTTCTCAAGTGGTGATCTTCTTTAAAACAATGAGCTGGGGAAAACCCCTCCTTTTCAAGAAATGCCCACCGAATGCTAGGAAATTCTAACACACCCTGGTCTTAAAAATAGCCCTGAACGTTAGTAACGATAACAGAAAATGCTTCCTTTTGTAGGTTTATTTCTTGGGTGATGTGCACGTGAGGGTTCCTCCCCCCCTCTGCAGTGGTCTCTTAATTGCAGAGTACCTTTGATGGGGTCACCGTCAGCAGTTTCATTGCAACACCTTTAATCAGTAAATTGTTAGGAAGAAGAGCCACTGTCAGCCCGCTCACCATTAATCCTCCCTCTGCCCGTTGGTAACTACCTCCGGCTTTTAATTGAGGAGAAAGGAAAACGGCTTTAAACAGGATCCCCCCGCGGGTCAAAATCTGTTCGGAGCGATACCAGAAGAAGGAACAGTTGAAGACATGTTCATTGTTCCTTCGGATTGGACAAGAAAACTAGGAAACCATCCAGCTGTCTTAGGGGTCCCTTTATCTGAGGGAGAAACTGCACAATTGCACAGCCAGATTGGAGGAAATTGTGACTGTATCTCCCATGGTTTCCCGCTGTGGTTGTAGACATGGTTGTATTCCCAAAGGATGCTATCTCTCTGTCTCTCTCTCTCCTATCTATCTATCTATCTATCTATCTATCTATCTATCTATCTATCTATCTATCTATCTATCATCTATATCTCTCCCTCAATTCATCTATCTATCTATCTATCTATCTATCTATCTATCTATCATCTATCTATCCATCTATCCATCCATCCATCCATCCATCCATCCATCCATCCATCCATCTATCTATCATCTGTCTATCCATCATTTATCAACTCTGTCATCAATCTATCATATCTGTCTCTCTTTCTCTCTCTCTCTCTATCATCTATGTCTTTGTCTATCTTTCTGTCATCCATCTCTCTGTTATCTGTCCATCCATCCATTCCCCCTCTCTCTGTGCTATCTATATCTATTCTATCTATTCTATCTATTCTATCTATCTATCATCATTTCTATCATCAACCATATCTATCTCTCTTTCTATATCTTTATATTTGTCTATCTACCTACCTACCTACTTTTCTAATTTACTATCCATCTCTCTTCAAGAGAAGTCAGCTTCCTCACTACGTTGTTCCTTATGGGGAAAATGTGTTTGCTACTCGTTGTTTTTGATACTCATGGTGCCTCCCATAACCAATGAACAATGAGTACCGAGGTATTGTTGTACCTGAAATTATATAAGTTCTGACTATTCTTTATTCTATTCTATTCCTTATTCTAGACCATTCTCTTTTTTTTCTATTCTATTCTATTCTATTCTATTCTATTCTATTCTATTCTATTCTATTCTATTCTATTCCTTATTCTAGACCATTCTCTGTTCTATTCTATTCCATTCTCTACTTTATCTTTATTCTATTCCATTCCATTCCATTCTATTCTATTTCTTATTCTCTTCTCTTCTCTTCTCTTCTCTTCTCTTCTCTTCTCTTCTCTTCTCTTCTCTTCCCTTCCCTTCTCTTCTCTTCTCTTCTCTACTCCAGTCCAGTCCACTCCATTCCATTCCATTCCATTCTATTTCTTATTCTATTCTATTCTATTCTATTCTATTCTATTCTATTCTATTCTATTCTATTCTATACTCCACTCTACTCCGCTCCATTCCATTCCATTCCATTCTCTACTTTATTCTTTATTCTATTCTATTCCTTATTCTAGACCATTCTCTATTCTTCTTTTCTTTTCTTTTCTTTTCTTTTCTTTTCTTTTCTTTTTTTCTATTCTATTCTATTCTATTCTATTCTATTCTATTCTATTCTATTCCATTCCATTCCATTCCATTCCATTCCATTCTATTTCTTATTCTATTCTATTCTATTCTATTCTATTCTATTCTATTCTCCACTCTACTCCACTCCATTCCATTCCATTCTCTACTTTATTCTTTATTCTATTCTATTCCTTATTCTAGACCATTCTCTACTCTTCTTTTCTTTTCTTTTTTTCTATTCTATTCTATTCTATTCTATTCTATTCTATTCTATTCTATTCTATTCTATTCCATTCTATTCCATTCCATTCCATTCTATTCCTTATTCTATTCCTTATTCTATTCTATTCTATTCTATTCTATTCTATTCTATTCTATTCTATTCTATTCTATTCTATTCTATTCTATTCTATTCCATTCTATTCCATTCCATTCCATTCCATTCCATTCCATTCCATTCCATTCTCTACTTTATTCTTTATTCTATTCTATTCTATAAAACAACAACCTGATCTCATGCTGGCAGGATAGAGACAGCCAAAGAACTGAATGTGGCTTTAGAGCCACCAAATATCCAGGTCTGATCTAAAAGGAACTTCCCATCGGGAGAAATAAAGTTCTTTTTTTCTCTCCCAAAAGGCAATTGACTGTTGAAAAAAAAATATCCAAAGGAAGTAATTGTTAAGGTTAATGGGACCTTTAATGGGCTGGATTCTTATGTCTGGAAGCAATTTGAAATTTAGTGTGGAAACAGGTATGATTTCTGAACATTAGGGGTTTTTTGTGTGCGTGCGTGAGCCTTCTTTTCCTTTTAAACCACTTTCCCCAGAAAAGCTGTTCTTGATGTAATGAACTTAAGGGTCAGCTCTGGGTCCCAACCGTTTGAGAAAATGTGCTAATGGCATGAGGTTGCCGTAGCTGCATTTTATTTTCTGGTTTTTATTTTTTTTAAAAAAACAATCTGTCTTATTTTAGCTCAAAAGGTGTTTCGGAACCTCAAAATCATCTGGCAATATTTTTTTTGCCTTAAAAGCTAATTAGAGTTTAAAAAAAAAAACACCAGCAAGGAAACTTTACATGTTGTATTTAAATGCCCTTTTTTCAGAACTAGCATTCAGCCGGTTCTGTCCAGTTCTGGAGAACCGGTAGCAGAAATTTTGAGTAGTTCGGAGGACCAGCAAATCCCACCTCTGACTGGCCCCGCCAACCCCATCTCTTCTCTGCCTCCCATTGAGTCCCAGCTGATCGGCTGGGTCTCCTTTGGTTGCCCTACACAGGAGAACGGAGCTGGAAAGCAGGTTAGTGGGGTAGGGAGAGAATGGAGATTTTGCAGGAACCTTCTCCCTGGAGTGAGGAGGGAATGGGGATTTTGGAGGATCCTTCCCCTGCCACGCCCACCAAGCCATGCCACGCCCACCAAGCCACGCCCACAGGACTGCTAGTAAAATAATTTGAATCCCACCACTGCCTTTTTTATAGGATTAAATCTGTGAGGGTCTTCACAAGTTTAATTCATGGATCTTAAGAAAGAATGGGCGGGAACCTTAGTAGAAATATAAGATTTGGATGGTTTCTGTGAAGTCTTTTTTTTTTGGGGGGGTATTAAATTGATTAGCTTTCAGAGGTTTTTTTTTTTAATTTCTTACACTGAAACTTTAAATCCTTCTGGCTGTAAAGCTGTAATAAATATTGAAGCTTCTAAAATGGCACAGTAGAGAGAAGCATGGTTCATACCGAACACACAAGAGGATGCCAACGTTATAATACCTTGTTTATTGATTAGCCTATTTATTTTATTAGATTTTTATCCTGTCTTTATTATTTTTGTAAATAATTCAAGGTAGTGAATCTACACAATGCTCCTTTCTCCTATTTTCCCCACAAAGACAGTCCTGTGAGGTAGGTTGGACTGAGAGAGATGGACCGAAGTCACCCAGGTGACTTTCATGGCTAAGGCAGGACTAGAACTCACCACCCCCTGGTGATCAGCCCAAAGTCCCCCAGCTGGCTTTCTTGGCTAAGGCAGGACTAGAACTCACCCTCACCTGGTTCCTAGGGCAGCACCTTCACCACAAAACCAACTTGGCTCTCTGATCCTCATCTTGCCAGCAGGATGAAGAATGAGAGATGAATCCAGAATAGGGTCCATTATGGAGCACCTGTTTCAAAGAAGAGGAAGACCACCAGTCCATGCAATTGCTTAATGCACAGCGCTCACACTCCTGTATTGCTCTCGACCCTGAGACTTGAGAGCAAGGGGGAACCACGTACAATTCCCACGAAGCAGAAGCCGATGCCTTGGAACGGTTTCCTTTCAAAATATTTTCACATAGCTCTGAAGGTATAATTATGGTGTTCCGTTCTGTTCTGAATGTAATTGCTACAGTCTGAATGGTTCCCCTCCCCTCTGAGTAATAAGGCAGAGGGATTTTGGAAAAAAAAGAAAGAGAGAGAGAGAGAGAAGTTCATCATAAGGGGAAGTCTCTTGTTTTTTTGATTGTTCAACCCTGAAATTCATTTCCCAACAAAGAATGAGGGTAGCTGTAATGGTGATGCAATGTGGGTGCCATTGAGCTGTAGGCTCTCAGCGCACCTTGAAGGTCCAGGCATCTCCAGGAAAACTTGCAGTTGTTCCAGATTGCCTGGTTGTGAAGTTATTTAGGCATACCGTGTAACGGTGTGGTGTGCTAAATGCTCTGCAGTGAATAAGAAGATGCTCCAGAGAGTTATAAACACAGCACAAAAAAATCATCGGTTGTTCTCTTTCTTCTTTGGAAGAGATTGCGAAGACCAGACGCCTCTCTAGAGCACTAAAAATCTCCACAGACCGTTCTCATCCAGGACATTCGTATTTTGATCTGTTACCATCAGGGAGGCGTTATAGGTGTCTTAAAATGAGGACTAATAGATTGAGAAACAGTTTTTTTTCCCCAAGGCAGTTTCTTTTCCAAACAGTGCATTTGTGATTTAGTCCTATTATTATGGTTATTGTTTTAATTTTTAAACTCTAGTGTAGTGTGATTGTGATGTGGTGTTTGGGGCACTGTGCTGGAGTAGCTTTCAAATTTCATTGTATTCATGGAATGCAATGACAATAAAGGTATTCTATTCTATTCTATTCTATTCTATTCTATTCTATTCTATTCTATTCTATTCTATTCTATTCTATTCTATTCTATTCTATTCCATTCCATTCCATTCCATTCCATTCCTCCTCCTCCCTATTCTATTCTATTCTATTCTATTCTATTCTATTCTATTCTATTCCATTCCATTCCATTCCTCCTCCTCCCTATTCTATTCTATTCTATTCTATTCTATTCTATTCTATTCTATTCTATTCTATTCTATTCTATTCCATTCCATTCCATTCCATTCCATTCCATTCCTCCTCCCTATCCTATCCTATCCTATCCTATCCTACCCTATTCTATTCTATTCTTGACCTGGAGAAAGGTTGATCAACCATTTGGCTTTGGGGACTGATCGTGGAGGGGGAAAAAATGCAGGAGAACATTGCAGTCCATAGCTGATGTTTATGAAACTGTAGGGACAACCATGATACCCACGAGAGCAAGTTTGACTTCATGGTTAAAGCACCAGGCTAGAACCCAGGAGGGGGCTACTCTTTGACTTAGGAATTAAAACCAACTGGGTGACATTGGGCCAGTCACCAGGAGACGGTGAGTTCTAGTTCTGCCTTAAACATGAAAACCAGCTGGGTGAAGACAGCCTCTCCTTAACAGTTCCCAGAGTATATTGTAGAGACAGATAGTTGAGTGTTTCTCCTGGCAAGATTCTGTCTGTAGGTGTGAAACAATAAAGAACTCAAGCTTGGAAAAAAAAAATCAAGCATGTGTCTTTCTTGGTTTGGGGGCCCGGCAATAAATTTTTATCTCCATGCAGACATCTTATTAAATCTGTATGTGCTGGGGAAGAGAACCCTAGTTATGCAGCGATGCCTGTACGACTGCAGTGCACACAGTTAGGAGCCAGGAAACGGGAGGAGAGGTTCCAACTTGGCAACTCCGTTGGCTCGCCTTCCCCAATCAATAGTTCATCAGCAATTCCTCCTGTCACTTGGAGATTGGTTGGAGCGATGCTTTTGAGTCCGGGAGAGAGAAAAGACCGTGCGCGTACGACATTTCTCCAAAATGTGCGAAGCCCAGAAGACATTCCGTGTCTGATGTATGGAGAGGAGGAAAAAAATGGCTGTGGCTTCAGAGTTAGCAGCCTCGTAAAAGCAGGGCTGAATGTCTCCCCTGTGCTGGGAAGCAGCATAAGTAGAATTTATTGTCTTCCCAGGGATGGGAATATCCTGAGTTTCTACTCGGTTCCGATTTTGATGGCAGGCGGTGCATTGCGCTAAGCCCAAATCTTGTTGCGCGGGTTGTGTGAACTCAGCTCATTGAGGTTTGCAGGTACTCCTCGACTTCACGATCACGGCTGAGCCCCCGATTTCTGTTGCTAAGGGACGACAGACGTGAAGTGGAATTTGCCCCATTTTACGACTTCCTTTCCACAGTTGTTAAGTGAATCCCTGCAGTGATTAAGTTGTTGGCTTCCTCATGGACTTTGCTTATGGGAAGGTCACAAAAAGGAGACCACCTGATCCTCAGGACACTGCAACAGTCCTAAGTACACGCCAGTTGCCGAGCTTCTGAATTTTGACCTTGTGACTGTGTGGATGCTGCAATGGTTGTTAAGTGTGAAAAATGGTCCTAAGTCACTTGTTGTTGTTTTTTAAAAAAAACAAGTTTTATTGGTTTTTAAAGACAAACAAAAACAAACAAAACATAAAAACATCCAACTTTCTTTCATAAATGTACAAGCAGTGTGTCGGTTGGTTTACAAATTTTTTGTGCATCCATTTCATAGTCTCAATTACAGTTACATTGCATAATAACTCATATTATCAATCAAAAATTGAATACCCTAGTATCATTTGACTATAATTTTGTTCATTCATACTTTGCGAGATAACTATAATTTACTTAGTTTATTTTATAACAATTCATATAATCCTCCCAAATCTATCCTAAAAACATAACCTAGCAAGAGAAGTTCATATCAGATTTACAAAAAAAGCCATTAAAACACTAAGTCACTTTTTTCAGTGCCGTGGTAACTTCAGGCAGTCACGAAATGAGCCGTTTGTAAGTCAAGGGCTAGCTGAATTTAGGAAATTCTTGAGTTGAATCTGTGGCCGAGGTTTGGGTGCGAATCCAGAATTCCACAAGATTTCCCTCCCCCCCCCCCTCAAGCTTATTCCGGGGCTGACTCGCATCCAGGGAGTTTCTTTGTGGTTTTTCACTGCCTTCCAAGCTCTATTCTTTCTGCTTTGGCCTCACGTTTTGAATGTAATCAATAATTCAAGGGGAACAAAGGCGTATGTTTGAAGGGCTCAGCAATGCTTGTGCCGCCTTGCCTGGGTTACACACAGAGAGGAAAGATGATCGGAAAATGGGGGAGGGAATTACAACGTCTGCAAATTAAGCGGGGAGGCAGCAGTCAAAACAGAGGAATAGTAGAGAAATAGTAGAACTTAAGGGACACGGTGGCTCTGTGGCTAAGACGCTGAGCTTGTCGATCAGAAAGGTCAGCAGTTCGGTGGTTCGAGTCCCACCCCCCCCCTGAAGCCCCCCCCCCCCCCCCCCCCCCCCCCCCGGGGTCCTGCGCCTCGCGCCGACTGCGCGGCTCTTCCTAGAGGAGCCCCTAGACGGAAGCGCATATGTGCACGGGGAACCTTTACTTAGTAGAACTTATCCTGTCAGAACTTATAAAGGAATGGAGTTACAGCGGAAACAGGGGCTGAAAACGAGACTCACGAGGGGGTTCTGTGTGGTTCAGCACACGGATGTTCAGGTGAGCCGTGTGTATCAGCACCTGGACAGAGGTGTAGTGACTGAAAGGTTCCCTCTCGTCCTTTTGACGACAGCTTAGCAGTAGGTTTTGAACAGTAGGTTTTTCACTAAATGAACCTGCTGTAAGTCAAGGACTACCTGTCTCTCCCTGGCTCATATCTCTCTTAGAACCTGAGGCCAGTTCTAGATGGGAAAACGTGGTATTTTCTAGATGGAAAGTGTCGTGGCGAAGAGAGAATTCTGAAATTCAAGCTTCGCAATACGGTTTTTCCTGTTGTTCTCTCGTCAGATTGTAAACAGACGCGTTTGGACTTTAAACAAAAAGCGATGTCAAAAACGGGTGTTTTCCCGCTTCTGGAAACCAGCAGCGGAAGGACATGTTGACAGAATGAAGTTTCTGGGCAACTTTAATTGGATCCTGTTCCTTAAGACTCAGCGTCAGGCCCCCGTCCCAGTTTTTGTGGGATAATCAACTCTTCCAGGGATTTGCACAGTCGGTGGCCTTCACTTGTCAAGCATCCTTTCCTCTTTAGCAGAACGAGACAATGGCAGGCCTAAAAAACCATGTATATCAGTTGCATGGCTGCCAATGATGGTTGCCTCACTGGTTATCCCATTTTATCCTACTTTTTATCCGCCTTGGTTTGCAGGGCAAAGGATGACAGCTGCGAGAAACTACAAATCTTGGATAAGTTGTCAAACTGGTGTCCGTCTGTCTATCCATCCATCCTCCATCCTTAATTTATCTATCAATCCATGTCTATCTATATCAAGGGTCTTCAAACTTGGCAAGTTTAAGACTTGTGGACTTCAACTCCCAGAATTCCTGAATTAACATGACTGGAGGAGGAATTCTGGGAGTTGAAGTCCACAAGTCTTAAAGCTGTCAAGTTTAAAGAACCCTGGTCTATATATTCGCCCATCCAATCATCCATCTATCCATCTGTATATAGCCCATCCATTTCTTTGTCATCCCTCCCTCCCTCCCATCCTCCCCTAACTTATCTATCCATCCATGTCTGTCTGTCTATTCATCTGTCTAACTATCCATCCATCCATCCATTTTTCTATATAGAAATGGATGGGCTATATATTCATCAATCCATCCATCCCTAACTTAACTATCCATCCATGACTGTCTGTATATTCATCTGTCTAACCATCCATCCATGATTCCATCCATCCATCCATCCATCCATCCATCCATCCATCCATTCATCCATCTACTTACCTCACTCCATCCATATCTATCTGTCTGTCTGTCTGTCTGTCTGTCTGTCTGTCCGTCCGTCCATCCATCCATCCATCCATCCATCCATCCATCCATCCATCCATCCATCTATCTTCCTATCTATCTTTCTATCTAGCTATCTTCCTATCTATCTATACTGCCATCCGTCAGAAATGGTGTAGAATCTCCTGCTTGGGCAGGGGTTTGGACTAGATGACATACAAGGTCCCTTCCAACTCTCTTAACCTGTTATCTCCCTACCTACCTCTACCCCCATCCCATCGCCCTCTCTCTCTCCCTCCCTCCCTCTCCCTCTCTCTCATCATACCATCAAAGCTTCATTAGAAGAAGACTTGCCTGCTGCTGAGTCCACGTCCTTTCCATGGACCATCACCATGAGTGAATGAATTGAGTGGGGTGGCCACCTACCATTTTGTAAAAAAAAGAAAAAAAAGAAAGCCAGCTTTGGAGTATTGCACTCAAGAGAACAACTGAAACATCCCCCAAAATCTCAGCTATCCCGTATTCTCTCAGGACAGCCTTCCCCTCTGAGCAACCAACAGAGAGAAGGCACCGCTGCCACCCTTAAAAAAACAAGCACGATCGAAACTTTTGAAACCATGTCGAAAACCTGCTCAAATGCCCCGTAGGCATTGGAGATGGTGGACGAGGAAGTAAACAAGCCTTTAGAGTCCGGGTAGCCATGAAACAAAGGCATTAGCCGGATCAGTTTTGGAGACCATAGGTTTGTTTTGCTCTCTAGCTGGTAAATGAAGGTTGATTTGGTTCAGAGCCAAATAATATATTGAAGCAATTTCATGCCTCATGAATTATGGAAGAGAATGTGCGCGACGTGGCGTTTTTGCAACACGGCTATCCTGGCTCTCTCCCACCCACCCACTCTTTCTCCCAAAGATGGTTTAATCCTTGGCTGACAACAAAGTATCCCAGCAGGGCCCAAAAAGCCTCCAGACCCATTCTTGCAAAAATGGAAGGAATTCCAAATATGAAAACCCCCTTCCACCCTCCTTTTTTTCCCCCGATTTCAGTTGATCTGACTGTCTCCCACCCCACTTTTTTTTCCACTTTGCCAAGAGTCTCAGAGGGAAGCCAAAAATGCTTTGATCTTAACCCTTCCACGGTGATCCCTGCTTGCAGAAAACAAAACCTTTTTTTTAATTTTCCATGACGGAAGAGTGTCTCTAATTCGCAATGCGTTTTAACATTCCTTCCATTGCAAATGGTGTTTTGCTAGTTCTTTTTAAAACACACACACACACACACACACACACACACCAACAACCCTAGAAAGAAACTCAACTGAAACCATCTGTATTTTTAGGGGAGGAAAAAAAGAGAGAGAAAAAGATGGAACGGTTTTGGTTTCTTTGTTTACTTTCAACCGCTTTCACTTGTGAATTTTTCAGGCCTCGGGCCTCCGGGGGCAAACAATTTGAGGAATGCCAAGGGCCAGACAAAGACCACAGCTAATTTGCATGTTTTCCTTGCACGTCATTAACTAAATCTACACTCTTTTAATAGGCTTAGCAAAAATGCTGGTTGGGGGACACCCCTGCCCCCGGGCGTTTTGCAAAAGCTGGCACAGTTGCTGTGTTAAATCTGTTCGGGTAGGTAGTGCGGCACACAATGCCCGTTAAGCAGTTTATTTTATGCATACGTTATCGATCCCCTGGATTGGGTGCCTCAATCAAGACACCCTTGGATCCAGAGCAGGCAGTCCTCGATGTACAGCAATTCGTTTAGCGACTGTTCAAAGTTGCAACGGTACTGAAAAAAGTGTTCTGACCCAGGCTTCCCGAGACTGTAATTAAGCACACGCTTAGCTAAAACAACTCTTGTTTTATTTCAGTGCTGGGAATTATGTTCATTCCCAGCCCGTGATGAGTCCCAAACAGTCCCTTGAGATAAGCACCCACCTTTCTTTCCTTTGAACTGCTGCCAACAACTAAAGTGCCAAATTAACTATAAAAAACCAACCAAAGTACAAAGTCCACACAGAGATTCAAGGTTGAATCTGAACAGAGCAAACGACTTTGCTTCCTGTAAAGGTTTCATCACCTTTGTCTGTCCTTTATACTTTATGGGAGGGGCAATCACCTCCAAGCTTTACTCCTGAGTTGCCCCTTTTGTCTTAGCTGCTCTTGCCTTCTGGCAGCTCTACGCACATGCACAGTGGGAACAGGCTCCCCTTGTTCCTCTGCCTTGCTACTGCCAGACTCTGGAGGCTCTGGAGTCAGCATAAAACTCCCAGATGGTCCTGGCTCCATCTCTGCATCGGATGCAGGACCCTCGTCCGAGTCCTCTCCAGACTCCCTGACTGGTCCCCATTCTTCCCCACTGTCCGATTCCGCTGCCGTCTGCACAGGCTGCCGGAGAACCACAACAAAAAGTGACTTATGACCATTTTTCACACTTAGGATGGTTGTAGCATCTCCCTGGTCATGTGATCAAAATTCAGACGCTTGGCCACTGACTCCTATTTATGACGGGGTCACGTGATCCCCTTTTGCAACCTTTTGAAAAGCAAAAGTCAAACATTAAAACATTTGCTCATGAGTTTTGCCTCATTTTATGACCTTTCTTGCTACAGTCGCTAAGGGAATCACTGCAGTGGATAAGTTAGTAACCCGGTTGTTAAGTGAATCTGGCTCCCCCCACTTGGACTTTGCTTGCCAGAAGGTTGTAAAAGGGAATCATGTGATCTGGGGGGCACAGCAATGGTCATAAGTATGAACCCGTTGCCTTGTATCCGAGTTTTGATCACATGACCACGGGACGCTGCAACGGTCGTATGTGTGAAAAACGGTCCTTTTAAGTCACTTTTTTTCAGTGCCATTGTAACTTGTCACTAAATGAACTGTTGTAAGTCGAGCACTACCTGTCGTCATGAGAAGCAAAGGGCTTAAAATTCAGTATACGCCAGAGATGTTTTTGTTAGGAATTTTGGAGAAAAATGTAAACAAAGTTGATACCTACTTGATTATACATATAATTACTGCAGCAAGAATAACATTTGCCCCAAACTAGAAAGCCAGAGAAATACCAAGTGAGGATGCTTTGATTGAGAAAATGTTACATTGCGCCAAAATGGATAGACTAACATTAGAATTGAAAGAGCGAGATGAACTAGAATACTATAAAGTGTGGAATAAATTTTATAAATGGAGGGGGCATGAAAGGGTGTTCATAGAACTTAAATAAGTAAAGAATGTGATGTAAAGGTACAAAAGTTAAATGGAAATTATGATGTATAAAGATGTATATAATTGTATAAATATCTTCTTATTTCTAACTGTAAAGAGAATGGACAGAAACGTATGTCAAAGAAGAGATACCACGTTCACTGTTTTTAAAGTTTATAATCAATAAAATTTATAAAAAAAATAAAAAAGAAGCCAAGGAAATAGGTAATGGGAAAGATGAGAAGAAGAATAGGTGAATAACAGGCCTAATAGGTGGTTTGACATCCTGGGGCAGAGAAAGTGTTGTGGAAATTAGTTGTTTAGCAGAATAACAGAGTAACAGAAGGGACCTTGTAAGTCATCTAGTCCAGTGGTCGCCAACCAGTGGGCCAGGGACCACTGGTGGTCTGCAAGAAAATTTTAGTGGGCCGCAGAGAAATGTCATCCCCAAAGCACCCCCCCCCAAGCAATTAATCCAGGCTGCACGGGAACACAAGGCTGCGCCGCCCACATGGCCCATGGGAACATTTTACATTTTACATTTGATTTGATTTGTCACTCGCTTACAAGATACACGTATGAGAATAAATATAGTTTTGAATACATGAGATAGATACTTATAAGAAAAATAAAAAACAATAGGACAGGAACGGTAGGCACGATTGGTGCGCTTATGCACGCCCCCTACAGACCTCTTAGGAAGGGGGTGAGGTCAATAGGAGACAGTCTAAGGTTAAAGTTTTTGGGGTTTGGGGAAGAAACCACAGAGTCAGGTAGATTATTCCAGACATAGACCACTCTGTTGCTCAAGTTGTATTTTCTGCAGTCACGTTTGGTGAGGTTAACCTTGAGTTTGTATCTATTGTCTGCTCTTGTATTGTTATGATTGAAGCTGAAGTATTCATTTGCAAGTAGGACATTGCAATGTATGATTTTATATACTATATTTAGATTGGACCGGAGGCAGCGTAGTTCTAGGTTTTCTAGGTCTAGATTTTCAAGTCTGGTGGCATAAGGTATTCTGCAATGAGTAGAAGAGCGGAGAACTCTTCTTGTGAAATATTTCTGGACTTTTTCAGTTGTGTTAATATCACATACGTAATGTGGGTTCCAGACTGATGAGCTGTATTCAAGTATAGGTCTACCAAATGTTTTGTATGCTCTAGTTATTAGTGTGATATTACTAGAGAAGAAGCTACGTAGGATTAGATTAACAACTCTTAATGCCTTTTTGGCTATGTAGTTACAGTGGGCTCTAGCACTTAGATCATTAGAGATGAGTACTCCAAGGTCCTTGACAAAGTTTGGATCATCAACAAGGTCTTGACTATTTAGCTTGTATTTTATTTTCTGATATTTTTTGCCAATGTGTAGGACAGAGCATTTATTTGTTGAGATTTGAAGTTGCCATTTGTTTGACCATTCTGATACATAGTCAAGATCTTTTTGAAGGGTAGCAGTACTGTCTGTGGTGTTGAATAGCTTTACATCATCAGTGAAGAGAACGCAGTTGCTCTTAATATGATCACAGAGGTCATTTATGTAGAGTATGAAGAGAGTTGGTCCTAAAACACTGCCTTGGGGACACCACTGTTGACAGGTACAGAATTTGATAGGACGCTCCCAATTTTGACCATTTGTTGTCTGTTTGACAGGAATGCTTCTATCCAGTTATGTAGGTGTCCAGAGATACCATAAGATTTTAGTTTTAGTAGTAGTTTGTCGTGTACCACTGAATCAAAGGCTTTAAAGAAGTCTATGTAGATTGCGTCTATTGCTTTGCCCTGATCGAGTTGTATAGTCCATAGGTTTTTGCCGGGTAAGAGTTGCACATTACAGGATAGTTTTTTTTCTGAAACCAAATTGTTTATTAGAGAGTAGGTTGTTTGTCTCTAAGTGGAGGATAATGGATTGGTTAATAATTGATTCCATGACTTTACAGGTGACGCAGCATGAAGAGATTGGTCTGTAATTTTAAACTGGGCTGGGGTCTCCCTTTTTGAAGATGGGGATGACTGTGGTTTGTGACAATAGTTTTGGCAAGGAGCTGGTCTGAAAGATTTTTCAAAGATTATGTTTAGAGGTTCTGCTATGGCAGTGGATAGCTTTTTTAAGAAGTAGGCACGTATTCCACCCGGTCCAATAGATAGGGATGGTTTTAGATTGCGCAGTGCTTTTTCAACATTGTCTTCTGTAAAATCAATATGTGTTAGATCATTGTAGTTGTCTGTGGTTCGACTAGGAAATACTGGGCTTGATCCATTGCTGTTTACAAATACTGAGCCAAAGAATGTGTTAAAGAGGTTTGCTTTGATGGTGTCGTCATTGCAGTCTTCGCCATTAGGTCCTTTCAGGGGTAGGATGGACCTTGAGTCTTTTAGTTTGTTGTTTACAAAATTGTAGAAAGCACGGGTGGAATTGGTGCGTAGAAGGTTTTCTTCTTGTTTAATGTGATAATTGGTGCATTCAGTTTTTATCTGGTATCATAGATTTTTGTATCAGCTTTTGAAGTTGGCAACGTGACAGATTTGTTTTTTTTTGCCAAAGTGATCTCTTTTTGGATTGAAGCTTCCTTATTGTTATGGGTAATCTGTTTTTCTTGGTTTTGGGAGTTGTTATTGGAACATATAGTTTGATGGCTCTTTTGATTTCTAGTAAGAATATGTTGTAATGGTCTTCAACAGTATTGCATCCAGTGAATAGAAATTGCCAATCAAGGGAAGAGAGATCATTGATTATAAGATCATAGTTGCCTTTTTTGAAGTTATAATTAGGGATTTTGTCGTTGTGATGATTTTTGTGTGGACGTATGTTGAGACAAAAGTCAATCATGTTGTGGTCACTGTTGGAAAAGGATTCTTTAATTTGTATTCTGTAAATTGAATTCAAACTATTGCAGAAGATGAGATCGAGGCAGTTGTTAAGTCTAGTATTATTGGTTACTAGTTGTTCCAGTCCCAGATTTGTTACAGCATTGTAGAAGGTTGCATGTATGTAATACAAAGCTTGCGTCACTTGTATTGCAAACAATACAAGGTAGTGGGAGGGGGAAAAGGGCAGGGGGGGGGGAACTTGCCCCCTAGCCCCATGCACCTGGCCTGGCCACTAGGCTGCTTCTTTCCGCTTCTTTCTTCTTCTGCTTTTGGCTGCACACAAGGAAAGCAGCGAAAGTCTTTCTTTCTCTCCCCCAAACTCCACCAGAAATGAGTCTTTGGGACCCTGCAAGGCCTCCTGCTGCAAGAGGCTGCGCTGGCGCAACAAGTCTCACACAGACTCATTTCTGGCGGAGTTTGGGGGAGAGAAAGAAAGACTTCTGCTGCTTCTGCTGCTTTCCTTGCATGAAGCCAGAAGTCTCTCTCTCTCTCTCTCTCCCCCTGAGAACGGAGCTGGAGATGGTATCCTGCGATCCCAAATAAAGAATGATCGATTGGTAGGAAAACGGGGTGGGGAATTTTCCTGCAGACTTTTGGGGGGATTTTCCCAGGGTCTCTGGTCCACGGGATTTAAAATGATGAGTTTGGTGGTCCCTGAGATACAAAAGGTTGGTGATCCCTGCCCAAGCAGGAGACCCTACACTACACAATTTCTGACAGATGGCATGATGGTGGCGGGGAAAACTGTCTTCGTGTCTGCTTGTTTTGATGTTCAGTGCCCTTTAGCGGTGATTTGTCTGGCTTAGCCACAGAAAATTTGGCCTCACTGGGCGTACGCCGAGGACTACTTATACAATCAGCGATTGGGCTTTAGTGTTGTACAGTGAAGGTTGACTTGGACGGAATTGATTTAACCCTAAATCAGAGTCCTTTGAGATTAGCTAATCGGATCAATACCCCCTTCTCCCCCCGCCCCGTATTTCTACAGAAGATTAATTCACTCTTATTCACCCGCTGAAGCGTATTGTTGAAAACGGGTTCTTTGTGTTACAATTGTAAAATGGAAATGCCTTGTTTGGTTCCAGTGTCTACAATGGAGAGGTGGACGCATATGCATGCAAATCCCTACATCCAGAGAGGCGTAGCTGGATGTATGAACATCACGTTGCTGTCTTTAATTCTTTGCTTCCGGCTAACAACTGCTGTAATCTTATTTTTTGCAGAACTCTTCATCATATCGCATGGAGCCCATCTCAGGTTAGAAAGTGGATAAGGTAAGAAGACGGATTATCTTGCATTTATGAAACTCGTTAGAGAAAGAATCTGGCTTGGGGAAGTCTTTGCTATCTCTTTACTAGCAGGAGTTACAGTATTTTCTTTTTTCTTTTGATTCTGCTTCTTCTAATAAAATAACACACAATCTGGTTGTAGTGTTTCTGCTACCACTTCCCAGCTTGGTTTTAAGAGACGAAGGTGTGGAGCAAATTTGGGCAGTTTTGTATTTGTCTGTGCAAACACAATCAGCTATTATTATTATTTTTAAAATGGTCTCCTAGGGATTTTAGCCTACAGCTTCAGATCTTTGGTAGAATAATTGTAAAGTCTATTGTGGAATGCTGAGTATTTTCCTATATCCCTTCCAAATTAATATTTTCCTATCTTGGGTACTTTAAGACAGGTGGGCCTCAACTCCCAGAATCCTCCATCAACATGGCCAATATTGCTTGGAATTCTGGGAGTTGTGTGCCCAGTTTCTGCAGCAACAGCTATTGTAGAACTAAATATTTTCATATATACTCTTCAAATCAATGTTTCTAAATCTTGGCAACTTTAAGATGGGTGGACTTTAATAATTGGCTGAATAATAGAAATAAAGATAAAGGAAATAAAAAAATTATGGATAAAAGTAAATGAGTGTATATAAAAATGTATCAATGTAGATATTTATATGAGATATGTAGAATAATTTGTATAATAATGATGGCACAATACTGTTAAAGTCAAGATTAATGTGTGTTAAAGGTGAAAAAGAACAATAAAATTATTTTTAAAAAAAGATGGATGGACTTCAACTCCCAGAATTCCCCAGCCAGTTGAGGAATTCTGGGAATTGAAGTCCACCTACCTTCAAGCTAACCAGATTTAGAAACAATGCTCCAGGAAACTCCCTTCACCTTATCATCTAGCTTTCCTGGAGCCAGGGCTTTTGAATGAACAAACACAGAGAGCCAGATCTTGGAGAAGAAAAACTGTCTGGAGGGCCAACAATTTAGGAGCATTTTTCCAAATAATAAGCTGAGCATAATGAAAGGTAAAGATGACAGCTAAGGCATCAAGATGTAAAACCTGCATTCACCCACCTTACATGTGAATCTGTTCCTGGTTTGAAGTAGTTCCGAAGGATTCCCAATTTTCATTATGTAGGGATTTGGCGCTGATTGTAACCCTGTTGGGTCAGAATAAATACAATCCCTCTAACTCAAGGGTCTTCAAACTTGACAGCTTTAAGACTTGTGGACCAACTCCCAGAATTCCTCCTCCAGTCCTGTTGGCTCAGAAATTCTGGGAGTTGAAGTCCACAAGTCTTAAACTTGCCAAGTTTGAAGACCCCTGCTTTAGACTTCTGACAACAACCAATCAAACATGGCAGCTTTAAAACTTGTGGACTTCAACTCCCAGAATTCTTCCTCTGGTCATGTTAGCTCAGGAATTCTGGGAGTTGAAGTCCACAAGTCTTAAACTTGCCAAGTTTGAAGATCCTTGCTCTAACTCAAAGTCCAAATTGATGGATTCATAGGAGCTGCTAGTTTATTTAGTGTTAAACTTGATAAGAGTTTTTGGCATTCAGTGCACGGGGCAGCATGTTTTTAGTTGGTTTCTGCTTTATTGAATTATACAGATCTAGAAAATAGGAGGCTTGAATAACTGGGATTAATGTGGTGTGAATGCATCTCGTTTTTGAGCATTGAACAGTGTCTGCACCGATTTAAAAATGTTAAATCTTACTGGCTTCCACTGACATTTGGCAGCGTGTAACATTTAAATTTAATCAATAGCAGACCCAATAACATGACAACAAATACAAGGTCGTACCAACAGAAAACAATGGTGCTGCACATTTCGTTCCTGATGGAAGAATCGCCGAAATGCATTTTGTGTTTACCTAGCTTATTTTTCCTCCTTGTTATTTATGCATTTATATCAATTATTTATCTTCTGTCTTTGGGGATAACTCTCTGGCTTACAATCGATATCACCAATTGTAAATAATAATAGAATAAATAATGGATGGATAGATGGGAGGGAGGGAGGAAAAGAAAGAAAGGAAGGAAGGAAGAGAGGGAGGGAGAGAGGAAGGGAAGGTGAAAGGAAAATGAAGGGAAGGAGGGTAGCAAAAACAAGGAGGGAAGACAGGAAAAGAAAGAAGGAAAGGAAGGAAGGAAAGAAAGAAAGACAGACAGACAAACTCTGAAAGTAAAGATTCTGGGATAGGAAAAGAGATAAGCTCAGCTAAGTTTCTGTTTTGATACTTATCTACTATTCTTTCTCTACATTTACTTAGCTTGATTTTATTTTAACCATGGTGCACTTGTGTATTGTTCCCCATTTTGAATTAGAGGGTATAACACCTCAATATTGAAAAGGCAAAATCCATATGTTGCTGAACACACACACACACACACACACAAAGGGCCCATCAGCCCCAGCTTCTGTTCAGAGATAGTCCATCCCTCTTGATAGGTATCTATCATTAGAGTTTGACAACATGGTGTTCAACCGAGGACCTTCTGAAAGGATGGAAGGTTGTAGTTTGAGGGTAGCATTTCTTCGCTTCAAGCATATCTGCCAATCAAAATAGATTCCAGTATTTGCAGTAATGCAAATGTTCTTCATTCTCTTGAGGGAACATGGGAAGAGAGTGGTCTTGTTTAATTCTTGTTTCTTTATTTAGAATTCTTGAATACTTATAATTAATAGCTTATAAAATTGCTGAAACATTTTGAGGTCAGAGCTCTCCAAGTTTCTACTTCTATCCTTGCTTTTGCTTAAAATAGCAAATAGCCGCATCCTTCTGCCCCTGAAAATGACCCATTTGCTTCTGAGTTCTACTCCCACCGGAGGCACAAAGACAGGTGGGTGACCGTCATAGTCATTCCTGCAGCCCCAAGAAGGGGATGAAGGTAAACCCCTCCCAAACTCTTGCCAAGAAAAGTGTAGGAGCTTGGCCAGGTAGTGGCCAAGAGTCAAAACTGATTTAAAAGGAGGGAGGGAGGGAGGAATGGAGGGAGAAAGGAAGGAAGAGAGAGAGGGAAGGAAGGAAAGAAAAAAAGAAGAAAGAAAGGAAAAGAAGTAAGAGAGAAAAGAAAGGGAGGAAGAGTAGGAAGTAGTGAGGGAAAGAAGGTGGGAGGAAGTAGGGAAACAGGGAGGAAAGAAGGAAAAGAAAGAAAAAGGAAGGTAAGAGAGAAAGGAAGGAAGGAAGGGAGAGTAGGAAGCAGTGAGGGAGAGAGGATGGGAGGAAGGAAACAAGCAAGCAAAGGGAAGAAGGAAAGAAAAGAAAGAGAAAGAGAGAGAGAGAGAAAGGGAGGGAAGGAAGGAAGGAAGAGCGGGAAGCAGTGAGGGAGAGAGGTTGGAAGGAAGGAAACAAGGAAAGGGAAGAAGGAAAGAAACAAAAGAGAGAAAAGAGAGAGAGAGAGAGAGAGAGAGAGAACAAAGGAAGGAAGGAAGGAAGGAAGAGGGAAGTAGGGTGGGAAGAAGGAAGGGAGGGAAGAGGAAGGAAGGAAGCAGAGACATAGTGAGAAAAAGGGAGGGAGGGAGGAAGGAAGCAAAGAGATGGTGAAAGGAAGGGATGGAGGGCAGAAAGAAGGAAGGAAGGGAAGGAAAGAAGGAAGGAAAGAAGAGAGGGAAGTAGTGAGGAAGGGAGGGAGGGAGGAAGGAAGGAAAGAGATGGTGAAGGAAGAGGTGGAGGGTGGAAAGAAGGAAGGAAGGGAAGGAAAGAAGGAAGGAAGGAAGAGAGGGAAGTAGGGAGGGAGGAAGGAAGGAAGGAAGGAAAGATGGTGAAAGGAAGGGATGGAGGGCGGAAAGAAGGAAGGATGGAAGGAAGGAAGAGAGGGAAGTAGTGAGGGAGGGAGAGTGGGAGGGAGGGAGGGAGGAAGGAAGGAAGGAAGGTAGGGAGGTAGGAAGGAAGGAAGGAAGGAAGGAAGGAAGGAAGGAAGGAAAGAGATGGTGAAAGGAAGGGATGGAGGGCAGAAAGAAGGAAGGAGGGAGGGAGGGAGGGAGGAATTTGGAGCCTGCTTCAGAACTGCCAGATGGATCCTGGATAAAGCCCCTGATCTATGATCCCTGCATTTTGCACCCAGGGACTTAAGCCAGGAACGACACACCTGCGGTTTTCTTTGGCAGATACCTAAAGCAGACTCCCAGCACCCCTGTACCATACTAAACCCATCAGACAAGGGCTGGCCAGCCATACTTCAGCCAGGCAGGTTGAAAGAGTTGTCTCCTTGTCTCCTGGGACAAACCTACAAGGAGAAGTAAGGCAGTGTTCTAGGACCAACTCTTTTCATACTCTACATAAATGACCTAAGTGATCACATCAAGAGTAACTGCGTTCTCTTTGCTGGTGATGTAAAGCCACAGTTCAATACCACAGACAATACTGCTACCCTTCAAAAAGACCTCGACTATGTATCAGAATGGTCAATCAAATGGCAACTTCAAATCTCAACAAATAAATGCTCTGTCCTACATATTGGCAGAATCTCATCTGCCATCATCAGGCTTCTGTATTGTGTTCTGTATTGTGTTCTGTATTGTATTCTGTATTGTGTTCGTCAGACGAACACAATACAGAAGCCTGATGATGGCAGATGAGATTCTGCCGAAACGTTGCTACAACTTTAAAAGCACAACTATAATGACGTGGGAAAATACCCGAATAAAGCTGAATACCATACATGTATGTATATGTGTATATATCTATATCCATCCATCCATCCATCTCATCTCTCTCTCTCTCTCTCTCTCTCTCTCTCTCTCTCTCTCTTTCCATCTCCATCTATCCATCTCTGTCTCTATCTCTATCTTATCTATCTTATCTATCTATCTATCTATCTATCTATCTATCTATCTATCTATCTATCTCAATCTATCCATCCATCCATCCATCCATCCCATCCATCTATCTATCTCTATCCATCCATCCCATCTATCCACCCATCTCCATCCATCCATCTCCATCTCCATTTTGTTTTGGTGAAAACTCAAATAAAATTTATTAAAAAAAAGAAAAGAAAAGAAAAGCGATAAGCCTGCTTGGGTGGGTTTCATGAAGACCTTTCCTCCTTGTGCAAAACTTTCTGACTATTCCCCTCTCCCTCCGAGTCATGTTTGAAAGGTATGTTGGTCCAAATACCAGCAAGGTTTTCTCTGTTCCTGAATTACTTCTGCTTTGAAATCAGAGGGGGGGGGGGGGATATTTCCTCCAGGGAACTTCAGCTGGTTGCTATAGCTACCGGTTCACAGTTCTGGCATCTCAACTTTTGAACATAAATAGTTAAATATAATTATTCCCTGTAATGTCTGGAGATAAGGTTGCTTGGAAATGTTTCCTCTCTTGGCTAGCTTAGACTTGCATCCCTGTGTCCCATATTTTTCTGTTTTTAAATGTGGGATATATGCTCCAATTCCAACAAAGCGCAGTTGTGGAATGAAAAAAAACAAAAAAAACTCCACTAGATAGATAAGTAGCTTTTAAAGTTTTCCAGGTTCTTAAGAAAGAAGAGAGAGGAATTTTATGGAGAATGGAAATCAATTTGAGGTATGGTTCATAAGTAAAAAGATTGGTGGGGGGGAAAGATTAAGGACTTTTGATGGAGGATGTTTTGACGTAGGTGTTTTTTCATTCATCAAAGCCAAACACATTCTTAAATGTGCGATTGTAGGATCCCTCCAAGACCCTCTCGGGAGTCTGCAAAAATCAAAACCATTTGCCCGATTTTGAAGATATTTGCACAATTTAAAACAATGTCAATCTTCTCATTATTGTTTCTTGCAATATAGTTTTTTTTTAATTTTTTAGAAAAACCTTATATATTATTATTACTGTTGTGCTTGGATGCACAGTCAGACTGGATCTGGCATTTTTGTCCACCTCTCTAGTCTTTCCCAAGCACCTGGGACAGGTAGATGTTGTTATTCGGTGTTGTTGTTGAAGATCTCCTTGCAGGATGAGTTACCTATTCCAGGCGAAGCTGCCTTTTGCAATTGACTGGTGGTGGTTTTGTCAATGACAGTCATCATCTTCTTTTAATGACCCCATAATCCCTTGGGGTTTAAACGAAACGAATCAAGGAGAGAAGTAACCTAGAACTAAGGAAAAATTTTCCGAACGGTGAGGACAATTAAATCAAAGGAGCAGAAGTTGGAGGCTTTTAAGAAGAGACTAGACAGTCATTTGTCTGAAATGGATATAGGGTTTTCTGCTTGAGCAGGGGATGGACTAGAAGACCTCCAAGGTCCCTTCCATCTGAATTATTCTGAGCAATACTTCAATTAAAAAACCCAAAACAGATCGAGGCTATGGAAAGAAACCAGGTTTTTAAGACAATGGGGGAATCTTCCAAATAGGCCAATGCTTTTCTACCAAGGTGAGACAAAATAAACCTAAGAGTATAAATTTCCTGACGGCTAGAACAATTAATCAACAGAAGAGCTTGTCTCTGGAAGTTGTGGGTGCTCCATCCCTGGAGGCTTTGAAGAAGAGACTGGACAGCCACTTGTCTGAAATGGTCTAGGTAGGGTCTCCTGCCTGAGCAGAAGGTTGGACTAGATGACCTCCGCGGTCCCTTCCAACTCTGTTGTTCTAATTCTCCTGTTGCCCTTCCTTGGCTGCATGCTGGATCCTCCTAAAATAGACTGGAGGAAGAGTGGGGGTGGGGGGAAAGCCTCAGGATTCCCTCTTCAGGGAAATCCCAGTGTCTTCTCAGCTGCAGGAGAGATTCAGCGCCGCCGTATTAATTACACAATAAAGAGAGAGAGCTTGACATTTTTCCAAAATCTGTATGGCATGGTCTTGTGGTTTTGTTTTGTTTGGATCACTTCTATCGATTGTTGCAAAGGAAGGGGGATGGAGACCGAATGCAGACGGGGAGAAAATTGGACTCTGATCAATTCTGATTTCGTCTCCCCTTCCGTTTCCTAAGGGGGCTTCTTGGTAAGCCAGATATATAGATGTATATATATTTTTCTCAGGGATTGCCTGAGATGCAATTATTCAAATTGAGAGCAGAATGACCCAACCCAGTGTGATTAATTATATGTCTGCTAATTGCATACTTGGGGCTTCCCTATTATCTGAGGTAATCTGCAAGCCTCCAAATAACTCATTTGGTATAGCTCCCATTTCATTTCAGTAATTATTGATTGTGTTGGTGGTAAAGTCACCTCCTCGTTCTGAAATTCCCCACCCAGCAGCTGAGAAGAAAGCAAAGTTTGGATCTACAAAGGGACTTTGTAATCACAGCTATTCCTCCTCTTCGGATCAGAACTTGTGTTGCTAAGCAAGGCAATTAAATGAGTCACACCTGAATTTATGACCCCCCCTTTTTTTTGCCAGGGTTGTTAAGCAAATCAATTCAGTTGTTCAAGTGAATCACATGGTCCTTAAGTGAATCTGGCTTCCACCATTGAGTTTATTCTCAGAAGCCAGGTGGGAAAGTCACAAATGGCAATCACACAAACCGGGGGCATTGCAATTGTCAGAAAAATGACTGCATTCCCACTCACGCTAGTAATACTATTACTAAATTTGCAGATGATACAACAATGGTGGGGACTCATCTCCGAGAGGGATGAGTCTGCCTATCGAGATGAGGTGGACCGGTTGCTTTCATGGTGAGGAGACAATAACTTGGTCCTCAACACTAAAAAGACCAAGGAGCTTATAATGGACTATAGAAGGAACAGATCAGACATCCAGCCCTTGCTTATTAATGGAGACTGAGTGGAGCAAGTAGCCAGTTTTAAATTTCTGGGTGTTACCATAAAAGAGGACCTCCAGGGTGCTCACATTGCAGCACTGGTCAAAAGGGCCCAGCAGATATTAGACTACCCGAGACTTCTCAGAAAACAACAACTGAATGAAAAACTGCTGGTGACCTTTTACCACTGCACCATAGAGAGCATCTTAACTTGCAGCATCTCTATAATTGATGTTATCTAGTTTGATAATGAAACATCTGCATGACAACCAAGCTAAGAGAGCAGTCCTCCTTCTCCCCCCCTCCTCCTCGCAAACCACTCTCCCTTCTATAACTGATGATGTTATCTAGTTTGATAATGAAACATCTGCATAAGACAACCAAGCTAAGAGAGCACCAAGGACCCCACAGTCCTCCTTCTCCCCTCCTCCTCCTCGCAAACCACTCTCCCTTCTATGACTGATGATGTTACCTAGTTGGAAAATGAAACATCTGCAAAAAGACAACCAAGCTCAGAGAGCACCAAGCATCCCATAGTCGTCACCTTCCTCCCTCTCCCTGCAAACCCCTCTCCCTTTCAGCCCTGATGATGTTCCCTAGTTGGGTAATGAAACATCTGCAAGGAAAGAACCAAGCTCAGAGAGCACCAAGGACCCCTCATTTTTCATCTCAGTTTGGACCATTTCAGGCTTCTGGGTGGATTCTCCTCCTAGATTCAGGGAACAGCATCCTTTCTGGCCACTGTAGCTAAGCAGGAGTATGGAAGAAAAGAATGACACATTTTCACCTTGACCACTGAGGCAGATAATTTGGTTTTACCCAGATGTTTTGCTTCAGTGAAATTGTTGAAGGCCAGGGAAACAGGGTATTTGGAGGTGGCAGGAAGGCTCAGAGAATCACAGCTTTGCTGGGCTTTGTTGAAACTTATTGTAAGGGCTACTGCCTCAAAAGCTTGATAACAGGAAAGGACACACTCCCCACCCCCAGACTTAGCCCAGACCTAGGAAATAATTTGTCTGTGTCCATCCATCCAGAAACATTCCATGTTTGCTAAATGATGGCAGCCTCCAAGATTTCCCAAACAGTCTCCTTGGTGTGATAAGTCAGAATATTTCTGGGCAGCTATATCTTGTTTTGGCGTGAAGGTCCCTAGCCAATGGGAGATGAGCCAACAATGTTTGAAGGCCTTCTAGTCCTTCAACCTGCTTTAGAAGGAGCCAACACCTGCAGAAGAAGAGGGAAGTGGGGTAACCAAATGCAGTAGTCACGGAGTAGACTCCTCTAGAGATGTTCTCAACCCAAGTTTTGTTTCCCTGCCTTTAATCCTTCGAGTAGCTATCCAGGGTGCTGAACTAAATCCAGGTATCTCCAGGGCTTTGTCATTGCTAGTGCTGTCCAGGGTGCTGAATATCTCCACCTTTCTTTTGCCTCTTCTTTCTTCACTCATCCCCTTCCTGGGATGGCCAATGTTAGTGGAAGGTGCTCTTCTGTGTGCCTTTCTGCGATTTTGCTTTTACTTTTAATTTAAATCAGCGGCTTTTAATGGTTGTTGTGTATATTTTATTATCTATGCAGCTCAGAGTCACTATGTGAAGCTGTACCAATGTGATAGAGATAGTGTTGGGTAGATGGGTAGATAGATGATAGACAGATAGATTTCAGTGGATCAGATCAGCAAGTTGGAAGTGAGCACCATCAATTGTTTTTTTTTCCTGGTATTTCATTTGTGTTTGAATAATTTTTGTTTCTGCCATTGTATTCAAATTGCTCCAGTTTGGAGTCAATTCACAGTCCAGGTTGCCACGAAACAGTGAAATCTAGATAAAGTCCAGGCTTTATCTGACTTGTCCTACGTCAGTGCTAGTGGTGGGCAGATTTAGTTTTTCTTTTCTTCCTGTCACACCCCTATGTACGCTACAGTGGGACCAGAGAATATTTGTTTAAAAACCAAAACAGTCTTTTCAGCTACAATCACTTGGGAAGGAGCTCTAGTGTTGAAAACGATCTTTTCAAAAATGCAATCATCAAGAAAATTAGAAGGCAAAGGAGAATAATAAACCTGGTCCGGCAATAAAATCTTAAGTCCTGATCCTTAAAAAAAGAGAAATTTCTGTAGCACGTTGATCCCTAGCCATTAGCAGAAATCACCAGGAGCTCAAGAGACCACAAAAGACAGAGCACATGGCTGGGGTCACTCTGCTTTGCATTTTTCTAGTGTTTTTTTTTTCCTAGAGAAATATGTCACTTGTCAGTACCTATTTTTTCTTACCCCTCTGCAATTCTGAGTTAAAAAATATAGATTTCATACAACCTCAGTGAAACTTATTTGCTGTTATGCCAGTTAAGTATTCAGACTTGTTCCATCGATACGAGTGACATAGGTTTACAACATTATTATTATTTTTTTCTCATGCACAATCACCTAGGGATGCTGAAAATTGAATATAAGGTCTTGTCTTGGCCAGCTACATGGTTTACCATTGTTCCAAAACTCTCAGTTCCGTATGCAAGATTTTTTGTTTGGAAAAAAAAAAAAAGAGAGCATTAATAAACGTTTCCTCTGGCTTGCAATCCCTTGATTTAAGCACGTAAGATTAAGACCTGTAAAGACTTAAACTGCTTTAGAGAGAGTTTCCTCTTGTGCAAATGATTGCTCATAAAGGTCTCGTCTCATTCTTATTTTTTTTTCCACAAAAAGCTTTAAAAACAGCCCTTCAGGGGCTTCTATCCATGTTTTTCCCCTGGTTCTTACACAGCTTGGAAGCGAGCAATTGCCATGACAATCATACCAGTTGTGAGAAAAGGGAAACTGGCAGTGAGTAACTAAAACATCAAGTATGCTTGGACGAGCAGAATTGTCCTGCGCATTGTTCTGAGTTGTTTTAGATACTGATTCTAGCACTCCAGGTAGGCAGGAGATGAGAAAGGGAGGGGGAAAAAACACTACAGGGAAACAGCATGGAGCCCCTGAAATTGTTTCTGCCTGCATCTATTTCTCAATTTGCCATAAATCAGGCTGCAGCAGGTTTAATATGCCCCCAATAAAGGACGGAGAAAGTTCTGCATCGAAGCCCACTTTGGAAAATATTTTTTGGGGGCGGAATTGTCCATTTGACCTTGGGGAAAAAAAACAACTTGGAAAAATATTTCTTCAGGATTTGCAAGCCCACCGGAGAAGCAACTCTTAACCAAGATGGGTCATTCTATTAAGGGATAAGGTTCTGCAGTGAAGCTGGGTTTTGAAAATAGAACCTGGGATGGACAACTGGAGAAAAACCAGCAGAGCCTTCATTCTCAACACCGCCAAGACATCGCAAAATATTTTAAGTCAGGGGAGGAGAAGGGACGGGCAAGATGCTGATGATACGGATAACTCGACTATCTTGAGGGCATCACTAGGACACTCAAGGCTGCGTATCTCTGGTGGCATGTAGTCTGGATCCCCAGGAGGGAGGAGCAGCGTTCCCGAAGACTTAAGAGACAACCAGTGATGGGATTCAAAAACTTTTGCTACCAGTTCTGTGAGCGTGGCTTGGTGGGCATGGCAGGGGAAGGATGTACTGCAAAATCCCCATTCCCTCCCCACCCCACTAACCTGCTTTCCAGCTCCGTTCTCCTGGGCAGGGCAACCAAAGAAGTCCCAGCCGATCAGCTGGGACTCAATGGGAAGCAGAGAAGAGATGGGGGTGGAACCAATCAGAGGTGGGATTTGCCAGTTCTCCGAACTAACTCAAAATTTCCGCTACCGGATCTTCAAAACTGGTCAGAACCGGCTGAATCCCACCTCTGGAGACAACACAGCTTAGAGAGTTTGTGTGAGAGAAAGAGGGTGAAGACAGCTCCTCCATAATAGTTCACCACAGTTTGTGCTTCACGGGGATGTTAACATGCTTGAGTTTGGCAAGATTCCGTCTATAGTGACGATAGAAGAGAAGAGAAGAGAAGAGAAGAGAAGAGAAGAGTTGGAAGGGACCTTGGAAGTCTTCTAGTCCAACCCACTGCTCAGCCAGGAGACACTATACCATTTCAGACAAATGGTTGCCCCATCTCTTCTTAAAAACCTCCAGTGATGGAGCACCCACAACTTCTGAAGGCAAATAGTTCCACTGGTTAACTCTAGGTTGCTTCTCTCCTTGATTAGTTTCCACCCATTGCTTCTTGTCCTACCTGGAGGTGCTTTGGAGAATAGCTTGACTCCTTCTTCTTTGTGGCAACCCCTGAGATATTGGAAGATTGCTATCATGTCACCCCTAGTCCTTCTTTTTACTAGACTAGACATACCCAATTCCAACAACCGTTCTTTATGTATTTTAGCCTCCAGTCCCCTAATCATCTTGGTTGCTCTTCTCTGCACTCTTTCCAGAATCTCAACATCTTTTTTACATGGGGGCAACCAAAACTTGAATAATAAAAAAAACTCTTCTTAGAAGAATTGCAACTTTTTTTTGTTTTTTTTTTTTTTGCAGCCAGACAGTATCTGGTGCTACTGTATAATGTAGGCTTGCAAAGAAGGATAAAAACAAGTGTGGTCATTAAGTGTGTCTAAGTTGGGTTCTTCCTGGTCTGTTGACTCTGAAATCCCAAACACAAGTGGACTAGGCTACAGTGTGAATGATGTCTCTTACTATACTGATGTTCCACATGTTTCTCTTCTTTTATTCCTGCATTACAGCACCACAAAGTTGTGTGCTACACCTTCCTCCCAGCTTTTAACTCGAGTATCGTGACCAGGAGGAATATCTGCTTCCTTCTGGTCCTAGCTTGAAGGGAGATGAAATCTGCCTGTAGCAAAACTCCAGTTCTATCACCTTGGCACCTCTGCGCCCTGAGCAATTTTCCTTTTGGAGAAGACACATTTAAATAGATATGTATGTAAATTGGGCCTCTGCTCTGCTTCAGCTAATCTGCTCCAATGTGTCCACTTTTTCTTTCTTTCTCTCTGGTTTGCAGGACTTTGTCCATTGTGTGTTCTCCGTTTGTTTGTTTCTGCTGGGAAGATTCAGCTGGGAGCAAGTTTGGGCTAGCAGTTAAGGCACCAGGCTAGAAACAGAAAGTCAGCTTGGGTGACTTCAGGCTAATCACTGGGAGACAATGAGTTCTAGTCCTGCCTTTGGCATGAAAACCGGCTAGGTGACTTTGGTCCAATCACCAGGAGACGGTGAGTTCTAGTCCTGCCTTAGCCATGAAAGTCAGGTGAGTGACTTTGGTCCAATCATCAAGAGACTCTGAGTTCTACATCTGGGGTGATTTCCCCTCCTGTTTTTTTTAATAAGCCTGGTTTTTCCATGGAAGAACTGACGGGGTGGATTGCCTGCTTGTTTTGTGGCTAATCTGGTGCAATAAAGGTAGTCCTTGATTTACGCCCAAAATTTCTTTCTGTTGCTAAGTGAGAAATTAGCTCAGTGAGTTTTGCCCCATTTTACAATCTTTCTTGCCACAATTGTTAAGTGAATCACTTTTAAAATTGCACTGAAAGCAATGTAAAGAAACAAAAGAAAAACAATAAAGTACACCCAGCCAATAGATTAATTGACGGTTATGCTGTAACACTAAAACAAAATTAAATTGATATCAATCACTTCCATTTAGCACATGTTTGTTTGAGGACTGTAAATCAAATTGCACATAAAACTGTCTTGAGTTGTAAAATATTATGAAATCTATGCCCAAGGGCATAGATCTATGTCTTTTTTTTCTCCCTCCCTCCTTCCTTCCTTCCTTCCTTCCTTCCTTCCTTCCTTCCTTTCTTCCTTTCTCTTTCTTTCTTTCTTTCTTTCTTTCTTTCTTTCTTTCTTTCTTTCTTTCTTTCTTTCTTTCTTTCTTTCTTTCTTTCTCTCCTTCCCTCCCTCCCTCCCCTTTCTTTCTCTTCTTTTCCTTTCTCCCTTCCTCTCCTTCCTTCATTCCTTCCTCCCTCCCTTTGTTTCTTTGTTTCTTTCTTTTTCTTTCTCTTTCTCTCCCTCCCTCCATTTTCTTTCTTTCTTTTTCTTTCTTTCTTTCTCCCTCCCTCCCTTCTTTCCTTCCTTTCTCCCTCCCTCCCTTTTTCTTTCCTCCCTCCCTCTTCCTTCTTTCTTTTTCTCCCTCCCTCCATTCTTTCCTTCCTTCCTTTCTCCCTCCTCTTTCTTTCTTTCTTTCTTTCTTTCTTTCTTTCTTTCTTTCTTTCTTTCCTTCCTTCCTTCCTTCCTTCCTTCCTTCCTTCCTTCCTTCCTTCCTTCCTTCCTTCCTCCCTCCCTCCCTCCCTCCCTCCCTCCCTCCTCCGATTACTGGGGAGAAAAAGTAACATTTTTTTTCCCAAAAACTGAATATTTCTTCAACCCAGTGCAGGTAAATCCTTGACTTATGACTATAATTAGGACCAGAATTTCAGTGGTTAAGCAAGTCATGCCCAATATTACAACTTTTTCTACCACGGTTTTTAAGCAAACCACTGCCGATTGTAAGTGGAGGACTATGTGTTTTGAAATTTTCAAACTTAAGACAGAGTGGTGGGAGGTAGAAAAAGTAACCACCTGATCACTTAAAAAAAAACATTCAAAGAAGAAGCACAGCAAAGAGTATGGATTTTTTTAAAAAAAGGAAAGGGACAAAGAAAGAAATATGGATTAGTTCAGTTTGATTTGTTTTCTGTACGATTAAGCTGGGTTTTTTCCCCTCTCGGTGCTTAAATTAATGTTTTCAGTTCAGCTTTTAAACATCTGAAATATTTTTAGATCTGAATTGTCTTTATTTTTTTTGGCAAACAGAAGCACTCTGCCCCTGAAATAGCTGTGTAGAATTGGAATTTATCCAGGCCAAGGCTTCAAAAATGACAAAATGTTTTCAAAATAAACCGAACTTCGAAGCTCACCCTTGCCAAAATAGTTATTTTCCCAGTGCAGGGAGAAACACATTTTACATAGGATGCGTTTTCTTTTGTGTTTATTAAAAGCCCATTCCATCCTGCTAAACCTTCGCAAATGGAAGCAATACATATCCGGTGCAAAATATTATCTATATTAAAGTCAGAGTAGCAAATACAGGACACTAGGAGGGGAGAAAAAAAAAAACAAATGGCTTAAGATTTACAGAGGAGGTTGAAAGCCTGGTTTGAGAAATTGCAAAAAATAAAATAAAATAGAACAGTCTTCACAGAATATTATGAGAACACTTCTCCGCCCCACATCTGTACACCTTTATGAATATTACATTTACATATGTAAAATACCCACCGGCAGGTAGTCCTTGACTTATAGCTACTCACTTAATGGCCGCTCGGAGTTACAGTGGCACAGAAAACTGGACTTATGACCAGTTTTCACACTTGCAGCCATTGTAGCATCTTCGTGATCTTCCATGATTCAAATTTGGATGCTTGGCTACTGGTTCATACTTACGACAGTTGCTGTGTCCCAAGGTCTTTTTTGCGACCTTCGGACATGACTCATGTTTATGATAGTTGCAAAGTCCCTGGGAGCACAAAGGCAACACAGTCAGTTAATCAATAGGAGTCCCTTCATTAGCTCCAACTTTGCCCCCAATGTCCTGGTTTCCTTCTGGGCTGGAGAAAAACTCTCCCAGGAGCAGCCTTTAACTATAACAAATCAAGTCCAAAACATGGTCAACAAAAACTGTAACTTTAAATCCAATCCAGGCAAAACGAGGTAATTAGTCCGACAGGATAGGAGCAAGAATTCCAGATGTGAAGGAGCGGCAGTGTAAGATGCCAGGAACACAGATAAGCAAAGACAACACAAGATAAACTCACGTTTGTTCCCAGCAGATGCAGCACTCAGCATGCATCTCTTTTAAACTTTCATTCCCAGGTGTGGCTAATGAAGGGAATCAGGGCCCTTTCCTCCCCCGTAAGCCATGCAACCCACATGCCTCTCTTCTCAGTTCCTCCCTGCGTGCCCTAGGATGAAGAGGGGGGTGGGCCTGGGTCTTCCTCAGAACTCCCTCTCCCTTGTTCTACCTCTCTCTTGCTCTGCCCAGCTGGACTTTGCCCTTCCCCAGCCTCCTCCCCAGCCAATGGAGCCACACTCCCGCTCCCTGTCAGCTGTTTGTCTCCCTTCTGGGATTCAGACTCTGACAGGGGCATGACAAAACCAGGGTTACTCAAACAAGGACCCTGCGAATAGAAGAGCCATTTTCCAACTGGTTTTTAAACAATGTATGGTCTGCAATACATCAGACCAATTGTTGATAGAAAAGATTTCCTCAACACGAAAAGGGAGGGCAAAAGGTAAACCCTTAACTATGGAACCCCCATAGAGCTTAAATTTAAAATCTCAGAAGCAAAGACCCTTGTTTAAAATCTCCTGCGAACCAGCCTCGCTTTTCTGGCGGAGTCCTATCCAATTCTAAATGCCTGCAGAGAAATCTCAATTTCCTTTCCTCGTCCCAGTTTTTCACTCAGGCTAAGAGGCTTTCTTTTAAAAAAAAAAAATTGCATTCTTTTCTTACTTAAGAATTTGGGGATCGCCCTCTAGGGAAAACTGTTTCTGAGCAGTCGACAAAACACAAAGAAGACAACTGTAAAACATTGGGTTGATCAAAACAGCACGAGAGATAAACCAGCAAGTCAACCAGAAATGTCTGCAAGAAAGCAAACAAGTCAGAGAGCACCCAGAACCCTACAGTCCTCCTCCTCCTCCTCCTCCTCCTCCCCTTCCAGCCCTGATAATGTTGCCTAGTTAGGTAATAAAATGCCTGCAAGAAAACAAACAAGATCAGAGAGCACCCAGGACCCTACAGCCCTCTTCCTGCTCCTCCTCCTCTTCCTCCTCTCCCTTTCCAGCCTTGATTATGTTGCCTAGTTGGGTAATGAAATGCCTGCAAGAAAACAAGCATGCTCAGAGAGCACCAAGGACCCTACAGTTCCAGTGGTGGAATTCAATTTTTTTTTACTACCTGTTCTGTGGACGTGGCTTGGTGGGCGTGGCAGGGGAAGGATGTACTGCAAAATCCCCCTTCCCTCCCCACCCCACTATAACCTGCTTTCCAGCTCCGTTCTCCTGTGCAGGGCAACCAAAGGAGACCCAGCCAATCAGCTGGGACTCAATGGGAGGCATAGAATAGATGGGGTTGGCGGGGCCAGTCAGCGGTGGGATTTGCAGGTTCTCTGAACTACTCAAAATTTCTACTACCGGTTCTCCAGAACTGGTTGGAACCTGCTGGATACCACCTCTGCTACAGTTGTTGTCGTCGTCGTCCTCCTCCTCCTCCTCCTTTCCAGCCCTGATGATGTTGCCTAGTTGGGTAAGCGAAACGCCTGCAAGAAAACAAGCAAGCTCAGAGACCACCAAGGCCTCATCCACCAGGCCCATTTCTGTAGGAGCAGAAACAGTAGGCAGAATTTTGATGGCTCGGTCGAGTAAATATTAATTGCCGATCTGAGCCGGTTCTTGCACTGCAAATAATTCACGCGGAGAGGCGTCCTTTGCGTAGCTGTAGTCCCTGTTTACTGAAGCAAGGAGAAACATTGGGACAGTTGGTGATTGGCACACGGTTGTGATGCATCGAGGGAGATTTTTCAAATTATGCCCGTAGGTACCCGAGGTTTCTCTCTCCTTCCCCCCACTTCCTCCTTTTTAAACACCTGTGTTTCTTTTGCTTCATTACCTTCCAAGGTATACCTGGAGAGCCGCAAGTGCCAATTCGTTTTCCCAGACTGGCTAATTTCCAAAGCACATTCATTTAACTGGGCTGCAACCGAGACCTGCATCATCAGCATAGTGCTCTCTCCCTCTCTCTCTCTTGCAAAGTGAGAGCGTTCTCACATAATGTCACTTTGGGGGCAGCAAATGCCGGCCTTGTAATGCCTGAACAGCATGAGGATATTCTGAGGAGAGGAGAAAGTCTGGAGGGATGTTTGCGAAATCTATTCTCGTTTAATAGCCTTGGCTGGATTGTGGAGAAGCCGTGGTTTCTTAAGTTTGGCAAATTGGAGATTTGTGTGGACTTTGACTCCCAGAATCCTCTAGCCAGCTGAGCATCTTGCAAGGTTGAGAAAGAGGAAGGGAGGGAGGAGAGAGAGACTGGGGGGAGGAAAGAAGGAAGGAGAGGGAGAAAGAAAGAAAGAAAAGAAAGGGGAAAGGGGAGGAAAGCAAAGAAGGAAAGGAAGAGGAAGGGAGAAAGAAAAGAATGAGAAAGAAAGAAAAGGGAAGGAGGAAGGAAGGAAGGAAGGAAGGAGGGAGAAAGAAAAAAGAAAGAGAAAGAGGAAAGAAAGAGGAAGGAGATAAAAGAAGGAAAGAACAAAAAGGGAGAGAGGAAGGAAGGAAAGAAGGAAAGGAGAGGAAAAAGAAAAGGAGAAGAAAGAAAGAAAGAAGAAAGAGAAAGAAAGAAAGGAGAGAAAGAAAAGAGAGGGAGAAAGAAGGAAAGAAAGAAAAAAGGGAGGGAAGAAGGAAGGAAAGGGAAAAGAAGGAAAAGGAGAAAGAAGAAAAAGAAAAGAGAGAAAAGAAAGAAAAGAAAAGAAGAGAAAGAAAGAAAGAAAGAAAGAAAGAAAGAAAGAAAGAAAGAAAGAAAGAAAGAAAGAAAGGAGAAATTGAAAGAAAAGAGAGAGGGAGAAAGAAAGAAAGAAAGAAAGAAAGAAAGGGGAAGGAGGAAGGAGAGAAAGGGAGAAAGAAAAAAGAAAAAAGGGAGAGAAGGAAGGAAGGGAGGGAGGGAGGAAAGAAAGGGAGGTAAGATGGAGGAGAGAGGGATAAGAGAGAGGCAGGGAAGGGAGATAGGGGAGGGAGGAAGGAAGGAAGCAAGGAAAGGAAACGCCAAAGGAGACATGTTTTCAGTCTGCCAACACCCGCAGCCATGCCAAGGAAGCACTGGCAAAACAAGAAGGTGCCAAAGCACATTTGGGAGCTAAAAACAGAAACGGCGGCAAGCTCTGAATCACCGCGCAGTGATTTTTCTCAACAAATATACAGTGGGTAGCAGGTGGCCATTATGGGAACATGGGCTGACTCGGAAGAAAAATAGTAGAATGCAAATCAGCGGGAAAAGTTGGGTTCTCTGGAGAAAGACCTAGTGGCCTTCGGGTGCCCCTCCATCCGGGATTCTCAAAAAAATGCCGGAATTCACCAATAGAATTCAGAATTTCCACAGTCTCTGGCAAAATAAGTTTCCTTTTCGAACTATAACCGTGCAAAATGCAATCAAGGGATACAATCAAGATCACGTGAGGTCCTAATACCACTCTACAAAGCCTTAGTGAGACCACACCTGGAACACTGCATCCAGTTTTGGTTACCACACTATATAAAAGATGTTGAGACTCTAGAAAGAGGGCAGAGAAGAGCAACCAGGATGATTAGGGGACTGGAGGCTCAAATATACGATGAACGATTGCAGGAACTGGGCTTGGCTAGTCTAGTAAAGGGAAGGACCAGGGGAGACATGATAGCGGTCTTCCAATATTTGAGGGGCTGCCACAGAGAGGAGGAAGGGGGTCAAGCTATATTCTAAAGCACCTGTAGGCCAGACAAGAAATAATGGATGGAAACTGAACAAGGAGAGATTCAACCTGGAAATAAGGAGACATTTTCTGACTGTGAGAACAATCAACCAATGGAACAGAAGTTGCCTTCGGAAGTTGTGGGAGCTTCATCCCTGGACGCTTTCAAGAAGGGACTGGACTGCCATCTGTCAGAAATGGTGTAGGGTCTCCTGCTTGGACTAGATGACCTACAAGGTCCCTTCTGACTCTGTTAATCTGAATCTATCTAAGATTAAAACCGCACCAAACTTGATTGCAGGAAATACGACTTCAGCAATAGAGTGGTCAATGTCTGGAATACTCTACCCGACTCTGTAGTTTCTTCCCCAAACCCCAAAAACTTTAACCTTAGACTGTCTACTATTGACCTCACCCCTTTCCTAAGAGGTCTGTAGGGGGCGTGCATAAAGCGCACCAACGTGCCTACCGTCCCTGTCCTATTGTTTCTCTTATTCTTTTATTTTTCTTATATGTACCCATTTCATGTATTCACAACTATGTATACATTTATACTTATTATCTTGTAAACAATTGGCAAATGATCAAAGGCCTGGAGGCTAAAACATACGATGAACGGTTGCAGGAACTGGGCCTGGCTAATCTAGTCAAGAGAAGGACCAGGGGAGACTGGATAGCAGTCTTCCAATATTTAAGGGGCTGCCCCAGAGAGGAGGAAGGGGTCAAGCTATTCTCCAAAGCACCCAAAGGCCAGACAAGGGACAACAGATGGAAACTGATCAAGGGGAGATTCAACCTGGAAATAGGAGAAATTGACAGTGAGAACAACCATTGGAACAGAAGTTGCCTTTGGAAGTTGTGGGAGCTTCATCCCTGGAGGCTTTCAAGAAGAGGCTGGACTGCCATCTGTCAGAAATGGTGTAGGGTCTCATGCTTGGGGAGGGAGGGGGTTGGACTACATGACCTTACAAGGTCCCTTCCAACTCTGAGGATCTATTATCTGTAAAAAAAGATGTTCAAAACTTTTGCATGTGAATTAGAGCTGTGCTGTTGGGCACTACTCCTTTCCCAGAAATCTTTGTTTTTAATAGATAAATCCCATTCCAGCCTGGCAGCGATGAAAACCCAGGCTCATTTCGGTTGCAAATGGGCAGCCCCCCCCCGAAAATCTTTATTTTTCCAAACCAAACGAAAGGAAGGTGAGTTATTATTGAAACTGCCGGCATTTTCACATGATTGAAGATGCAGGAAATCGCAGGAAGGGCCTCGGTGGTTGTCAGCGGCGGGCTCTGCAAAGTAATTGTTGAAAACAGATTTAAATTAGAAAGAATCTCTTCTAAATGCTTATTTTTCACTAGAAAGGAAGGAACGGGGAGACACCTCGCTTCCTCGTACTCTAGAGTGGTTGTTGTTGTCTCTAATTCAAAGAAACCCATGGAACTAACTTCATCTATTTAATTGGAAAGAGAGTGGAAAAATCAAGAAATCTCATTTAGACCTAAAATGCTTCAATGCTTCAGAATTAAAAAAAAGGCAGAAAAAGAAACTGAGGAGGGGGAGAAACCAAGAATAGAATAATAGAATCCTAAGGTAGAATAGAATAGAATAGAATAGAATAGAATAGAATAGAATAGAATGGAATGGAATAGAAGGAGAATAGAATAGAATAGAATAGAATAGAATAGAATAGAATAGAATAGAGAAGAAGGAAGGAGAATAGAATAGAATAGAATAGAATAGGGAAGAAGGAAGGAGAATAGAGTAGAGTAGAATAGAATAGAATAGAATAGAATAGAATAGAATAGAGAAGAATGAAGGAGAATAGAATAGAACAGAAAAAAGAAAAGGAAGAAGGAAGAAGAATAGAATAGGATAGAAATGGGAAGAAGAAAGGAGAATAGAAAAGAAAAGAAAAGGGAAGAAGGAAGGAGAATAGAATAGAACAGAATAGAATTATTTATTGGCCAAGTGTGATTGGACACGCAAGGAATTTGTCTTTGGTGCAGAAACTCTCACTGTACATAAGATAAAATAAAAAACATTCATCAAGAATCGTAAGATACAAGACTTAGTAATAGTCATAGGTTACTGTAAACAATCAAATCATACATAGGTTACTAATACGCAATCAAAACATCTTAGGAAAACAAATAAAACAACCTTTCCGGACAAATGTTTGTCTACTAAAAAAAAACCTCCAGTGATTGGGCACCCACAACTTCTATCCCTTTGATTAATTACTTCTTACTGTCAGGAAATTCCTCCTCCGTTGTAAGAAAACCTGAAGCCTCTAAGAAACCTACACCCAGGAGATAACAAAAGAACAAGAGTTGGAAGGGCCCTTGGAGGTCTTCTAGTCCAACCCCCTGTTCAAGCAGGAACCCTATACTATTCCAGACAAATGGCTCTCCAGTCTCTTCTTAAAAGCCTCCAGTGATGGAGCACCCCTCAACTTCCGAAGGAGAGCTCTTCTACTGATTATTTGTTCTCACTGTCAAGAAATTCCTTCTTAGTTCTCCAAGAGGTTGGAGCTCTCTTTAATCATCTTTCTTGTCCTGCCTTCAGGTGCTTTGGAGAATAGCTTGACTCTCTCTTCTTTGTAGCAGCCACTCAAATATTGGAATACTGCTATCCTGTCTCCTCTCCATCTCATCTTCGTTGAGCTGAACATACCTAGTTTCCTTAGCCATTTATTGTAAGATTTAACCTTTGGATGTCTTCTCATCTGCTCTTCTCTGCACTCTTTCTAGGACCTCAATATACCATTGTTCCTCCTCCTCCTCCTCCTCCTCCTCCTCCTCCTCCTCCTCCTCCTCCTCCTCCTCCTCCTCCTCCTCCCTCCTCTATATAAAAGCCAAATACCACTCACACATCATCACAAAATCTCCAGAACCGTAAAGCCTACAAACTTGACATTTGGCACCTATGTTCCTCTTGGCTTCTAGGGGCTCACTAAGAAAGGATTTTTCCATATGACCATCAGAGCATTTAGAGTATTTCCTATATTATTATGATTATTAACATGCTGAGGAGTTCTACTCCCCCTCCCCACCTGAAAAGAAATCTGCTCCAAATGCAAAACACAAGCCGAGGAGAAGAGGTTCAGTTTCACAGCAGCAAGCAGCTTTAGTACAGAACAGTTGAGTTAAGCCACACCCAGGCTCCTTGCTGTCTCCTTCTTGCTCACACAGCAAATACTGTTTCAGTTTCCAAACAGCCCTCAACTCTCTCGCACACTGACTCCTCATTCCCTCCCCACTCTTTGGGGAAGGTTACTGCAAAATCCCCCTTCCCTCCTCACCCCACTATAACCTGCTTTCCAGCTCCGTTCTCCTGTGCAGGGCAACCAAAGAAGACCCAGCCGATCAGCTGGGACTCAATGAGAGGCAGAGAAGAGGTGGGGACGGGGCCAGTCAGAGGTGGGATTTGCTGGTCCTCCGAACTACTCAAAATTTCTGCTACCGGTTCTCCAGAACCGGTCAGAACCGTCTGACTACCACCTCTGCATTGCAGTGATTCCTTTAACAAATGGGGCAAAACTCACTTAGCAGATTTTTTTTCACTCAGCCAACTGTGGCCGTGAGTCAAGGATTGTACTTACCTGTACAATGCGACCACGTTTGTTGGCGCTGCTGAGAACATTTTGCTTCCAAATAACAGACACGCCAAAAGTTGACATAACAACATCAAGGAAAAACCTCTGTGCCAAGTACAAGAGGTGGGAAAATAACGGGAAAGGGAAAAAGGACAGGAAGAAAAGGTCAACTTCGAAGATGGAAATCCGATGGAATCCATACTTTGAAGATGAGTCAGCTTTGAAGAATTTGACATGCTGACTTTGCAGCTGGACTGAAATGAATTCCCACGGTCATTTTTCTAGATCTGATTTTTTTTTTCTTCATGTAAACAGACACCAAAAAATAAATAAATCTTTTTCTCCCCCCAAAAATAATCTCCATTTGCTTGGTTGGACCTCGTTCTGACACTGAATAGTTTCACCATCTGGAGAGACAGAAAGTCAAAGTGATCTTCCTTTTGGGTTAGTTTTGTGCTTGTGTTTTCAAAGTGGAAAGGACTGGCAGTCCTCACAACCACAATTGGACTCATCTATTATTATTGGTACCATCTTCGCATTCTTTTGCCTCCGTTGTTTCTAGTTTCTATTTCTATTTTCTTCTATTTCTAGTTTCTGTTTCTATTTCTAGTCTTTCTATTTTAATATCTTCTCCATTTTTTGATCTTCTCTTCTGCTGTCTCCAGGCCCTGCCACGTCCACTGGACATAATTTCCCCCCTCTTTCTTATTTCAGCTGTTAAGTTTGGGGTGTCCCTGCATTGGGCCCCCAATTTCGGTTGCTAAGTGAGACAGTTGTTAATGTGAGTTTTGCCCCATCTGTCGCGACACAGCCGTTACATGAATCTCTGCAGGTGTTAAATGAGGGACTTGGTGTTTAAGTGAAGTTGGATCACATGACTCCCAAGACACTGCAACGGTCATAAATATGAACCTGTGGCCAAGCATCCGAATGTTGATCACGTGATGACGGGGAGGCTGCGATGGTCGTAAGGGTGAAAAACGGTCCTAAGTCACTTTTTCAGTGCCGTTGTAACTTCAAATGGTCATTAAATGCAGTGTTGATCCAATTCTACAGAGGAATTATTGAGTCTGTCATCTGCACCTCTATAACTGCCTGGTTCGGTTCTGCAACCCAACAGGACAGACACAGACTTCAGAGGATAATTAGGACTGCAGAAAAAACAATGGTTACCAACCTGCCTTCCATGGAGGACCTGTATACTGTACAAGTCAAAAAGAGGGCTGTGAAAATATCTACATACCCCTCACATCCCGGACACAAACTGTTTCAACTCCTTCCCTCAAAACGATACTATAGAGCCCTGCACACCAGAACAACTAGACACAAGGGGAGTTTCTTCCCAAAAGCCATCACTCTGCTAAACAAATAATTCCCTCAACACTGTCCAACTATTACAAAGTCTGCACTACTATTACTGTTAATCTTGTCATCAGTCCTTATCACCCATCCCCTCCACTTGTGACTGTATGACTGTAACTTTGTCGCTTGTATCCTAATGGTTTTTATTGATTGTTTCCTAGTATGATTTGATTGCTTATTATACCCTATGTCTATTATTAAGTCTTGTACCTGATGATTCTTGATGTATCTTTTCTTTTATGAATGAGAGCATTTGCATCTTGTGTGCTTTTATGTACACTGATTCATTCTATTCTATTCATTCTATTCTATTCTATTCTATTCTACTCTCTATTCTATTCATTTTCATTCTATTTCATTCCATTCCATTCATCCATTGTGTTCTATTCTATTCTATTCTATCTACTATTCTATTCTATTCATTCTATAAATTCTATTCTATTCTATTCTATTCTATTCTATTTCTGTTCTATTCTGTTCTCTATTCTGTTCTATTTTCTATTCTATTTCATTCCATTCTTTCATCCATATTCTATTCTATTCTATTCTATTCTATTCTATTCTATTCTATTCTATTCTATTCTATTCTATTCTATTCTATTCTACTTTCTCTATTCTATTCTATTTTCTATTCTATTTCATTCCATTCCATTTCATCCATATTCTATTCTGTTCTATTCTATTCTATTCTATTCTATTCTATTCTATTCTATTCTATTCTATTCCATTCCATTCCATTCCATTCCATTCCATTCCATTCCATTCCATTTCATCCATATTCTATTCTGTTCTGTTCTGTTCTATTCTATTCTATTCTATTCTATTCTATTCTATTCTATTCCATTCCATTCCATTCCATTCTATTCTATTCTATTCTATTCTAAACTGATGGTTGTAAGTCAAGTATCTGTAAGAGGAATGCAGAGATCACGCAGCCTCTTCCTGACCACTATTCTCCCCCTTTGCATCCTGGGGGGGGGGGGGAGCAATTCCTTTCCAGAGTTATTTTCCTTCCCAGAGACATTTGATTCGAGTCATTGGATTGGAGTTATTTTAGGAAGCCAATCTGCCACAGAGTTTTTACCCGAGCCAAAAAGATAAAATCAACAGAAATGCATTTCAGAATGTGGCCAGAATAGCCCCCGACCGAAGTGGACACCCCTTCGTTCTAGAGTCACAGTTCTAGGTAGTTCTCGACTTGCGACTCAAATTTTGAAGTGTCAGTGGCCACGTCTGAGCTCAGGGGAATCTCCTTTTGGGCACTTGGAAACCAGCTCACCCGCATAGGTGTTTGCCGGATTCCATGGTGACAGTAACGGCCGTTTTTGAGCTGTGGTGGCACAGTGGTTAGAATTGCAGGCTAACTCTGCTGATATTGCCAGCAGTTCGATCCTGACTGGCTCAAGGTTGATTCAGCCTTCCGTCCTTCCGAGGTCAGTAAAATGAGGATCCAGATTGTTGGGGGCAAGAGGCTGGCTCTGTGAACTGCTTAGAGAGGGCAGAAAAGTATTGTGAAGTGGTATATAAGTCTAAGTGCCATTGCTATTACTCTTCCTTTTCTCCTTCCTTCCTTCCTTCCTTCCTTCCTTCCTTCCTTCCTTCCTTCCTTCCTTCCTCCCTTCCTTCCTTCCTTCCTTCCTTCCTTCCTCCCTCCCTCCCTTCCTCCCTCCCTCCCTCCCTTTCCTTGGTGTGCATGTTAGAAGGCAGTATTGCATACTAATTCTGCCCATTGCCAGGAGTTCGATTCTCACCTGCTCAACGTTGACTCAGTCTTCCCTCCTTCCGAAGTGGTAAAATGAGGACCCGGATTGTTGGGGGCAATAAGCTGACACTGTAAACCATTTAGAGAGGGTGGTTTCCTTCCTTCCTTCCTTCCTTCCTTCCTTCCTTCCTTCCTTCCTTCCTTCCTCCTCTCCCTCCCTCCCCTCCCTCCCTCCCCCCTCCCCTCCCTGTGCAGTGGTTAGAATGGAGTATTGCAGGCTAACTCTGCTGAATGCCAGCAGTTAAGATTCTCAAGGTTGACTCAGCCTTCCGTCCTTCCAAGGCTGGTAAAATGAGGACCCAGATTGTTGGGGGCAAGAGGCTGGCTCTGTGAACTGCTTAGAGAGGGCAGGAAAGTATTGTGAAGTAGTATATAAGTCTAAGTGCCATTGCTATTACTTTTCCTTTTCTCCTTCCTTCCCTCCCTCCCTCCCTCCTCCCTCTTTCCCTCCCTCCCTGCCATTGTTCTTCCTTTTTCCTTTCCTTCCTTCCTTCCTTCCTTCCTTCCTTCCTTCCTTTCTTCCTTCCTTCCTTCCTTCCTTGGTGCACAGTGGTTAGAATGCAGTATTGCAAGCTAACTCTGCCCACTGCCAGGAGTTCGATCCTGACCAGGTCAAGGTTGACTCAACCTCCCATCCTTCCGAGGTGGGTAAAATAAGGAACCCAGATTGTTGGGGGCAAGAGGGTGACTTTGCACAGCGCTTAGAGAGGGCTGGAAATGTGAAATGTATTTCTAACCAGGCTAGTCCATCGATTGCCCCCTGCCCAGCCTTAGTGGCAGTGGTGGGATTCAATTTTTTTTTTTACTACCGGTTCTGTGGGCAGGGCCTGGTGGGCCTGGCATGGCTTAGTGGATGTGGCTTGGTGGGCATGGCAGGGGAAGGATACTGCAAAATCCCCGTTCCCTCACCCACCCCCACTAACCTGCTTTCCAGCTCCGTTCTCCTGGGCAGGGCAACCAAAGGAGACTCAGCCGATCAGCTGGGATTCAATGGGAGGCAGAGAATGGATGGGGTTGGCGGGGCCAGTCAGAGGCCGTATTGGCCGGTTCTCTGAACCACTCAAAATTTCCGCTAGCGGTTCTGCAAAACCGGTCAGAACCAGCTGAATACCACCTCAGCTTGGCGGGGACCCTTCCCCGTTATTTTCTGATCTCTGCCATCGCTCTTATGCGCCAGCATGAACCCCCCCTGCAAATGGGGCCCCTCCCTCCTGTCTGAACTGCTACCCAAATTAATGGCAAGCAATTATTTCAACCTGGAAACTGCTCCAAGTCTCTTCTAAGCACAGCAAGCCAGCGAGGAAATGAATTCATAAATCAGAAATATGGCCCATCGCAGCGGAGAACGGAGGGGGGAAAGGAACACAGGTTCATTGCTGGTGTGCTCACACATGCATGCGCACCACCATCTTGCTTTGTGCTTGCCTAAGCAAAATGGGGTGCCCCCCCTTCTCTCTCTGTCTCTGTCTCTCTCTCTGTCTCTGTCTCTCTCTCTGTCTCTCTCTCTCTGTCTCTGTCTCTCTCTCTCTCTCTCTCTCTCTCTCTCTCTCTCTCTCTCTCTCTCCGCCCTTTTAAGGACATTTACATTGATCTCGAAATCCCGAACCCTAAAAAAGCACAAAGACCGTGCAAAGCACAGATGGAAAAGGGGCTGGCTACTTGAATGAATAAACATCATCAGCAGTGAGAACAGCAACGCGCTCTTAATCCGTAATGATTTCTCACAGGCCTGAAAACAAACCAACATGCAACGAGAGTCAGTTGTTTTCAAAGAGAGTCTGGAAAAAAAAAAACAGGCCTCCTTCATTCATGATGCAATGGGCCATATGGGCCATGTGCTTCGAGACACATGCACCACTTTCCCTGCGTTTTATTAGGATGTGCAAATGAAATCGTTGCAGTCGGTCCGTCTCAGCTTTCTCAGATAATCAGACATGCATTGGGCCATGTTTGCCCAATTCAGCTTGTCCTGGTGCAATGCTAAAATTCATTTTTAGGACTCAATAAGAGTGTCGACATCCCGTTTTAGCAATATTGTGGGGCTCAGCCAATGGATCGCATGCACATAAAATCTCTCTTCAAATTTATATATATTCTAATCTGTATATATATTTCTATGTATGTATGTATGTATGTATGCATCTATCCATCTATCCATCTATCTATCCATCCATCCATCCCATATCTATCTATCTATCTATCTATCTATCTATCTATCTATCTATCTATCTATCTATCTATCATCTATCATCTATCATCTATATCTATTTGTCTGTCTATCTATCCACCCATCCATCCATCCCATATCTATCTATCTGTCTGTTTGTCTATCATCTATCATCTATCATCTCTATCTATCTATCCACCTATCCATCCATCCGATATCTATCCAACTATCTATCTATCTATCTATCTATCTATCTATCTATCTATCTATCTATCTATCATCTATCTATTTGTCTGTCTATCTATCCATCCATCCACCCACCCATCCATCCATGCCATATCTATCTGTCTGTCTGTCTGTCTATCATCTATCATCTCTATCTATCTATCCACCTATCCATCCATCCATCCGATATCTATCCAACTATCTATCTATCTATCTATCTATCTATCTATCTATCTATCTATCTATCTATCTATCTATCTATCCATCCATCCATCCATCCATCTAACTAACTATCATCTATCATCTATCTCTATCTATTTGTCTGTCTATCTATCTATCCATCCATCCACCCACCCATCCATCCATCCCATATCTATCTATCTATCTGTCTGTCTGTCTGTCTATCATCTATCATCTATCATCTCTATCTATCTATCCACCTATCCATCCATCCGATATCTATCCAATTATCTATCTATCTATCTATCTATCTATCTATCTATCTATCTATCTATCTATCTATCTATCTATCTATCTATCTATCTCACATCTCTCTATCTCACATCTATCTATCTGTCTGCCTGTCTGGAGAATTTTGGGAGTTGAAGTCCACAAGTCTTAAAGTTGCCAAGTTTGGGGACCCCTGGACTATCTGTATATTTCTGTCTCAGAATCAAGTTTCTTTTCCCTGTGCCCTGTCTTAGTGGCAGCTTTTCCCCAGACCCTCAAGGTTACTCCTTCTTCGCCTTACACCTAGATGCAAACCTTGAGGTGCCAAACAGCCCTTTGATGCCTCAGCAGAATCACTTAATGAGGAGCAAAGTAGTGACACTCCTCCTTGGGCGTGAAACCTCTCCAGCAGCCTTGAAAAAAAACCATTTTGCTCCAACCCTCTAGCATTAGCAGTTCCTGCTGATTAAAGGTAATGACCCCTCAGCCACCTTGAGTACTTTTGGGAGGGGGCAAAGAGTTGGCCATCACTAAAAAAAACCCCAAGGGAATGACCGGTCTTAATAGACATGACCTCATCCACCATACAGATGTGATATTTAATAACAATCACTCTGCCTGTCGGCTAAATATCACTAGTGAATGATTTATAATTTGGAGGAAGAAGTGCTTCAAATGGATTTCCTGGGATTGGAAGAATAGGTCTGGACATCTGCCTTCTTTCCTTCCCTCCCTCCCTCCTTCCTCCCTTCCTTCCTTCCTCCCTCCCTTCCTTCCTTCCTTCCTTCCTTCCTTCCTTCCTTTCTTTCTTTCTTTCTTTCTTTCTTTCTTTCTTTCTTTCTTTCTTTCTTTCTTTCTTTCTTTCTTTCCTCTCTCCTCCCTCCCTTCTTCCTTCCTTCTATCCTTCCTTTCTCTCCCTCCCTCCTTCCTTTTCTCTCTCTCTCCTTCCTTCCTTCCTTCCTTCCTTCCGCTCTCTCCTTCCTTCTTATTTTCTTTCTTTGGTTCCTTCCTTCCTTCCTTCCTTCCTTCCTTCCTTCCTTCCTTCCTTCCTTCCTTCCTTCCTTCCTTCCTTCCTTCCCTACCTCCCTTCCCTACCACCCTTCCCTGTCTCTCCCTTATTCCTCTCTCCTTCCATCTCGCCTCCCTTTCCTTCCTCCCTCCCTCCCCCTTCTTTCCTTCCACCCACTCTCCCTCACTTTCTTACTTTCTTTCTTTCTTTCTTTCTTTCTTTCTTTCTTTCTTTCTTTCTTTCTTTCTTTCTTTCTTCCTTCCTTCCTTCCTTCCTTCCTTCCTTCCTTCCTTCCTCCCTCCCTTCCTTCCTTCCATCCTTCCTTTTTCTCCCTCCATTCCTCCCTCCTTCCTTTCTCTCTCTCTCCTTCCTTCCTTCCTTCCATCCTTCCTTTCTCTCTCTCCTTCCTTCTCGTTTCCTTTCCATGGTTCCTTCCATCCTTCCCTCCCTCCCTTCTCTGTCTCTCCCTTTATTCCTCTCTCCCTCCATCTCGCCTCCCCTTTCTTCCTCCGTCCCTCCGTCCCTCCTTCCCTCCCTCTCTGTATCTCCCTCCCTCCCTATCATACAACTTGATTTAATCCAGTTCTTATGATACTGAGGATTTGAAGCCCACTGAGTATAGGACGTTTTTCCTTCCTCTGTGTTTGAACATCTTCTGTTTGCTCTCAGCTCAAATCAATCCTGCTGTCTAGACTTGAAATGGTTTAAAGAAGGAAACCTGAATACGATAATAATAATAATAATAATAATAATAATAATAATAATAATAATAATGATGATGTATTTTCTTGCAGGGCTCAATTCAGTGGATTGTTTTAAAAGTATTGACCAATCTTTTCATCCGCATTTTCTTTTCTTATCTTTTAAATAACATTTCATTACAGTTATTCATGCAGAATAAAACCTAACAAGAATTTATGTTTAGAGTGGAAAAAAAGAACAATGAAAGAAACACATTTAAAAAAATATGGTAGTTTCAAATACAGAATAAAAACTTAAAGATTTATATTTAGAATGGAGAAAAGGAAATAAAGAATTTTTTTTTAAAAAAAACCAAATGTTATTGTAATTTTTAATCCATAAAAACCGAGAAGGGCTTATATTTGGAACGATGAAAGAAGTATGAAGAAAGACGTTTCTAAACAAAATGTTATCATAATTTTGAATACAGAATGAAATCTTTAAAAAAGACTAATATTGAGAATGGAGAAAAGGAATAAAACAAGATTTTTCCTCCCCAACAATATGTTGCAATTTTTTTTAATCTAGAATAAAAATGAATGGGCTAATATTGCAAATGGGGAAAAAAAAAACTGAACGAAAAAAAAAAGTCTGCATTTTCTTTCCGTGAGAATTTCTCCTTGTTTTTTTTACCAATGAGAAGTTTTTGTTTTGTTTTTGTTCTGGCAACAGAAATATGTTACCAAAAGAAATCGGTGCATTCCCTTCCATTATGTGTAGCTAATTTATTGAGTCTTTCTCTGTCTTTCACCCTTCAACTTTTTTTTGTTGGGATTAGAACCCTTGCCAAGTTTAATTGCTCAGCCGATGAAAATCAGGGACAGGCAGCTTACCACTGTGATTGGTAATTAAAATTCAGTCTGAACGTCAGCTAAACGCGGTCTTGTTAGACTGGGCTGGCTGCTGAATCTTTCCGATTCTTGCGATTATAATAAAATATATTAAGAAAGTTCAAAACATCCTCAAAGATACATCTCATCGTGGTCACCTTTTTTTTTTTTTTTTTGAACTATTGCCATCTGGCAGACGGTACAGGATAATAATAAAAACAAGTAGGCTGAAAAACAGCTTCTATATCCCAGGGCAGGAACTCTGTTGAATTCTACTGTATAGAGCAATATTAATGCGATATCAGGGGTTTTCTATTCAGTGTGTGGAGTGTGAAGGATGTGTGGTTGTGTTTATTTTCATGGTCATGATGTGCACTGAAGATGGTGTTTGATTTCGTTGTACGAGGTGCAATGACAA